>NW_026782116.1:0-610962 GCF_031769215.1 Ylistrum balloti | reverse complement strand
AATGTAGTGTAGCAAGTGACTTACAGTATAAAGGGTGACCTACAGTGTATAGACTGACCTACAGTGTATAGAGTAACTTACAGTATATAGAGTGACTTACAGTGTATAGAGTGACTTACAGTATATAGAGTGACTTACAGTGTATAGGGTGACTTACAGTATATAGAGTGACTTACAGTGTATAGAGTAACTTACAGTATGTAGAGTGACCCACAGTGTATAGGGTGACGTACAGTATAGTGAGTGACTTACAGTGTATAGAGTGACTTACAGTGTATAGAGTGACTTACAGTGTATAGAGTGACCCACAGTGTATAGGGTGACGTACAGTATAGTGAGTGACTTACAATGTATAAAGTGACGTACAGTGTATAGAGTGACACACAGTGTATAGAGTGACACATAGTGTATAGAGTGACACGCAGTGTAGTAAATGACTTTAATGATTTAAAGTGCAGTGAAGGAGTTACAGTGGTATAACAGAATAATTGTGGAATAACCTAAGTGGCGTGAGTGACTCGTAGTGGTGTAAGTTTCTAATACTCTAGAAATGACTTACAGAGTGACCAGGGATTGTTTACTTACAGTTCAGTAAGTATTTTACAGCTAATTGAGTGATTTACAATAATGAAATAAAAATAACAATTGAGTAGATGACTTAGGCTGGTAATCTACAATGGGGAAGTAGCTTAAATGGGAGTGATTGACATAACTTGAAATCAGTTTTTTTTCCCGCTGGACTAAATTCTGGCGGTTTAAGTAGCTTTGAACAATTCGCAGGATCGATTTTTCGTGTTCATAAATATGAAGTATCACGAAAATGGCTACATGGTTCCAAAATGTCTGACGAATTACTATCTCCGCGGGTTAGTGAAAATTATATTTCTAAATATTTACATTCACGCTGTGTATTCCTTAATTGGCCTTACGAGCAAAATTAATCTTTACACTTCGGTAAACGCAAAGTGTGGCGCGTAGGAAGCCCGACTGCTATATAATTGCGGTAAGAAATAGTGTGAATCCCCTATAGCGTTTTTTCTTTTTCAATTTTGTGAATTAATTTTGTATTAAACTAGAAAACTCAAAGCGATTTGTAAATGGAAATGTGAAGATTTTTTTAAATATCTCACAAAAGTTTTATTAAGTGATGATATAATTGTGGATCTTCTCTAGTTGACATACTTTTCTGTAAAATTGGAATCAGCTGTTTTGCAGTTTCATCGGTTATTTGGTTTTTCCGTCCGTGCGTGTTCACTTTAAAGTCCTATGAATGACGATTAATTGTTTTCTCAGGTGAGTTAACAAAGAAAAAAATATTTCAAAATGTAAATATAAGAAATATTTGTTTCTCTTTTGTTATTATTACTGGTGTGTAAACTGCATTTTGTAACAGGCATTTCAATATGACACGCTGAAGCGCTGTGAAGTATTAAACCCGTTTATACGTTTAATATGTTATCTACATTGGTCTCGCTTTCATTGAAACAACATTTCAACCACAAAAATTGCGACCATTCAAAATACACTTCTAATGCTTTACATGGAGTAAATGCTCTAATGGGGAATTAATCACCTGTAATGTTGTGTTGTAGGTGTCAACTACACATAACACTCCTTATCAAACAGGAGCATGCCGTACGTTACATGTCATTTCATATTACCATGAGAACCAAATTTTCATTAGTGTTGTATTTCAGTTTTGTGTACCCAAGGGAAATTCACTCAAACGTTAATTCAATACATAATCGTAACTTTCATCATGAAGAGTCAGGGCGTCGTCAAGACTTCCACTAACGCTGTTAGTTATATCTAACGTAATACAATCAGCCCCAGGAGCATAACCCGGTGTCAAGTCTAAATCGGAACATAGAAGTAAACACTGATAATGGTAAATGAATCTCCTATATGTGATCCACGCGTGAAAAATGAATCTTGATGCCTAGTCTCAGTAGAAATATTGCTAGAGCGGCTTGTTTACTCGCCTGACGTCAACATATACCACCCCTTCCTACACAACAACTCAATGTTAATCTGATTCACAAAAAAGATTTATATATATTGTTTTATACAAACGAGATTGGTGCTCGTTGACTATATATGACTTAAAAGATAATTCTGAAAACTCAGATGTAGATGATTGCATCACATGGTATAAAGAAGTAGTGATGTAGAAAATACAAAAAAAAAAAAAAAAATAAAATAAAAAAAACTGAAGAACAACTTTTCATACAAATTCAGCATAAGATATAAAGCAGAGCTAATCAATTAATTCAACTGCATCATATAGCTGTTTCATCCTTCTGTGACTCGTCGGCGATCTAAGGGCCTGAGTTGATGAGCTGTCGGTGGAAAATCTAACTGGCAAAGTAATAGATAAAATAAACAAATAGGAAACCAGCAGGAGGCGCATTTATCCCAAATTTCAATAATTTCATTAACTTTCAGTATTGAATTATTTCAGAAGAATGTCAGGTTCCTGTATCTACCACATACAATACCATGAAATACCATGAAATACCATGATACTGAATATCGCCATTTTGAATGATGTTTAAAATGTAACGTAAAGATATATGTTTGTTCGTTGATGAATTGCGGTTATGTATTTTCTAGTATTTGTTTTTATTTAGGTCCTCTGACAATATTTACGACAAAACTAACGGTGGAAATTACACCTTTATCAAAGAGACTCTCCTTTCCATTCCTGATGACCAGGTAAGTCCACACACACCATCTGTTTATTTTAAAATTCTATACCGTAACCAAGAACTCTGCTGTAAACTTACTAATTCAGAAAATTAATATTAGCGTGTACAAACGCATTATCACAATAGAATATACATTCAATATTGAATATACATAGTTACTATATGCATAGTGTCAAATACATCCAGGGAGTTTTTATATATCACTGAAAAAATTGAGTCCATTCTTCAAAATGGCTCTGACTGTTCACGGGGCGATGAACCCATCAAATAAGTTCTTATTTATTAAATAATTGCTGTTAAATAAAAATTTAGAGTTAGATAAATTCCATTCAAATAATGAATTAAAGTCGTGATAACATTAAGTCTTATAACATTGTCAAATTAACTATCTAAGACATTTTTTAAAATGTTTATTTTGTGGTTGCTATACAGATTTAAACTCGTTAAATTCAATAAAAATTAACGTTATCACATTTTTTGTTATTGTTCAACTATAACACTATAACCTATTATCTATAAATGAAAAATAGAAAATAACAAAGATTACCTACTATTCTGAAAAAGTAAGACTGATACGCGAAAATGAATAATTTCCTTTAACACATACTGAAGCCAGCCTGTGGCGGAAATATAAGTGCAGTGGCATGCTGATTTTCGCTTCAAATAGCATTCTGAAACCTAACCTTTCACCAAGTCCCCATAGGAACAAAAGTT
This sequence comes from Ylistrum balloti, assembly GCF_031769215.1. Lineage (NCBI taxonomy): Eukaryota > Metazoa > Mollusca > Bivalvia > Pectinida > Pectinidae > Ylistrum > Ylistrum balloti. Next base: position 607,540 of record NW_026782116.1, on the reverse strand, counting down.
AAATGTTTGAATGTTTGGCCACCAAAGCCTTCAAAGTCTCTTAAATGTCAACGTATAGACAGTTAAAAAAGCGAGTTACGGTGCCTAAAGAAACCTTTGACGTCGCAATAGAGTTGTGATATGACAGTTAACACATTGATATTGCTTTACCACCATAGAGGATTATGTTAACCTTGTACACAGGAAAACATCACAGTAAGGTTTGGTACTAACATTATACTGGTTATCAAAATATTTAACTGGAATTGAGCGACGTTCAAAATTCTCATAGGATAATTTAATTCTGATTTTGTAAATATTCCTGGTAAACATAGGAATATACACATACATTGCAATTTTGGAATTTTGCTTTGATTTATCCTTTAAGGCCATTGACATTGAGTGTAAGACAATTCGGCTTGAGCAGGAAATGCTACAGCATTAACTATACACACGTGTCAACTAAACTAAACATCGCTATTGTACTTTTCATATACACTTGCCAATTTCAAAGCAACTTCAAGTATATGCACATATTCTGAACCGTACCACTATTTAAATGAACAAGAACGGGGCAAGCAGGTTCATGTAAACTTCGGGGACGAGAAGTCATCCAGCAATATTCAGTTAGTGAAATCTGCTTGTATTTTTTTCAGGCGTTTTGGAACAACTTTCTGTCAACAGCCAAACAGTGGGGCCTGATTATGTATGAACAGGTAGGTTAGACAACATAAATTAACGAAAGTTAACGAAAAAGTACAGTATATAACGGGGAAATACGATCTTATGTCTCCTTCATATAAATAAACGTGGGAACATATAGTTTCCTCGATGGCCATCTTCTGTCATTATTTCATTTTGACTTTGTTTCCGTTCATGAACTCTTAAAATGATAGAGACCTGGTATTCAGTGTTATTATGATAAGAGTTAGGCCAGGCCTTGATTTTGTTACGGCAACAAGTACTGTCAAATATCATACAAGTTTCTCTCTCATTCCTCGAGAAGAGTGTTGTTTAGACCGTTAAAACGTCATATTTGAGTGAATTTAGAGAGTTTAAGAATCTACGAAATGTCATTTTCATGTTTTACAGGCATCGGTATTTAGTTATGACAAAATACCTGCAGTGCTTACATGTCATACATTTTCTTAAAATTAAGATTCTAACAAAGTGGACCGACCAGATATATAATCACGTATATATTTCAATTCTATGGATTTTATAACTTTAACTTGAGAATCAACTACAAAACCCTGGAGGAAGACATGTTCATTATCATTGCAATATCATATACTCATATCAGATCCAATGCTCAGTTATCTGGCCCAGAGGATCTTCAGTGACATTTTATCTTTCATAAAATTTTCCAACATATGAGATTATAATCATCCAAATAACACATTTGTATTAGTGAGTGAAACTATATTGCCCAGGCGTGCATCCTACACACTTTGTTAACATAGTTTATGTCCTTTATCAGCAATGCAATTGCATCTGATTTGTTTCAATATTGATGACCCTTGAGAGTTTTCATTTTCAGTGTTTAATTTAGTTTAGACGTCAGCCCCGTTCAACCAATACCTTTCAGGATTAGAAAAGTTACAAGAGCACTTATTAAAACAGTAGCACAAACAAGCTACATACTTATCCTTGGTTTCAGACAGGGGCATTTTCTGTCGCACCGACATATGTAGATTTTCATCTAATCATGATGGTAATCAACAAACATAATCTCCGTCGATTTCTGTCTCTTGATTTGTTTGTAACATCCTCCCCTTCCCGTCTCTTTATCGAGCTAAATATTTCCCCACCAATCCAAAGTAATAGTGATGACATTTCAAATAATTGTTAGTTATATTCCAGGTGTACTAATATTCTATTGAAATATTTAATTTTTCTCGATTAGTAGGATCTAAATAAAACTTTCCTGATTCATCGATAGCATCAAATAAAAAGTAATCATTTCGATAATCATTTCGATGCACTTGATATTCTTTTCGTTGTTTTTAATGCTCTACCTAGTGATGTTTCTTTGATCCTATTTTGCGAACGTTTCAAAATATAATATTAGATTCCCACTGTTCTTGTCACATTGTGATTAAGTTAATAATATACTTTATTTCATAAGGATTTCAGAACCTGTTTAGCCGAGGCTAATCTTCCACAGGGTCCTGTTGTTGGTAAAACATGGTATATGTTAAAATACATTATTGTTCACAACATCATTAAAAGATGTTCATACCTTTATCACAGGTACATAATTAAGAATATCACAGAATGCACAAAAGTTCATGCAAATTGTTTGATCATTTAAGGACAATTTGTCTATTACACATACATACTTATATACTATAGTATATAATTGACATAGTTATATGCTGTTATAGCATAGAGTAAAACATTAATGGTATTAGAAGGAAAATCTAAAAATTAATTCGTTAAGATTTCAAATGATAGCAAACTAGCTTTGCTTGAACATAGGAAAAAATGCTTCAGATTTGATTTAATTTAGAAGTTTGTTCCATTCCTGACAGCAAGATACATAAACATGAACAAGGAATAGTAAGTTTTCCTGTGCTTTGGAATCAATGCAATTTTACTAGATACCTGCCCTGTAGACTGCTGATGAACATTTCCAGCCAAAATGAATCACTGGAAAGATATTGTGGTACCATACCATTTATACATTTATATGTCATAATTGACTTTTTGAACTTAATATTTTTTAATTGGTATCCATTTCAAATTTCTGTTGAAGAAGCATCATACGATTTCTCTAAAATCACTCTGGAAGCACACTTTTGACGTTCTGACTGTCTAGAGAAGCTTCAGTAGTTCCAGACCAGACTGTATTACTCCGTAGTAATACTAAACCTGGGCTGATTTTTGAAACAACCGAGGAAATATACGCTGGCTAGAGTAAACTGTCAACAATTTTAGTACCTTTTACCTGGAACACAGGTCCTCCCTTATTGTAAGATTGAGACTTTCCTTGAGTCTCCCAAGATTCTGTTTGGAAGCAATAAGCATACATCTAGTATAAATAGAGTTTATATATAAATAACACAAAACAGGGTGGTCGGGTGGTGCAGTGGTGCAGTTGTAACGCACTCGCCTTTCACCTAGCCGTGCGGGGTTCGATTCCCGGAATGGAGGTGAAAAGGTATGGGGTCACCTGCCCGACCACGTGGGTTTTCCCAGGGTACTCCGGTTTCCTCCCATACTAAGACTCCTCGCGCGCTTCTATTCGAGCCAACAAGAGTGATTGATATAAGTTGGAAAAGCTTGCTTCGCAATTGTTGTAAAATAAAGTTTATTATATTATATAAATGATAACAATTACGCAGAATAGTCAAAATACTTAAACTGTCAAATTTAACACGATGTTTAAAAGTGTATGGACAATTCGTTTTCTCAAATAATTTCTTATGTTGTAGGACTGGCTGAACATTCAGACTATCGGCACCGTCGCCCTCCAGACCGACCTTACCCTTGGTGAAAGATGGTTAAAACAAATGAACGATGCCGCTCAGAAACTCAACATAACGATTCAGTACTGTATGGCACTTCCTAAACATGCTTTACAGAGTTTGAAAAACCCAGCAGTCACACAGGTTATTATGCTTCTTCCGTGCACTTTCCCCATTAAATTATGACAGTGGGAAAACCTTTAATAAAATATATTACCGTTTCACATCAAATGACCTCTCCGCTACAATGTGTAGAAAGTCTCGATTTGTTTTTTAAAATTCATCAGAAATGAGGACAATTTTTAATACAATTTAGCAGGACCTTAATGATATGTTCTTAGTACTGAACATGTGTGTCCAGTGTTTTGAGTGTTTGAAGCCACAGAAATGCAGTTGTCACCATATTTCTGAATTGTGAAGATCAAGTTGTCGGGAAATCATATTGCTATGGTTCATTGTATTGGTGCTATTTTTACTTCTTTTTGCTTTCAGCTCTCTACAACACATGCATGCATTCAGTTCTTATTTGGTTATTTACTTAGAATAAGTAACATGTCTGATACAAAATATGTTTTTCCAAATTTTGTCAAACATCCATGAAACTTTATACAGGTATCTGAAATCTATTTCAAATTCAAGTATCAGGTAGCTCTGTGTCCACATTAAGCGTGTTCAATCTTTTCGCAATTAAAAGTTAATTACCGATCATATAATGATTGTTCACTATTCGTTTGTGAGCAAATAACGTCATTAATCTGTAAGAAAACCTCGTAATTTTCTAATACAAAATAATGACGTAATGATGTAAATACGGATTTAACGATGAATAATTTTACAGGTGCCGTAAAACAGTTATGTCAATATAGACATGTAATGCCTTCAACTACACTCTAAATTAGTTATAAAACTAATTGACGATATCCTGATGACTTTTAAAAGAGTCTTAATCAACCAATCTACAAAAATGATATCACCACCATCTTCCTCTCGCGGCGTTATCCTAAACATCAATAATAACAGGTTGATAAACATTTCAACGGTTTGTCCTATTCCGAGTGATCATTTTTAACATTTTCACGTCATACGATGTGTATAAACTATTTGCATATAAAACAATATTTTTCGATATTTATCGATATAAAAATTGGTTAATTCTTTTTAAATAAAAAGGATAATAACTTCAGCAAACTTTTGAGCATCAATAACTACATACTCATTAGTGGTACAGGCCCTAATAAAACAAACTCCATATTCCCTTCTAAATGAAAATAGTTCATTACTTTCATGTCTACTTCATTTATAATGTTTGGTTTCATAGTTTTATCTATATCTAAGTAACAATGTTTTAGATTTCCCCCGTCCTCTTGAAATACTTTACGAATTAATAACGTTGTAGTTTTATTCTGAGAAATTACTCTTCCTACTTATTCCCACAGAATATTAAATACACACTAATTAAAATTATTTGCTGTGATCACCATCGTTCAAATTAATGAATTATAGTAAACCTTTTAATGCGTATAAGTTATGACAATTGTTTCTTCACACAAGAAAAGCTGTTCAGAGAATTTTTCTTCCCCACTTTTTACCAAGGCTAGAGTAAGCGAGGATTATCACCTGGTTGCTGACCAGTGGAAGATCGGAGTCTCATCCATCTTTGCCAACGCAATGGGCCTTGCACCGTATAAAGATACATTTTGGACATCAGAAAGTCAATTGGGCAACTCTCGCTATCCAGGTAACTACTCTTTTTTTCTTTGGTATGGCGATATTGGTAACAGAGGGTCTTCGATGTGTAGTTAGAAACATGTAGGCGTAGCTTATCTGACTGAGATCATGTTTTGACACGAAGGCCGTTCCTCTGCCGTTCTGGGTACAAAAACTGCCTCTCCAATTAGCCATATATGGAGTCGGAGTAATTCCTGCCTCAGAAAATTTGGTTAGCCATAGCTACTTCCAGTCTTCGGTGAACTCTTGTTCCTTCAATAACATTCTTTTATTTCACTATTATAATCATAATGTTACATCTCAAACATTTCTCCAGTTTATTTCATTTAATATGGGATTTCAGGATACCCGTCTGAAATTTTGAAATTTTGCTCGCACACAAAAATATACATTTCTAGGACTTATTTAATAAAATACAATTTAAAATAAAAACTCATTTGAAATTCTTTATGCCTTAAATTAACCTGAAGCAAGCAGAAGAAGCAAATGAAGTTGTAATCAACGTTAATCACTTTCATGAAAGCCAATTGAGAAGAATTGAGAACTGTCGTAATCACCAAACCCTTGTATTTTGAATTTGGAATATTAATAAAATGATTGAGATGGGTTATCTGATACTAGATTACAAAATATTTTTCGTTAATTTCATTGTATTATTTTCCTTCTTATCCTAACTTGTGCACTCGTATTATACTGTAGCAAAGTCGTGTAAAATTGCTATTACTTGGATGCTAGGGAAAACTGGCCAGAAAATGTTTTGATGATTTATTCATAGTTTATATGTTGATATTCTATCGGGGACTTTGAGTTGTTTCCCAATCCTATACATAATGATATATATTCCGGTATTGATGCGATAGTCTTTTGAAAATTGCTTAATTGACAACTTTGTATCAGTTTTTGGATTCCAACTTTAACTTTCAATAAGATTTATGTTTAATTGTCAGATTTTTGCAGATTTGCCTTCAGTACTTGCAATGAAATTATTTCGTATGTGACGAGAACGAATTATCAAATCATTGTAAATAATTCTGACATCATATTGCTGAGATGAATATCTGAATATCTCTCCAAAACACAGTCCACATGACACATGAATAGAGAATGTGTGCAGGAATTTTCCTGTGGTTGTTAGCTGTAGATTACGTCTGAAATGTCTTCATAGACCGTCTCAATGAGTTGGCTTAATTTCAGATCACGATCAAGGATGACAAACGTGAACTTGACGTTATTCTAGAGTCATCCAGAAATGATAATAATTAATAAAGATATTTGAATAATGGAATAAATGCATATTTCGATTCATGTTTTAGCATTACAATGCCGGTTTTTGTTTTATGAACTCGCTAGGTTTCTTCTCTTCCATATTTTTTTTCTTGTTCTCTGTCTTTGAAAGGTATTTTCATCAATGTGATCATTTCATAATGTAAACATATTGACCCCTGGAACAGATATGTTGTTATAGAAACGGGGTGATAGAATTATCAGAGGAAAAAGAAACATTGTTGAAACCATCTGCTATACTTTTTGAAAAATCAATTAATGAAGTCTGTGTACGTCATCAAAATAAGGCAAGTAGCATCTGCATTATGGTTTTAAGACCCCAAGCATTACTTGCGCATCAAAGAAAATCTACAATGTATTTAAATGAAAGTCTTCATGGAATGTGGTCATCCTGAATATTGATTACAGATGTAAGTGAACCCTATCCAGCCCTTCAATCAGCTGTGTCAACACTCAGTACAGGACCAGTCGGACCAGGCGATAAACTGAATGCCACTAATAGAGAAGAGCTGCTTAGGTGCGAAATATATTTGATTTTACATGCAGCACTGATTCTGGCTGTCTTATTCTCATGTTCAATTATGATTCATAACATTAATTCTAACTGTCCATACCGCATTGATTTCAAACTGGATGATTCACGAGTTTAAGATTTTGTGAATATGACTTCAATTCCAATAAGCTGATTTTTCCGTTTTATCGTCAGGTAAGAAAGCCTTATCCCGATCGGATGACTCCAAAGTTTTGCCTTTTTTATTCTGTATAATTCCAAATCTTTTAAAGACATATGTTTGTTAACCTTGCCTTACATAACACGGTTAACCTGTTATCACACGTGAAAAACACGTAATAATATCTTTTTTATTATTACTCTGCCCTTCTCTTGGCTGACTTATCTTGTCTGGATGTTTTGTCTTCAGATAACAGGAAAATTATTTATCACATCTACATCATTTGGAAATCAAGTAGTCATCTCGTTTACATTAGCAGCTGACCTCGACCTTTCCCTACTATGATACCTACAGGAACTATCAAGATGTGTGAGGATTTTAATTTCCCTATTTTGAATTTTCCTTTCCTGGACAGCAACATTCCTATATTCCAAATTTCGGTATTAACATATCGAAGCTAATTCGATGAAGATTATTGAATGTTGTCAAAATATTTTCATCTGGATGTATCTCCTTGCGCCATATGAAATTGGACATGTTTTATGATCATTAGATTGACTGGTGGTTCAATGATTGCTTTCCTTGCTGTCATATCGGTTATATTGAAACGTGCTTTTCACTTGGGTCTTTTGAACAATATTTGAAACTGCTGGTGGTTTATTAGACATATGTACTTGACGTTCTTCTGAAGTTATCGGACATATTGAACTTACGAAAGGTATTAAATCGTGGTATTAGTGCACTTGCCCATCTAGATTTTGACATTTCGTTCAATCATCGATTTTCCTCATTCACTGCTTCGGTATTAGAACTCAGCTCCTTAGCCTCACTTCATTATTTGGACCAATTTGATCTAATTCTGAATTACTGGAGTGTTTTAATGCAACCTTCACGTTAGTGTATACTTAGCGAGATTTGCCAAATATTATTCAGGCGTTTTTTCCGTTTCTTGATTTTAAAAGTTATGGAGGAAACGCTACACGATTTAAAAAAATCAATATTTTTGCAGATGCTGCAACGATGGCGGTTTAATTCTGAAACCATCTAAACCCGCAAAAGCTATTGATCGACAATTGATTAAGGTAATACATTTTTAGGTATAACAATTTGTCTGGTTACAGGCAAAACACAAAAAGATGTAATGCACATCAAGGAAATTCGATTTCAATTAGATACTTAATTGAATTAACCTGTAATGAACCGATCTCTTGTATGTGTACATGTAACTTTATACTTTTCACATGATTAAGTCTTCAGAATGAATCCGATGCATGTCTCAAGGTGAGCATATTCGAGGTACCAAATCATACTTTTCATGATTAATTAATTTTCATTATCAAAAGATATCAATATACAGATATCTTTTTTGTGTGATCGAAATATTTTTAAAAACTTAATCCTTAAATGTTTCTTCATAAAGCCGTAATCTACATTTAGTTCAAAAACGTTTTACTTTCATAGATCCAAAACAAATATTCAAATTCATGCTTACAAATATTTCAAATTTTCGCGAGGATGCATCATCTACAGATGTAATGGCACGGACATAGACTATCTTGATTAATTCTATTTTCAAGGTGTTTATTTTTGCGACTAAAATCGCGAAAATTTGTCCTCCTCCACTCCATTCCACTAAACACCTCGCCTATTACCATATGATTACTGTATACAGGGATATTTTCGCCCCATGTTATATTCACCCTTGAGCCATTATATTAACAGAATCTTGTCCATTTCGTCCTCTGAGGATAGTATAAAAAGGTCATTTAAGTGTAACAAATTATCGCCCCATCTTAATTTCACGGTCTCTGTTCTTGAACGAAAATAGTAAACATTAAACGGGGGCGAAACTTTCCCGGTCTTTGGTATCATTCTTTATTTTTTTAAACGCAATTGTATTAAACTTCTTCATCTAACTCTAGTTGTATGTCTTTTGTACAATCATCGATATTGCAGGGGGTAGATACTACTGGTTGATTTTCCGACGCCAGGGCTTACCGTTAGCTGCATGTCACGTTTTATTTCATTTGAATAGTGGCAACGTTCAGGATATAAACATGTACTTGACTTTTTTCGAAGAGTGTCAGACATACGTAATGAAGAAATTGGGATTAGTGCACTGTCTCGTCTTTCAACCACTTTTGATTATTGGTCGATCGCCTCATTGGCTTTAAAATGTGGGGTCTATGCATCATTGACTGATAGTTAAATATCAAAATGTTTACCATTTGAAAATGCTTTATGGGTGACAATTTTGTTGCTTTGGACTTTTATAAAATCAATTATCTATGTTCATATATAGATATCCTTCACGTCACTGCTTAATGAATTTGTTAAAGTTTGAATTGAGCAATAGCCTGTCGTAAAAACACAAAGGAAAAACAAATGTCATCATCTTTGATATTGTAACATATCATAAATAAATTTCATTTATATCTGTATATTGCTTTAACCTTTTTAAGAAAGCAATGCCAAGTGCTGACGGACCTAACGGAGAAGTATGGACAACTTATTCGAAGATAAAGCAACAAAACCAAGCACCATATACTTACTATGGTATTCTGTTCGCAGCCAATATGACATCAGACTATGTTATCTATCCTAACCAGACTGAATTTCCATCGGAGGTAAAACCTTCTGTTCTTTTTACATGCCATTTCCTAAACAGTTCTCTTTATGATCTCTTCATATCGCCTTTCAAGCAGGTAATTACCGATTTAACCATTACAATTTTTGTATTGCAGGAAACAGTATGATTTTTAGATAAAACACTGATCAACATTAAGCTGTAAAATCCTTACCAAAATTTAATACATTTCAAATAAAAGAGACATCTTCCTGATAAATTCGCGATAAACGACGTAGCTTTTGATAATTTATGGCTACCCACTTAAGTTTAAATGTTGCGGGAATATTCTAATGAAGTATAAATATCTTTTGTAACATATACATTAAAACAGGGAGAGCATCACAGTTTTCTGAAGATTAAGATTAGGATTTATCTTGACTGCTTTAAGTACTACAGTATCTGTTGATATCTTTCAAAGCAGAGATAGTTAAATTACAATACCGCTTTTAGTGGTTACCTTATTTTAGTGCTTTTCGCGCGAGAAGAAATGCACTAAAAATGATTGGGACAATTACGGTTTCTGTATGTTGTTTGTATAAAGCTAGAGTGAATGCTAAAGTTCATTAATGTTTACAATATATTATAATTATTACATAACGTTCTGTTTACAGTATATTATATATATTACAGAACATTCTGTTTACAATATATTATGAATATTACATACCATTCTGTTTACAATATATTATAAATATTACATACCGTTCTGCGACATAATTACGGCCTGGCTCATATGATTTTGATTAAACGTAGTATAGCATGCTTGGCGGACGACCCTATCTAATTAAGTCTGTTTATAAGCGAAACGTGAAGCTAACTGAGACTTATGTGCATAACAAAGTACGAATCAAGACAAGAAAATCTATGTGGAGACAAATTGCCAGCAACTACAATGTCATATTAACCATACTTTATGTATTCTTAGTGCAAACAAATAATATTTAATCCTGTACTCTATTTCAGTCTTGGATTTACATATGCCATTATAGGCATAAATTAAAATTTTTATTTTGAAGTCAAAACACAATTGAATAATTTTCAATCGATCGCATCAAATCCACAGCATGGCATTACAGTGTAAAACAATGAAGATATTGTCTGGAACCAAATGGTTAACTTTCCAATCACATATATACAAAATTAAGCTTAAATGATGAATATTCTTACATAATCGTGGAATTCATGAGAACTGTCTTTACATGGATCGGTTAATCTAATTTCTTCTTTAAAGATGTTCCGTTTCGTATGCAATCTACTCTATAGCCATGAGTCATCTACCAATTTGCATGTATAAGTCGTGTTCAGAATCATGTCGGAGAACTTTTAAGACTCACTCTCGTTTGGGATTAGAATTCTGGCGGAAGGGGGGCTGATACGGTTTTCTTTTATATACATGAAACTGTATTTAGCATCCATTTTTGAAAAAAACATAGCAGTGGATATTCTATATTGGAAATGCTTTGAAATAGTTGAAAGACGATTTTAATAAAATGTTCAGAAATTGGCGATAACAATACTACAAGTCACATATGATGATATCGCGAAAGATCTGTCATCTACCAACAGGACAGCCAGTCGCCTCCACCCTGTCCTCGCTTTCCAATATTTGACATATTTCACTCATTTTTCAATTTCCGTTATGTATTGTAGTAAACGTTTATTCCACTGCTTTGTGCTATCTTGTTCACGTTAAACAAGAATATAATGATAAAAAAACTAAATCAGATGAAAATGTCCATATTTTAAATCGTCGAATATAAATATCTTATTCATTACAACATGAGGTGAGACTATATCCCTGATGTGTTTTCTAACAATGTTTATTTTTTCATTAGCTTACCTCAGGTGTAGTATTCTCCTACAACGACGTATACAATGTTTCCAAGTTTGATGACAACAACCCGCTTCATTTAAGAAACTGTACGGACGAAAATTTCTGTCTCTACTACTTTTCCACCGTCTACTTCATGTGAGTTAGGTTTAATACTTCGAAAATCAATTATCTGAAATTTTTGTTACCACTATGACACAGCATTTCGATAATTTACTATAAACATATCAATACATAGTAACAATTGGTAAATGTACAAACCTTATTTTCACGAGAAGCTTACGACTATGATATAAAGATTATATAAACTTAGAAGAAAATATCGAATGAATTAATTGGACCCTTTATATTTGCATAACTTTAAAGATGGAATAAGCTACAATCTGATATCGTTTCAGGAATGGAACTACAATTGGTGTATTGGGAGAGGTCAACAAGTGGGTCCCCATGTCCCCACAGCGCGTAAACCGTGTGGTGCGAGGGGAGATAACTGTGGATGTGGTGGTGACGGGGGTACCATTCGAGGAACTGGAGATGTCCTTTCTTATTAACAATCAAGTTAGGAACTTTGTATGCCAACTCGGACCGTCCGGTCAGGCCACGTTTAGCACGTCTTTGAGCGGTTGTACGAGTTATGTTTCATCTACCCATCCCCCATTAACGTCACACGGCCCTGGTAATAACAAGGGGAGATCACTAACAATGCGACTGGATTTACTTTTTGCTAGTATTTTTTTCGTTGTATTGTTTTTACGTTAGGTAGAATTAAACATTCTGCTGATGTTTTGTATAATATTTTTTTTTCATTTAACTTTTTTACGTTCGTCACACTAGATAATTTACTGATTATAATTGATAAATCGGCAATGGCCTTGGTGATAATGTCATATTGTCTACAGTTCATACATAGTGATGTCATACAATATATGGGAACCGATTAATAGTTCTGCAGGGAATAATAGACAGCAGAATGTTCACCTGATGTAAATATTGGTCATGGAAAACATGCCTCCTTTGTTTTTGTATTTCGCTTTTGCTGTAATTTTAATTAATTTCTGAAAATACGCTTAAATATCTGCATCAGTTTTACCAACATAATGTAGAAATTCGTAGAAAGATGTACATCCATGCTAAATAATACATACTTGCTTGTATCGTTAAAAAAGATAGTTGTGCATCAAAATGTATGTCTAAGTACTGAATCTTAAGTCTTTACTTCATTTCGACATACTAATATGCACTTCTAAATATTGAATTGAGATGAAAAACGCAAAACTCTCAAATTATTTTCTTTATCAATTTTTGTTATCATTTTAACCGAACTTGGAATGCTTCCATGCACATATACTTCAAAATAAGTTTGACAAAAGCCGAATAACTGATTCAGTATTGAACAACTATTTCATCATAACTTATGATGTTAACAATTTAAGATGTTTAATTCAAAAGGAAGTAATTATTTTGTGTTTCAATTATGTAAGAGACTATTCCCTGTGTCCGGTGTATTTTAACTAAATATGGTGTTAAAACTATCGTGAAATGCGATGTTTTGGAACAATTGTAATCTCGTCACCTTGTAAGGAGTAAAAAAGTTTTTAGAGAAATTTAAGCAATTTGCAAACCCTTTATTGTAACTTGTGTATTATTATCACCCCCTTGGCAATACATATAGTGAGTTTGGTAAGAAAAATGTATTATATTTATGTCATGATGACGCTATGCATTTACAGTTAATCCTGTAGCTAGTGAAAAAATCCTACAGATACAAAAAGAACAAAAAAATTCCGACAATCGGCTTTTCTTTTGGCTATTTAGATTATTGAACAGTAACGAGCTCTGCAGTACTTCGATGCACTCTGTAGAGCGAGTATCACGGTGCCGCCAAGAAAAAATATCATTTTATGAAATATAGATGTATTTTAGATAAAAGATTGGTAAAATGTTTACGACTTAATGTAATTTCTATCTCTATTATATTAATATCTTAAATGCCATGTTATTTATTTTTTTAAATAAAAATAACGTTCGATCAATTAATGCGTGGAAATAAACATGAAAGTTTTAAAGACATGTCTCCACATATTTTTCTGGTATATATGATATCGATCATTTGAACGAGTTAATGCGGTGATACATGTTTTAAAGATAAGAAGCAAACGATCTTATTCAAATCAAAATATTTAATGAAAAACCCACAAATTTTACACAATGAATGGACTATTGGATTAATATAATCGGAAGTCTGATTGCAGATTTTTTGCTAAGGTATATAATCTGTAATAACAGTGGGATAATTCTTAACGTCAAAAACAGGGTCATGTTGAGATGAGAAGAATTGCATTCCTCGACACAAAAAAGGCATAGCAAAAATAGAAAATGCGTCATATGGATTTATTTTTCATGAGCGAGGATTCAGTGACGTCATGTGACTTGAATGCGTATCTTAATTTGTACACATTTTTGCTCTGGAGCTGCAGTGGGGAAATCTTTCACAGCAATCGCGTGAGCTTCTGCACGGGTAACCATACCAACAATCGTAACATATCTTGGCACTTTTGTCACAAATATTGTGATATCGACAACAGTCTTTGTTCGAGTTACATTTCTGCCGGTAGCATTTCCTGTTTGGGAGGCGGTTCCATGGCTGCCAGTAGGAATAGTACCTGGAGTGAGACAATCATTTACAATCATTTATAAGAAAAGCATAATTCAAAAGTAAATACACTTTAGATAAAAATGAATTGTTATAAGATTATGTATGTGTTTATTAATGCTATCTTTCCGCGAATTCTTCATCTGTAAACTGTTGTAACATGGAAATAGGAGAAGATTTAAACAATGAAAACTTCACATGAAATAGGAATATATTTACAAGGTATACGTATAAAATAGAGTATTATCTTTCTTCATTATTAACTTAATAAGTATTGATTTCCTATATCGCTTTGTGTACTACTTTAATGGATTTATTATGTTACCTATCGATAGCGCTATTTCATTTATATTGTTGTTGTTAAGATAGTTTACGTAAAGTATCATACGCAATGATTGTAACAATAAAATAAAACATACGTTTGAAACATATCAAGAATCTGTTATGATTTTAGAGGAGAGTATGTTTACAATACTTGAGGATTTTACGAGGTTATCGAATAGAAAAGAAAACGCACTGGCTATAAAATGGAAGCTAAAGTTCCTATAATAAACTGATGGGATCCTGTGAAATCGACAGATTAATACCGGCATGGCATTTTGATATGCATTTTGAAGTGCCAAAAGACAACAACAATACTTGAAATGGGTATAACATTAATTTCATTCCATTTATTCATGTTAGTTCATAGTTGATGATAATAAATGCTATATGCCTAGAATAAGTGGAACTAAGAGGCTGGGTTTGGGGCTGGTGGGAGATCTTTTACTACTACTACCAGTAGAAGTTATAATCTCATATGCAAGGGTGGTGAGCAGGTCTTTCATGCATACATTGGTATTGGTGTCAGAAGTTTAATGTACGCTTGTTCAATTAGAGTAAGTACACAGAATCAAGTTAATATTTATATCAAAACCTTTTCTTGAAATGAAATGAAATTAATGCGTATATATTTCGTCTTAAAAAGCAAAAAAATGAAGACTAGGTATTGATGATATGTTGAGACAAAGCTAAAGTCTGTACTAAACTTTCTAAATACAGCAATATTTTATTTGGATAGAGTAATCCTCCTACTAAACGTTTCATCATAGTTACAAAATGACATATGCAACGTTTAAATTTCTTCTTTCAGTGTGAAAATGAGATTAAATTCATGTATGATAGGGAGCTTAACAGAGTTTGCGCTGTTCATAAGTAATCTGCGAATAGGTATTTAGGAACTATATTTGATTGAAAAACGGGGGTTCCTTTGGTAGGTATTCCAATTCTACTACCAAATGTTAATATCATAAAAGGCGTTTCCGCCGATAAAGCGATGGTCTAAATTGGCATTTGTTTTTGTACACGTCAAAAATTATTTTTAACTCCAATTACATTAAACATGCAACACACATGTCGTCTGATGATGAATTGAATGGAACGACTATTTACATCCATTCATATCAAGAAAAGCCGGTATTCTAGCAGTCATTGTTAAATGGTATAATTTAATACGACTACATGCCTTTTACGTTCCGACACTTTAGTTATGTTTTTCGTCTTTTTTTCTAATCATGATGTCGAAATAGACTGATTATTTGTGATCTTTGAAGAAAATGGGTTCATTGATCTCCTTGTTATCGCTAACTCATTTTGGAACCGACAAAAATACATTGATGATTACATTACGGTTGTAATTACGTTTGTGTGAAATGCCACCAGGAGGCGACGCAGGTGTGGTTCCGGAATCACGTGGCAAGATCACTTGGAGCTGGAGTAAAACGAGCCACAAAAACGCATGCAGAATGACAGCAGGAAAATTGGAAAATGTCTGAAGACGACATTGTGAATGAAATATATCTTAAAAGGATATGAAGGGGTGAAAAGAACATGTCTTGTCGTGTATACGAGTATAGCGACTTGCCTGTAACGTTTGCCGTAATAGTTTCTGTAATAGTCATACCTATTTCTGCTACCTCTTCCCCGTCCATAGCCGTAGGACATCATGGCGTATCTGGTAGAAAGAGTAGAGTACGAATGTACACATATTGTCAGTGAAGTAAAACAATACTGTAAATTTCACGCAAAGGAAGCAGTATGTTAAGGCATAATTAAGTAGAAATATATTCTAAATACGAGTTAACAACGGTTATACAATTGTCAAGCGTAAGTGAATTGATCACTCTTATACTTTGCTGTGATCGATTAATTCCTTTTTCATCATAATTATCGAGATAACCAATATTTGTTACTCACAAGTTAAAACACCATAATTTAACACAGGCACGTGGTTTATGTCACCATACTACTGTAATATGTTTCAATCCAAATGAGACTCTTTGGGGTTTTATTTACTGATGGATACTATATACCTTTTGTCAGCGGAAACTGCGTCGTCGAGACTGTCTTCCTCAAGCGATGGATAACCAAACTGATCTAAAAAGAGACAAACAGATATTCTTTTACTCCGATCCATTAATGAGGCCAAGATGTGTTCAGTTGACCTTTATGATAACAAGAGTTGTTTGAGCATTTTAATAACATACTTCATAAATATCCTTTATAGACAATTATGCACACCTATACGTTATACTTTTTATTGTGATAGTCATTTTATGATAACGCCTACTTACATTGTAGTGACATACCTCAATTTTGATAAATAAATAAATGAAAAAACTCTCCATTTCCATTTCTCTGACCCCCAAAAATATTTAGCCACGTGAAATTGTGCTATATTCTTTACGTTTTTCGTTTCAAGTTCTCACGTGCTTAATATTTACAGGCCTATCAGCTATATGCAAAGCTGCCACTGTAACTTCAAAGAATGTTTTCGAGATCTTCCGTAGCTTCCGGTAATCTTACCTTAGGGTGAGGCAGACTTATATTTAGATTCGTTATAGTAAGGTCTAGATAGTCCGGTGTAACAATAATGTGACCTTTTGATTGTCGTGCTACCTTTTTTATGACACTGCAGTGAAATGACGGCGGTACGCATACATGACATAATCATCAACGAGATCAGTGTGAAAACAGTACACCACTTTCGTGTAAAATTACCAATTGTACTTTTAGGAGGAAAACAATCGTCACAGAATCTGACAGCTAACGTGATTAACTTACAGTTAAATGATGAATTAAGCAAACCTTCATGTAGCATTTTAAATTTTTTGAATTTGCTGTTCATTATCTAAAATTGAAATAAATACATTCATTTGAAGACGCCCAATGATATTTCAGAAAAGCTGTTTACATTATTGTATGTCGCATTAAATTCTAATTCCAAGTAACAGCTGTGAACCGTTTTGTATTGTATTATAAAACTAGGAAATCGATTTTGTTATTTTATTTAATGACATTATCAAATAATGATTCCAAAGTCAAATGAAATTAGTATAATGTATATTTTTATTGTTTATGCTATGTCAAACTATATTAAATAGTAGTGCACCAGATATGTATGGGTCGTTTATATAATCACGTTGCACTTTATGTAAGTGAAACGGACATATCAAGGAAAAATGGTCGATTTCTAGTATATGTATCTACATCAAATTGATTGGAAACATACTGACTCAGGGGGAATAAGTGTTCTTTGGACAGAAACTTCAGAGAGCATTCATAACTATGCGATTTTTGATCTCTGATAACGATCAGCCAAGACGCATTTAATTAAAACAAAGAATTTATGTAGACGTTAAACGACAGGTCGGGCTAAAAAGAAAGGTCTAGCAATTATTTTAGTAGCAATTGATGAGGAACGTAGAACGATGAACAGAAAAGGTATTTCCGTAATAGCGAATCTACTATCACAATGTGTAATTTTTACTGCCTGTGGCTTATTAATACCATAAGGTGTCATTTGTACACCAGTCATTTTTAGATTAAAGTAGATGTTTCTGGAATTAAATTCTATTTGCACCACTTTATATTGCCAACATTAATTTGAGTTTTATGATTTTAATTTTGTCATCTGAACGGATTTGTCATACATTTTATTACAACAATCAAAGCACAATGCCATATTAAGGCATCCACTTTTGCTGTCATTAGAGTTTTATTTCTGGTTATTCCAATTCTATAAACATATCATATTGAAGTGATAGCAATGCTGTTTTATATCCCGATTTACCTGCTAATGACAGTCCGAGACACAACACGATGACAAAGAGCGAAGCAAGGCCCAGGTTAACATAAGACATCGAAGCTGCCATGACGGTAGAAAGTTTTCTTTGTCTGGAACATATAAAATATGTTTGCGGTTGATCAAACAAACAAATAACAGTTTTTGTGCATTCCAAACATCACATTCAAATCGCATAAAACACAAAACAAACATTTCTTGAAATGACATACCTCTTGCTATCTCATGCTTGCGTAATTATTTAAGATAAAGCAATCAGTATGTGTCTTAGTGCAAACTATAGCTGGAAGGAAGACAAAAAATGTCTCAAAGCAATTTCGTCCCAGCAGACCTTACTCGATATTGTGTTTTAAAACACAATTTCTTTAATGTGTTTTCTTTTGCTTGTAATTACATCATAGAAAGACAAATTAATTGGTGTCGCATGAGATTACACACTCTCAAATATTGCATTTGCAATGGGTTTTAAATGAAAGTACGTTGTCAATAGTATGCAAGTCGTAATGTCTTCTCCGAAAACAGGTTAATACCAAGGGAAACAATGAAATTAAATTTAAATATAAGATGAAAAGGTTTCGTCATAAGTAGTATAACATACAAATGAACCTTCACATGACCTTAGAAGTATCGTCCATTTTCGAAACGAACTATAACGATGTTAAACAGACTTTGTTGTGTGGTGTCTTACAGTTCTTGTATAAAACTGGACGGCTTCATCAGATGACAGGTTTATGTGCCTTTATTGAAAATACGAAAGTTTTTGAATACACATAAGATTACAAAATTATCGAAAACTTCCTGTAATTCCGTAAAATCGATTTGAGACTTTTTACTTACGTTTTAATTCAATAATTATGAAATAAAGACGGATACGTTATTATGTTGCACCAGAGAGACAGTGCGGTTGCTTTTTGACTGGTGACAAATGGGCATTGAAATTGATTTGACACGAGGGACGAACAAAGAAAAAATGAAACTAATATAGATGACAAAATGCAGCAAATGATTAATCTGCCAAACTTCACGTCTTGTCGGCAAATATCAACCAAAAGTAAAACAACAAAATATTCTATTGCAAAATCAAAACACTATGTAATATATCGTATAGTCTGTATAATAAATACACATGTATATCAGCACATCAACAAAAAATAAATGAAACAATGAAATATATCAAAGCGTCAAAAACAATGGAATATGTCATAGGGTCAACAAACAATGAAATATATCATAGCGTCAAAAACAATGGAATATGCCATAGTGTCAACAATGAAATATGTCATAGCCTCACCAAACAATGAAATATGTCTTAGTGTCAACAAACAATGAAATATGTCATAGCGTCAAAAACAATGAAATATGTCATAGGGTCAACAAACAATGAAATATATCATAGCGTCAAAAACAATGGAATATGCCATAGTGTCAACAATGAAATATGTCATAGCCTCACCAAACAATGAAATATGTCTTAGTGTCAACAAACAATGAAATATGTCTTAGTGTCAAAAACAATGGAATATGTCATAGTGTCAACAAACAATGAAATATGTCTTAGTGCCAAAAACAATGAAATATATAAAAGCGTAAACAAATAATTAAATTTTATCCTGCAACTGGCGTTGCCATTGTCGGAATGCACATGCCAAATATATTTTTGCTGTATTCTGCAGTGACGGAAAACAGCTTTATTTTAGCATTTAGCGCAATTTATAGACAAAACTCTTGCTCTATTGTACATCAGACAATGGACATTAGACTTCTAACAAATACCCGTCTCATCACTAGCTGATCAAATTACATGTCTGAGATATATATATGTTTATACATTGCTATGTAAGATTTAGATAACAACTGGTAATAGAAAGTGTCTGGAACGGTCGTGATCTATATGAACACGGATGTGAATACACAGATACGAAATTCTATTGATATAGTAAGACAAACTGGTATGACATCACACCTTCTGGTAAAAATGGCTTTCATTGAGACTGAAGGTATTCCCTATACTGCTTAAACCGGCAGCGTAAACATTTAGAAATGTCTATTCTTTTTCTCATATTTGGACAGACGTAGTTTCCATGCGTTCATTAATTAAGATACCTTCTTTGTCTAACAATAAATATACATTATATATAACTATACATTCTGATAATGATAGCGACTACATTCCACTGTATTTTAACGAACTGATTGATGCTTATTACTGTAAACTATATATGACTGATGAGTAATACTGACGGTGCAGGCGAAATTCTTTGTATAATTTCTCACGCACTTACATTTACGGAACTATATTATCATATACACAATAGATTCATTGTTTACAATTATAGGTTTGTAAAAATGCTTACACTACAATGAGGTAACATTTATGACGATTGATCTAGTCACTCTAAGTTGAAGTATTTGGAAGTGTAGAAAATTCCTAATTAAGTTCTTAGACATGGGTCTGGGGGTATTCCAATATTTGTTAATGGTGTTATGTATTGGGACTTGCAAATGCTCTTAAGTCGAAGATGATTATATGCAGTTGTGCCCGTTTCTACTTTCTAAACGTATAGCTCTTACAAGCTCAAGCATTAGGATTTGCAGACTCTACAAACTTCAAATATGATATTTACTGAGATACAGAGAGCTGACACAAAATACCCAACAATCATTTTGATGCTCAAGCTACAACGAATGTACGGACTCGATAAACAATATTTGATATGCATATAAATAGAAACTTATTTAGTTCACAACAACTGCAAACAAGCTATCAGTGTATATCACTCACTCTTGTTCGCCCTGATAGAAGCGTGCAAAGGATCTTACAGTCGGAGGAAACTGGAGTACCCGAGGAAAATTGAGTTAGACATATATTCCTTCATATAATTCTTGGAAACAGATGTATCTCCGTACCACAGATAATCGCATCAAATCAAATTTCAGAAACCAGTGTTGCACTGGTGTTGTGATATATGACTGCAAGCTAAATTAGTGTAAGAACATCAATTTCGTTTGTTCGGTTATTTACTGAAATATCAGCCAACAACTGTTGCGAAGGCAATTTCAATTACAAGGGTATTGTATTAATCTATTAAGTATTGACAGTTTGAGACACTGAGACTCCGATCACTCCAATCTAGCTCTCAGTTTATTGAAATGCAATGGAAGTGTTAAAGGCATAAATCTATTGGACACGGATTTTATGCAACAAAGTTATTTTAGGCATATTTCAGTCACGTTTATGGCTTTTATTTAAAGCGGTTTTTTTCTTTTTGAAAAAATGGGGAAAAAATCATTAAATAAATAAAAATCAAAATACTAATTAGCGATTATATTGCGTGTGGTATATCGAGCTTGGAAAATATTTGTTACAGTTTCCTAGCAAAACATCTCTCAATTTAAAATTATGTTCATGTAAGGTTAAGAAGACAAAAGATATGAGTACCACGAAGAATAAAGCTGGTATGATGTGAAAACTCCTGAATATGTCCCTAGTATCACGAATCCAAACACTCACGAATCTACAACTAGGGTGTCTGTTATCTCGAAATAAATGATAACGAATATGTTTCTGGTAACGCAAATATCATACTTACGAAAGTATATCCGGCACCAGGAAGTGTCTCTATCTAGTCCAATCTGTTTAGTTTTTGGCCGAGATATTGCTAAGACACAATCGTCCTGGAGGAAGGTACTTTAATATAACCTGATCTTACCCGATCGAACATTCACTAATGACGTCATAGTGCGCTAGACATGTTTAAGTATGTGTTTTGTCTCCCACAGTCATTTGTCTTCTATGTTAAAAACCATAAACGTCGAGGCTTTCAACTGTTGTTTAAAAGACATCATTGTAATAGCCGTATCGACCAGTTGTTATTTCCGAAAGCTAATTTGTTTTCTTCCGCCCACAACTTTTCAATAATTTACCGTCAGAGAACATATTACTGTCGACCAAAATATCCTAGTCAGGTATAGTTCATACCATACATGCTGTCTTAGGCTCAGATAAGTGTTATACGCATCAGTTATAGTATGTTCCCGGGCGAGGAAATGCTCGCCGATCTGACACCAACTGTAGGCCAATGTAACACCCACAGCTATATCGTAATGGCAGTTATGGAGACACTCTCTGATTAGACGCATGCTTTTCTTTAATTTGAAGTAATTTTTTTGGTAGTATCGTGATAGTGGTATCTTTAAAAAATATCTGATCAGTCTCAACCAATTTTACATTAATGAACAATTTTACATTAATTTCATTAGTGTTATGAAAGTGACTTCAAATATAGTATAAAGCATTCACGTTACTCCTTTCTATAGAACAGTTTTTTACGTTTCCTCTTCCGCGAGTATTATGCTCTTTATATGTTAACCTCCTATGTGATACCAAGTCTTAAGCAAAGATAGACAGAATTTCAGATGAGATGTTTATCCTGTGAACCATGATAAAAATCCATCGATTTTATTATGAAAAAGTAAAGTCTAGAAAACAAAAACACTTTAGTGCATGTTGTCATTAATACGGTACAACAAAGTACTATTTGTTTTACGAAATTGCTGAGATTTACTTATAACATAAATATTAATTTTCAAACGCTTGGACTGTATCTTTTATGAAAAAAATTAAACAAAATCTTTTTAGTGATAAAATTACCAGAAATAATACTTTCCGTTTTATCCAAAATACGTCATCGCTCACAATTTTCAAAAGATATCACAGAAAATAGGCACACATTGGACTGGTTTTTACTTCGACATTCTTTCTCACTCTTTGTAGCCTGGAACACCTAGGATTGGCTACCTTTGTTGTTTGTCGCTCAAGGTTTTGAGTATTGGTGCAATGTGGGAGTGTCATTGAAATATTTCCGCCTGACAAACGCCCATCAGTTTGCGTCACGAACACTATTGAATCGTTAAGTATGTTTTCCACGAATAGAAAGTAGTATTTGTTCATCAGCAGAGTAATAAACTGGAAGTTATACAATGACCTTTCCTACATTCGAATAACAATAACGCCCTTTCCTCCGCAATAATACATACGAATATATCTGTCAATAATGAACACGTTTTTAATGTTTCTGGTAACTATATATATATATATATACCCTCATGTACGATGTCATCATGGTGTTACACACAATGATCGGACAGATAATTGTAATGCTTTCCGCAACAAGATGTTAGTTGTTTATGTGTGAAACCCGTATGTGTTGTAGGTTGAGGCTGTTTGACATTAGTTTTTTTTCTTTTCTTTTATTATTTTTTTTTTTACAATTTAGTTGTGTGAATTTAACCTGACCCGCATAAAGAAATCTTCGAAGTTTTTATTATTTTTTCAGTTTTGAAAATTGACTTGTATTTTAGTAATATCAAGCAAAGTCTCGTTGGACGAATTAATTTTTGATTCGTGTAAAAGAGTCGTATGTTACAGATATAATCTTTACCGTAATCAGATATCTGTTGATGTTGGTAAAACACCAGAGTAACACATATAAGTATTACACAAGGGCATTGTGTGTGTGTTGAATTCCTGAGATAACGTCAATTTTTTTCTGAAGATTATTTTTCAGCCATATGAAAGTTTGATGGATTTAAGTGACTTTTGTGGTTTATGTCTATTGGTAGTTCTAAAGCTGACACATCTAAACCGGCATTTCTCCTCACCTTTTCTGAACTAACCCTGTCACAGTATCCCTGGGGATGTGGCCTTATTGTGGTATATCATCTTCAGTTAGATGCATTGTATATCACAAAATATCATTTAACACCAGTATGATTGATTCTTCCGCACCCGTGCCGTGATAACGTAATTAGATCAGCTCGTAAGGTGTTCAGAACTATATATATATATAAATAATATTAAAAAAACGATTAATACTACACATCTGCACATGTTTACGTGGAAATTTCATTGATTTTCCAAAGCGACATAGATCAACACTGTACTGAGGTTTAAATGTGTACCAGTGAATCATATCTATTTCTTCATTACATAATTAGATCCAATATTACATATCAAATATTATGCTGAATTTGATAGATCGTAAACCTCAAGTAATGAATTGGCATTTATACAAATCACTTTTTTATTGTATTCATATCATCAAATATCGCATCCGTCAAACTACTTTGAATATAAGAGTTTAGATTGAGTTTCACATTTAATTCATTCTGAGTTTAAGTCGAATTTAGCGAATATCCTTATGAAATTTGTTGAGTACCCGTTGAGAATCTTTTGATCAAATATGATAAATATCCACAGGCATACATTGAGTATTTATATGGCATCCGTTGAGTATTTACAGAAAATTTGTTGGGTATTTGTTGAACAAGCGCTGATTATAACGTTTTCCTATTGGAAATTAGGTTGTTAATGTTATTTAAATATTATCAAAAAAGTAATAATTCCAAATCATTCAGAAGTATTAAAAAATAAGATACCAAAATGTCACTACGGACGACACGATATAATTCTGACAATTCTCCCTTATTCATCGGACTCTTGCTGCGATACTTCGATTGTGTAACTGTTATTACCACACGTAACCTGGGTATTTCTTTGTTTTTAATACACAACATATCAAAATATTATCAGCATGGCTGGGAATTGTAGAGTTATTTACGGGGATACAAAGGCGTCCCATGCTCACTAAAAAATTATCACACAAATATTAGACTTTGAAGTACATAGTGTATTGACAGGCGTCGGTGCTTTGACCGTACCATTGCGCTGACAATTGTTTAGATGGAACACCATTGTGCTATTAGTACATTGAAAGTTAAATGGTGCGTGAACGCTTTGGAAGGAGATGTCGTGATACAAAGTTGACACTGGACGAGATAATAAACTGATGATGTCGTTTGTCGTCTGATATGCATGGAAATCTGATCACTTTTCCCTCACAGAGAGGCTCAATTGGAATTCTATCCGAACAGAGTATTTGTAAAATTGTAAACAGGTTATTCTGTTGGTCGCTAGCTCTGGACCTGGAATGACAATGACTAAAACACAAAAGATGGGCCTGCATAGTCTGTAAAATACCCACATCAGCCCGACAACACATGACTCCGCTTTGTAAAGGTAATTGTTCACAACTGCATGACTTTATACGGCACGGTTGTGTCTCTGAATATGTCAGATGCAATAGTCAGACCACAATAGGTTCTGTACCGTCTCTGTAAAGACAACTGCAACATAAGCTCATTTGGAATAGTGGGCCTGATAAGGTTTTGCAAAAATATCATTAAAACACACTTTTTCAGGACCAGATGTTCAAAAATACCGTAAACTGATGTTCTACGTAATTGTTAATATGTAAATTCGACTGATTAAAATATCAATTATCCTAGCGAAAACTATGGTTATTGTTACGCTGTTAAACTCCAGGACGTTAAAATGTGACAAGATAATATGAAAATATTTAGAAAACGTGACGTTTATGTTCGCTGTTATCAAATTAATTATTTTCTGTTATGACCGATCAAATGACAGGACAGAACAGCGAAGTACAATAGAAGTAAAACACTTCACAAACAAAAATCACTTATTCTGTGTCCTATTACAGCATTTAGGATGATGTCGTTAATGCGATCAGCTTATTTTAATATATGAATCAAACTATTCCAGTGTGTAAATATGCTTGTTAATAGGTTTCCGAAAATTCTCAAATTCCAATTAAACATTTCAACAAATTAAATTTTTATTACTGACATAATGTCATATGTTCCGACGCAGTTTTAGTGTTTGGATAAAAACGAAATTTATTTGCGTGTAGGATTCTGTAACCGATAGGATGTTGTTTTTGTTTCTAATCTACTAATGAAACTACGACGACCAGTCGAAAACACGAAAATATTAAATAAGACATTAATAATTTGTTTTAAGAAATCTTGTTTCCACATGTGATAGAAAACACTCATATGTAAAACATGTATGAAATATATTAAGTGGAATGTAAAACAAATGGGAAAAATAGGTCATAAGAATCTTAATTCAAACTTAAATTCGATGAAACTATAGAAAAATCCGAACATAAGAAAGATTTATACCGCTGACCCGATATTATAGAACCCTGAATGAGTACAAGAAGGAAAGACTATGTGTTCCAGAAGGGTGAGCGCCTTTTGCTTTGTTGACGACTTTGTGCACATTACCTGCAATTCAACATCGACAGTCCAAATGTGATCATGTTGGTTTCGAAAACTGTTCCGAAATTCAGGAAAAATTGTTAATGCGTCACGTTTAGCATCATACCATTTCACCGATATTCGCATATTTTAACTAACAGATCACAACCTAGAAATAGATCAAATATCCATTAAGAAATCTTTGAATTCTTATACGTATATCTTATTCAATATTGACAAAATCGTTGGAATGGTGGATCATTGATTAGATCTATTTCACGTGTTTCAATTTATATGCATTAATCAATGTTGTTGATTTCATTACCAATGTCAATTACAGCGGCAGATTAATAATGCTTACTTTATCACGTTAGGGCTAACCTGTCTGTTACGTAAATAACGTCTCTATTTGATGCCCAACCCATACATTTAATCATGACCTGAACAGAACATTTTGATTACAGTGGTTTATTAGATCAGGACGGGCGATAATTTTGAAGATTAAAGAACATGATTCTGTTTGAAAAAGTTGTGTTGTGAATTTTTTAGCATGGAAAGAATCTAACAAGTAGGCCTGTAACATCGCCATGAAAAGAAGGGCGAGGCATGAAAATGCTTACCATCAATGAGAATGGCGTGTTGTGCAACTGTTATCAAAAGGAATATACATACAACAAGATTAAACATATAAACCAACCATGTGTTTACAATAAAGCTTGTTTTTTTCACTCCGATGTGGCCCTAAAATGATTACGTTTATATATTGGTTTATTTTGCGATATAACACTGTATTTTTTAGGCGGCGTTGATCAGTTAAATCGATACTGGTAACAGGCACGACATGTTTGTTGATATAGTAACCAAGTGTTGATCAACTACATCCCACTACATTTACCCTATACAACATCGAGTTACCCAGCCCGTCACTACAGTTAGGGTGCCATAATTGTACAAACTTTCAATTCCCCAAACGCCCCTACATTCAAGACGTGAAAATGGCACCTGCTATCCCTGTTGTAACGGTAGAGATTTTCGGTTTTCCACAGGTCGTTACAGACAGGGCTTCAGAATTGTACCTTTTGGTTTCACTGCATGATGACGAAATTCATGTATTTTTTCTCTAATCCTCCCCTTCTAAAAAAACTCAAGTGAGCAAAACCTCGTTTTTAACATTGGTGTTGAGCATCCGCCGGTAAGACAAAGTTATAAGACATTAATGAATGTCTGTCTGTTTGCCGTTCAGATTTAACTTGCATGACCAATTCAGTGTTGTTAGACCGTTGTTATATGCATGACTAGCTATCACTTAGCTACCGTGCACTGGCTATGACGTCAGTGAAATGACACTATAATCCAAGCATTATCCTTTTGCGTGGCTTATGACAATAGGTATCTCAAGGATTTAAAACATCAAACAAGCATAACTGCATACAGGTATTGATAAGAGTTTTTTGTCGACTGCATCTGCTTTCTGGTGATTTTATTGATAGGATTGGCCAAAGAGTTATGTCCAATCGATGAAATGATATGAAATACAACACTCTGCTATTTTCCAGACAAGAAACGCTGTCCTGGAAGGCCCCCAAATCCCCGTTGGGTTTCCCCATTGCTTAGAGACAGACATTTCAGACAGCTACCTGTGCTATGTTTTCGAGACATATGGGTTGTAAGAGATGAAAGTCCTTTCAGAAATATCAATTTTATACAGAAATTGTTTCAAATCCAATATTTTAAAAATATAATCCTAAATTTTAACCTGGATATTTTTAACTGATAGAAAAAACACATCAAACATTCAAATTACGAAATTAGTATTTAAACATAACAAAGTATGGAAACATGTGGATTGTTTTGTAGTTGCTACTTTTTATTAAATTTGAGATTTAAAAATCATTTCCAATACACAACATTTCGGTACCACCGTCGTCTCGGTTCTGAAGCAATGATTAATTTATAGGATGTGAACCTTTATATGAAAGAGTTCGTCCGCATCGCAAGTGAACACTATAGAGAACATATAAACAGTAAGAACAGTATACAGTTTCGATAACTGTGCGAGACAGTGCCTAATCGAAACGATTCTTCGACTGCAGTATTCATTGAGGTGAACTATAATGGCATGAAATAGTTGTATGGTTATAGCGAAAACAGATTGAATATGATCTTCCAAATATACATTAGAATAAACCATGTTCTATCCCGAGAAAGTCGAACCGCCTAATACACTACACAGTGGTCATTCCTCTGATGAAGGTGACCATGTAGTCGCCATCAAGACGTCACATATACATTTGTAACTGGTTGTGTTATAAGAACATTTAGTCTTTATATATTTGCCAAACTAAAGAACATGTTTCACTGGCAATATCCTAACATTATATTAATGTTGCTCTAGTAACGCCCAGATACAATCTTTAACACCATCCAACGACAGCTTGACTGTTCAATGAATTAATCATTCTGATTAATTAGTTTAAGTAAGGACATGCCAACAGATTGGCACGCGTATTTCCCAAAGGATTTGAGGTATAACTATATAATACGCTTGTATTCATATTTGTCTGAGGCCAAGTCATGCATTTCATCATGTGACTGTTGCATTCCAACAAATTGTTGAAGTCCTGCATAACAAAATAATTCATATCAATAAGTACGCGTAGAAGGAAAGGTATTTCTACTTTGTGGTACTCAGCGAACCTACAGAGAGGTACTCGCATGCATGCTCAAATCAAATACAGCATGTGGCAGATCCAGCAATGACGGTGTTACTTTCACTAGAAACAGGATAGTCACCTGGGAATTGATCTTCTAATACCGATGCTATTTCATTTGTAGTGGAAGCCATATATGGTATCGGTATTACTCGGTGTAGGAGAGTCGACTATCTCACTATCAACAATATTTAATTTGCAGCAATAAAACCGGAGGTAGGGAGTGGATTCCAATTTAATGCAACAGATAATCAGGATTCAGTATTCTACAGAATAGATCACGAAAATGCACCGACTCTTCCTTGTTGATGATCAAAACAGTTCAGCATTCGATTCCAGTGTTAACAGTCTGCTCTATTAGTAACGTTGAAAAAGTGCACAGTATTTCAATATCATATTATCACACGTGCATGTCGTGGACGAAAAGTTCATTGGCAGAAATTCAACCATGCGGTTCGCATAAAGTAACATGATCCAATAATTGAAGAAAGGTGTAAGTTAAACAACATTTGGGCCGCCATGATCTGTACTTTGTTTTGAAAAAGTGACAGGGCATCGTACAATTTAAGGTAAAAATCAAGCTTGTCAGGTTCGATCCCTTCCCGAACAAGTTAGTTGTTCTAGGGAAGCTGAGATCAAAGATCTAGTCCTGTCGTAGTTGTTCCTTGAAGTAATACACTTTACCCCTAATTGCTTTGAATAACATGAGGTGGGTCTTCCGCATCCTGTCCAGTGAGGTAGACATGTTACATGTAGACAACATTCAACGTTGTTGTTTCGTTTTTATTGAAAGTACTTTTTAAATCTCTGATTCAAAGTAAACTACTTGGCAACAACACATACCCACGCTCAATTATCATTCTCGAGTATATAGAAAACAACTTAGAAATACCATTTCAGATAGTAGAAAAACTGACGTAGGATATAAAGCGGGATTTAACGCTAAAAATGAAATTTTAGCTTTTAATACCATATTATCTGTGTTGAGTAAGACGGTCTGTTCAACAGCATTCAGTACATGATTAAATATTAATGGAAAAGAAAATGAAGTATGAAACAGATATAGAAATAGTTCTTAGGTCTTCTTCCTGAAGTTAAACGTATTGAAATGAAGACGTCATCGCACCATCTATAGAGCGTCTATCAATTACATTTCAGATTTTTTCAGATTTCATTTAGATATCAGATAATATAATAAACTGGCTCGCTATTCACCTTGCACTACCTGCAGTGCATGTTAACACGGAGACGGTTTTCCATATACAGGACACTAATGGTTATATGAGAGACATTTTCAGAAGTGGAACTAGTGTGCATACAGACTAATAGATACATATTCCCCATCATATCTGGATGATTCGATAATGGCTGAATCGGGATTAGTGTACCGGCAAGCTCTCTCGCCCACTACTTTATACTTTAAATGTCAGAACGAAGTATGTGCTTCGTAACATTGTATATACATTTCCATGCACTATAAAAACATTGCATATTTGTTTTTTTCCCTAAAAGTTCAAATTATATGTTTATTCTTTACACAAAGATAAAAATAAATTTTTACATAAGGGACAGGCTGAGAAATATATTATAAAAATATAATGATATTTGTATTTGCCCTATCAAATGTCAATGGGTCACTTAAAATAGATAATTTGATATGTATTTGTTATATGAAAGGTCAAAGTTATGTATTTGCTTTAGAAAATGCCACATGCTAATTCTGTGCTGTTTAAAGGTCATATGGTATGCATGTACTGTAGAAAAAGTCATATCTATGTGTTTGCTTTACAAAAGGTCAGCTTTTTGTACTTGGTTTTTGTATTTGCTCTATAAAGGGTAAGATTTTTGTGTTTGCTCTATAAAGGATAAGATTTTTGTGTTTGCTATATAAAGGATAAGATTTTTGTGTTTGCTTTATGTAAGGTAAGAATTTTCCATAAAATATGTAAGGATGTAAATACCTATAAACCCTAACTAGATATAAATTAAGCTGTAATATTATTCTTATTTGAAAAAAAATGTATTTCAATGTTTTTATTTGCAATATTTGGAACTCAGATGTCAATTTTTGAGCACGTCGCCGTCTTCAAAAGATGACAACATTTAGAACAAATCGTCCATCACGTGGACACTGTCCTCATACGTCATTTATCTGCAAGGACCACGTGCTAACGCCAACACAACGGAAAAGGCTAGATATATATCAAAAACACTTTGCGCCCATAACAAGCATATCGCCAATTGATGTTTTGTCAGACAAGTATTCCCGTTTCCTGGTTGCTCTTTTGGAAACAAAGACTGTATGGATCATTGGCTCTAGGGAGTCGGAGTTTTCCATAGTAATCTTTGTGACTCTATGCTGGTAGATATGGTAGATATCTCCCGATTGATGTGCACATGCATCATTTACATTGGTAGGACAATCATTATTTTGTTCATGTCGCGGTGGTTTTCAATCAAAGCAGCTCATCGTACTTGATGGTTGACAACAACTGTGATAGAAATCCGATATAAATGTACCATGTTTGATGTGTAATGGTACTGTAGGGCATACAGTATGTATTCCAACTGGTATTCATGTACTGTGATTGTTTCTCGGACAAGTCTCCATTCTAAGACCAAATTAATTTTTGAAATAGAAAAAGATTTTAGAAAAAAAAATCTCAATTTTCGTCTACCCATGAACAATATCTTTAAAAAAATAGTTCAAAACAAGGCTGTAGACGAGGCTTCTGATCTGTAAACGTGGTCTGCTTCCGACCATCCCCTGGGATATTTCAAACCTTTCTGTCTGGCCTTATGTTAACCCAACCCATATCGAGACTACACGATGTAGCCTAAGCGTATACAGCATATATCTATAACGGATTAATGGATTACCGTAGGTTCCAATTAATTCTCAGAACACTGATTTCCTGAGATTGATCACTTTCACTTCTTTATTGGGGTTATGTTTGTGTGTGTAGGGATGTTTTTTGGATGAGGTAAATTTTTGGGATTGTGTGCGTGTATATTGATGATAGTGACGTATTCCAAAATCCTTTTATAGTCCCTTTTTTGTAAAAAATAATAAAAAAAAAAAAAAAAAGAAAAAAAGTTCCAATTACTGTGTCAGTGCGTTTTGGTGCCCTTTCCGCTTAATCAAAAAACTATTCGATCACAATGTCAGTGCATTATTTATCGTCATTCTGGTGCCCCTTTTTGTTTAAATAACGAAACTATTCAATGACAGTGTCAATGCATTATCCAAAGTACTACATGGCACCACTAGATGGTTCATGCAACCTGGCAAAGGTAATTGGTAAAAAGCAATGGCGTCCTATCATAAGTGCAAAAGCAGAAATCGTCCACATAGGAGCAAATAAAAAATCTCTTTAATTAGAATTTATTCTTGACTTCCTGCTTCCATTGTCTTTGTTCATCTTATACTGCCCTGGTACTACATCCAGTGTAGTAAAGGTTCCCCACAGTTATTTGTTAAGTTTGTGTATATGTTGGGTGGCTCTTTTCGCGTAAATTCTATTTGTAGTTTTTAATCCAACCAAAGTATTACCTTTACTCACACATGTCCTGTAATGTGCTGTCCATAATAATGTTGATAATAATCACATCATTGTCATTTAAGTATAGCCATGACAATAGAACGTTCTATATTGAGACAGTCCCAGAAAACCAATGGTACTAGATCATTCGCCGAACGGTCCAGAATGTTCTATATTGAGGCAGTCCCAGTAAAGCAGTGGTATTAGATTCAGCCGCCCAGCGGTCCAGAATGTTTTATACTGTGAAAGTTCCAATAACTCAGTGACACTAGATTCAGGTGCCCAACGACCCAGATATTTTATATTGTGAAGTTCCAGTAACTCCGTGGCACAGATTCAGCCTCTCAACAGTCCACATTATTTTACACATATAATTGTCCAAGTAACACAGTGACACTAGATCAAGCCGCCTAACGACCCAGAATATTCTATACTGTGAAAATCCCAGTAAGCCAACGGTCCTATACCAAGTAATCAGTTCGTCAAAGAAAGATAACAGTTTGGCACTATAAACAAAAATGTCACTATGTCTCTAAAAATGTCTTAATACAAGAGAAGACGTTTAAACTGTGAATGAGATCATATCTGGTCAAGTGGTTTTTGTGTAGTCATTGCTCTGTGAAGGGATTTAAATCCTGAAAGGCTTTACTCGATCTATCAATAATCGTCATCATTTATACAGATATAAAAAGGATGTTTCCAAACGGGAAAAACAGAATGATGTAATCACTGTTCACGTGAGCTGATGTAAAACTTCTAAATCAAGCAATATCAAAGAAGTAATCGACTGTTTCAAAAAGGTTTCTCGGATAAAGTGTTCCGTTTTAATGTGTTGTGTTTCAGAGTCTGATATATTGTAGATATCATTATCCCGTCTCCAACGGGATCTCATCAAACAGAATGTTACTTCATTCCAAGTAGAACACAATATATTAATTTTATGACTTGATCAAACAGAATCGACTTCAAATAATACCTCGCAGCCTATACGCCATGTATCTTAGCTATATTGTTGAGCGTCAGCGTCACAATTCCCATATATTGCTTCACATTTATACAACACCGTCAATTGCATGTTCTTCGACAACAATGACGCACTTCTTTCTAAATTTGCATACTTAGGACAAAATGAAACGATTATATAATGACGATATAAACGATGTTTTAAGGACAACAGAATGTTCGCCAATCAGCGAGCGATCCACGATACATGTGTGATAACATCAAAGTTACCATTACGTTTCTTTATTGTTCTCATTAATATCTGTTTATTCTGTGCTGCGGTAAACTGTAATCTAACATGCACAGACCCCTCCGCGCGAGGAGATGTAGTTCCATAACGACGCACATAGAGGTGGCCCTAATGAAATAACAAGGAAGTGTCTAGCAAGTAATATATGAACATCTTTAAATTAACTAATATCAATTTTAGATGTCTACTCGTCTCTTTAGGTATATGTCTTACCATAGTTCGTTCTTTGCCAAGGGTATTTTTGTTGAACACACACACAAAAGGAACGAACAAAGAACCTAATGCAGGCAACAAAAGAAAAGCACCCGGAGTTGTATTTTTGCAACATAGTAGTAAATCAATGGCTGGCAAGTTTTATTGCTGGTCTCATTACATTCCAAATGGATACTTCACATGCAAACGCCATAGTTTAAACAGAAAAGTTAGTAAGCGCCCTAATCAGTTTTTATGTCGCATAATACTGAAGTTGTCGTTATCCTCAAATCATTTAAAAACCAGCTTTTTTATATTTGAGTAGTATATATATTTATATCATAATGACACTGACGTGTTACTTCAGTGTGTCATCTCGTACGTGTTATTGACATTTGGCGCTCTGACAAATCAATATGATTCATACACCAAGTTCTAGTTGCAACATATCAATCATAACGGTACGTTATTTCACATTGACGCACATATCTATACACAAATACCTATAAAAACCTATAAAAAAACAAATATTTCCACTGATAGAACAGTTCTCGTGTCTCCATAAACCTACCACGATCAATACTGTCTGACCAGGCTGTCACGGAACCTGTTCTCTCGGCCAATTTTTTTCTCACCTTCTATGGTATAACTTGATTCTGCAGGACATGTTTGTCGTTCCCCTAATCACAAATGGACAAAAGTACCATAAAGTGGTCAGTAGTGAACTATTAGATGGACCAATTGACTTGTCCAATCAAATTAGTCGCTAACTCAACGCTAACCCAGACAAGATGGCCTCCCGCAATACGCACGGACTATGACATATGGTTCACCCTTATCCAGAGTCATTGTCGAGACCACTATAGCCCACTTTAGGAATAGTATTCTACAAATATGCAGTCATAACGTAACATGCATCAAGCTTAAGAAGACCAGCTCAAAAGGTGGGTGGGAAGGGGTTGGGGGTCGAACCATAGTATGACTCAGTCGAGATCGAAATACATTATACTACAATTGGAGTAGACATGTTCCATCGATGACGCTAATCCACATTGTTTCGTTAGACGCAGTAACATTAAAGTCGATGACATTATTGTGCTTCTTTCGACTGTATACCAGGACTAAATCGAAACAGATACAAAAAAATGGCACTCAGGATAAACCATGCTATAAGATGTGAAATTACAAATTTGTGCGAGCATTTGCAAACCTCGCGATATTATTGATACAAATAAGGCTCCAGTATCAACAAATGTTTCTTAATCAAAGAAAATTCCCTCGGTAGTAGAAAGCATAAGAGGTTAGGAAACGTCTTAGTAAAAATGTTTCCTTACGATGTGTCATGTTATCTTAGGGGATTTAAAGGATTTAAAATCATTTAAAGTCGAGAAACGTTCATAGAACTGGCGACTGACTGTCTGGCGCGGTGATTTGATAGTGTACCCGACCGTTTACTGTTAACAGAATGTGTGGGTTGAAGAATATTTTCCTGACTAAACATGGCAGGAGTAGAACAAAAACTAATGCTAACTGTATATCACACTGCCTTGAAGGAGGGGGGGGATAAACACAAGGAAGAAGATACAGTTGACGCTAATTAATACCGTTTTGTTAGGCGAGATGCTGCGACTTTGTGGATCTGAAGGTAGACTGTTTGGTTAAACACAACACTTCTTTATTGTGTATACTACACATTTACAAACTACTGATGAAGGCTTTGCATTTGCTCATGTGTTAAAAGAGGGAATACATTTAACTGTTTCAGAGAAGGGATTGTTTATAACATGAAAAAAAAGTAAAAAGAATTGCTCACCATTGAAAAGGTAAACTTCTTATCATGTGCAGATGCAATACGGAAACAGGAAGCCAAATAAACTTAGCGGTAAACCTAGTATGACGTCATATGAAAAGTAATAAAGATGAAATTTCTATGATATAAAGGAACGGTGAGAAAAACACTAAATAAATGATTTATGAAATGATAAGGTCATGATAAACGTATGATCTTCAATATTGTTTTATTGATGTGGCAGAGCTTTGGTGTTATCAGCACCAACTTCATAGTAACAGAGACACGGATATTGGTTTAAATATTGATGATGCGAAATGTTTACGAACAAAGAATGATGAAAAATATGGACAGGCCGTTCTCCTTTTTCTGACTGAATAAGTTCACGACTTCAGTAAGATTTCTAATATAGGATTTTATGAACATGTCTACAAGGTGTGCGTTTTCACATCAGTATTGTTTTGCCTTTCAACTTGCGAATATAGAGAGATAAGATTAATATTTTTCATACAAACAAATCATTCTTGATCTCTGTTCGGGGTTTAGCTCTCGAAATCTAATGATGCTTTAAAAAACTTTCAGTTGGGATAATTGTCGTTTACGTCAGTCGCGTATCACTGATATATATCACGGGAAGACTGTACAGCGACAATGTATGATATCTCGACGGTTGGTAAAAAAGGCACCTTTCATTACAATTTTAAAATTAGTTGGAGACAAAAGGTCAATTAAATTTCATCATACATTTACGCTGCCTTCTGGCTCGCATGGACTTAAATTTTTGACCTGAGAAAAATAAGAATTGATCGAATGAAAGGACAAAAACTAGATGGGGAGGTGCTCTAGCCCCGTAATTCTGTAAATATCGCAATTTTTCATTTAAGCTATCTGATAATTTCAAAGAACGTCATTCAAATAGAGTGTATGTACTCAAACGTGGCATGCAGGTTACAGGAAACTACAGGGACTAAAAGTCGAAAAATTAACTCTCCGCTAAACTTCACATACATTCGTCTTGATTTTCAAATTTTAAACATGTGGGAGAAAATAAAGTGCCAAATTTCTTCGAAGCTGACATAAATCATGTCATTGCACACTAAGGTTGAAAAGGTCACTGTCTTTATTTACCCATTTCGTCAAAAGTTATTGTAGTAAAGGTTACTATTGGACCCCGAACTGGCCTCACTTCAGTAACGACATAAGGGAAAACAAAGATTTTTTTTACTCTAAGCATTACATTTTTTGAGGAAATACTGCGTAATGAAAAACAAAACTCTCAATGACGACTACAATAGGCTAGGCGATTAACATGACTCAACGTACATTCCGAGAGGCGCAATTCGGAGAAGTGTACCTAGTGGACAGTAAATGTTGCATCCACAAACGACATTCAGACAAAGTATGACTATTATCAAACAGGATCCGTTATGCGATGGGGAAGCATTTGATCTTTAATCAGATTTTAAAATGCCGTCCACTGCAGAGTTGCATTCTAGCGCACTATATTGCTTACATAGCAATACAACGTAAACAAACGTTCCAACAGGAAAACTTCTACCGCATATAGCTATAGGTTTATCATATTTATCATAGTTATCTCACATAAGCAATAAGCAATGTTTCCATTCTAAATCCCCCAACAACCTCCTCTTGACAGAAGGAAAGACATAGACCGTGTAGAACAATACCTTATCCATTCAACGCGAAAAAGAGTTATGTAGCTGCTGCAGATCGGGTGTTTGGGGCATGCGATATTGATGGGTCTGGTTCACCCGTTCGTTTTCAGCTTATCACTTTGTCGAATCTACGTTATATTTTATTCAGTTGCGACATACCTCTGTGTTATTTTTTATGTTCGACGGTTGGCAGGGAATGTTATTTAGTTATTTTTTTTGCTTTCAATATCTCTCTATCGACACGACCACGAATAGGTCTTCTACACGTCAATGGTCATTCCAGGTTCGATCCTGAGTAGAAATATTGTGACATAGACATATTCGTCCGTTCACAATGTTGACTCTAAATCCAAACCAGTGAGATGTAGACCATTTCAAGGGTTCTTATGGTATACTGACAAATAAACATATATTATGTCGTTTTCTTAAAAAACGTTAAAAGGGGGTCATGACTTGAAAAAAAAGTTATTCTAATTAATTTGGCTTCCCGTCGAGGCTTCTGAAATCACCTCCAAACATGTACTGTTTATTTATTTTTATTTATATCACCATTCTTCTGAATCAAACTTGTCGGGGTATGCTGACAACGGGAAGGGCTTTATATTCTTTGTAAAATTTACTGTTTGATTGTATAAAAGTTGTCAACGTTTCGCATACAAACAAGAGGTGGTTCGGAAAGTTACGTGATTATCCGTCTGTCGCCATTGTTCTAATCACAAAGGCGTTTAATCGTTTGTTCATCGGATTAGAAAGTCTATGTCTAGGCACCGACTTGGCAAGATTATTGCTTCGATTGAACGTCAGACACAGCTATTGACCG
Source organism: Ylistrum balloti (assembly GCF_031769215.1). NCBI lineage: Eukaryota > Metazoa > Mollusca > Bivalvia > Pectinida > Pectinidae > Ylistrum > Ylistrum balloti. The sequence goes on along the minus strand of NW_026782116.1, from coordinate 569,066 downwards.
AACGGCCGTAATAACAAGGATAAAGTGATGACCGGAAGTGGCCAGTTCCGTACCTTATTTCAGCTGATATTGTATAGACAAGATCCGTTGATTAAATCATTTTGCAAGCAAATTCTGTTAGCTTAACTGAATATTTACTCAGATAAAACAATCTTATTTGAAATTGTATAAGACTAGTTCTTTCGAGTCGAAAATGGACATTGTTCAATAAACTTTAACAAATGTCGAACTACATTGTATTTCATGTTGATCGGGGTTTTTTTATTGTGTTATTTGTCATTGTAAATCTAACTATGTGTTGACTGGCAGGGAGTTTGATTAAAATCGCAGAAACAAATAAAGTCTTCACAAGTACGAGACATATCATATCGTGCGTAATTCTGCGCGACATCGGGTTATATGTAACTTTGTAATTAAATTGATCAATCTCCTACTCGTAATATTAACAAAATGGTTTAAAGCAGAAATGTTTCAGGATGAAGAAAGACTGATATATAGAGGTTATATAAAGAGTAGTTGTGGTAGGTTGTTTCTTCTTCTCTCTTACTTATTTCAAAAGTTACAAAATACGAACTTTATCGCGTGTTTGTGTAACTTTGAAAATAACCAAGCCACTATACAAAGTTTACATGACTACAAACCGCTATATAAAGCCCTAAATCCAGAGTTCCTTATGTAAGCGTTAGATATATAGGACGTAGACATGATAAACACATATGGCTGATTTTTCATGCAGAGCCAAATAAGTAAGCTTGATGCAACAGGAACACTCCTACATGTAGCCGTGGCTATAAACACATTTGCCAGCCATCTTATGCGAATCACATGAATTTAGAACCTTTAACATGGGAGATAAATGGTGTCAGCCTTTGATACTGGATTAATTGACTGAAATTCGCTGAGAATGGAGACCAAAGAGAGACAGAAATAAGTACTGGGATGCCAGCATATAACCATTATGGCAAAAAAAAAAAGAACCAAATGTCGGGCTTGATTAAATAAAGTCTACAGTTTTTCTACCGACGATAAGACACAGGTAGCGTGTTAAGCAGTTTGAAGATATCACGTGGCGTTTGGTCCAACATCAATTTGGAGAGAAAGCGACACAATCTCCAGTTTACCCAGTAAACGTGGCAGAACATAATCTCGTCTTTCCTTTGCTGTGTCAATTAGATTTTCACCAACGCGTCGCTATTCGATCATTGCCAATGCGATTAGATGCCTCCATACGACAACTGACGTGTTCAGATCGGAATAATACGATCACCTGATGGCTTTAAAGGTAAAGAATTTTATACAGGATGTCTGATTGTTTTAGATACAATTGTACTGTTTATATGCACTATATATGGAATTCACACCATTAACACCTGCACTTTCATGTAGATAAATTAATCTGACTGTTGCAATGTCTCTCCGACCATTTAATGCAGTGTCTCTCTGACATGTAATCAAAACTTAAAATAAAATGTGTGGAATGGAGAAACGTTCACGATTAAATGCAAAGTTAATAAAAATGGCGCTTAGATAAAGGACAGTTTACAAAATAATGAATCTGATTGATGTCTTGTTTTTTACCATAGGTCTTTTAGATGTTGTAGACACAGTTTAGGATATTAGAACCCGACTGAATTAAACATAATTCCCTTGATGGTAATTATGGCTGTGGTCTTAACGGTTAAAGGGATAACATGCACAACCAATGACAGACGGCTCTTCCATTGGAATCACGACTCAGATTCACTGCTTTAGCCAATGACAGACGACTCTTCCATCTGAATCACGACTTCAATTAATTGTTTTAGCCAATGACAGACGACCCTTCCATCTGAATCAAGACTTAAATTCACTGTTTTAGCCAATGACAGACGACTATCCCATCTGAATCACGACTTCAATTAATTGGTTTAGCCAATGACAGACGACCCTTCCATCTGAATCAAGACTTAAATTTACTGTGCAGATCCAGGGCTTCAGCCAAAACCTTGTGACTTAACGACTTTGACAGGTGTTCGGATATCTGTTTGATCCTTTGATTCTTCCTATTACAGTGTCAAACATTAGTTACAACACGTACATAAATAGGTTGATATAGCCTTTGACATCAACACCAGAATCCACAAGGCGATACCGATAATTTGTACCTTTGTTAGAAAAAAGTGTGGTGTATAACCGCCTTTGTGTCCTGTTATTCTTTACAGATGGTTGCTGCCTGACGCAACAAGCACTAAAACATGGGGGTTTTCAGGGCTTTAAATGCAATTTTAACACATGTACCAACTTATAGGTAATTTAACCTAATCCATTGCGACAAGTGGTTTAAATCCTATCCTTAAAAATTGGGCAAAAGCGTGGCGAAAAAAAAATTCAAATTGGACAAGTACGTATGCTTTAAATATAGAATTCACAATTAAAATGTCGATCATTTATAAATCAGTGCCTATAACACAGACGGTTAGACGTTAATCCCACCTTAGTCCTACATCAGTGCCTTTAGCACAGACGGTAAGACGTTATTCCCAAGTTAGTCCCACATCAGTGCCTTTAGCACAGATGGTAAGACGTTACTCCAGTGTCCGTCCTACATCAGTGCCTTTAACACAGATGGTAAGACGTTACTCCCATGTTAGTCCTAAATCAGTGTCTATAACACAGACGCTAATACGTTACTCCAGTGTTAGTCCTACATCAGTGTCTATAGTACAGAGAGTAAGACGTTACTCCCGTGTTAGTCCTACATCAGTATCTGTAGTACAGACGGTAAGATGTTACTCTCATGTTAGTCCTACATAAGTGTCTGTAGTACAGACGGTAAGATGTTACTCTCATGTTAGTCCGTCATCAGTATCTATAGTACAGACGGTAAGACGTTACTCCTATGTTAGTCCTACATCATTGTCTATAGTACACACGGTAAGACGTTACTCCTGTGTTAGTCCTACATCATTGTCTATAGTACAGACAGTAAGACGTTACTCCCGTGTTAGTCCTACATCAGTGTCTATAGTACAGACGGTAAAACGTTACTCCCGTGTTAGTCCTACATCAATGTCTATAGTACAGACGGTAAGACGTTACTCCCATGTTAGTCCTACATCAGTGTCTATAGTACAGACGGTAAGACGTTACTCCCATGTTAGTCCTACATCAGTGCCTGTAGTACAGACGACAAGACGTTACTCCCATGTTAGTCCTACATCAGTGTCTATAGTACAGACAGTAAGACAGTTCATGTAGCACAGATAGTAAGACGTGGAGGAATGCCATCACAATGTCCTTTGTATCTTCAGGATTACAAAAGGTAATTTATTAAGGAGTTATCTGGCCATTGAATTAATCTTTTTTTTAGATCGACGACCAAGAGGATGAATTGAAATAGGTGATCCGTCAACGTAAAGCACCATACCTCTTACCGTCATGTTAATATCACATAATTCAATCATCTTTGAAACAGGCGTTTTCATTGGTCATTTGCTTATACCATCATCCCATTACATAAAAGGAATCAACGCCGTTTTGTAACGTCCATTATAAATGATAATAATATTGCACTTTGTGATTAAGTTATAAGGAATTGATCCATAACACACACACACACAAAATGGAGTGCACTCTTTGCATAAATCGCTTCTCGGGTTATTTAGAGTACACTCTGCTTTTTGTGTTATTATAAAAAATAATCGAAGTTAGTCCTTCAAAAAGCAATAATGGCTACCATTCATTACATTTAGATGTACATTTTACACGCTATATTTGCATTTTAAGTATGTCATTGGTTTCAATGTCGTTAAGGACCTTCAATAACAGGTTTTCAATCCAATTAACAGGAATTGTCATTTATTTTCCCGTCAACATGAAAATGTTGAACATATTCTGAGAATAAACATATGCATTTTAAATTTCTTTCCTAGCTATTACCCAAGTAAATGGTAGTCGTTGCAATCGTATTCAATGTACGTTTGGACACCTTCCATATTGGGATGTGTTTTCTCACGTCTAAACTGTTACTTTGTGCAGACATTTTATCACAACAGTTATTGGTTTTACTGTTGCTGTTAACACTTTCACCCAAACCAAAATAATTGTACGGAAACGCACAAACTATTACAAGTTTAAATACAGCCGTCTTCCGTAGTGACAGTTTTGCAAATTGAAAATGACAGGTCAATGAGACACGGAATTAGAATGAGGAATAAGATCCATAAAAATATGACACTGAGAAAATAGAATGCAGAGAAATCAAATGAAAACTGCAAATTGATATCAACGATCTTTGCGTAAGATTGTATTTTCTGCCCCAGTCCAGTCAGTGCTGCGCGCGATGTCTGATGAAATCTTTATTCAAATAAAAATTGAATTTTCATTTCATCATAATCGTTACCGTTAACAATTATTACATATGGAATTCAATTTAAGAAAAGACATTTGACGACTCCAGGGTGATGCTACTTACGATCGTTTAAGATTATCACTGTATTTGGTATTTTGGAGTATTATCGAATCATTTGTAAATTTTGTTGATGTTGTTTAATGTACAATGCCAGTACCGAGTTATGGTGACTTTTAAACAACAATTGTACAACGTTCGTCAGAATTCGAAAACCATGCTTGTAGCTGGAGTAGTTGCGATCTAAAGCATATTCCCGTTGGTTACGAATACTACAGCTATACAGTATCTGAACAACCATTTCAGACAAAATTGCCGAGCGTGTAAGTTAATTTGTACATCGAACGGTAACTCCAATATCTTCACGTTGATTGTAAAAATATAAACAATGTATATATATGTTATACCAGATACCTACCAAAGGTTCTCTCATGTGACAGTAAGACTTGTAAAATTTGATGATAACATTGCCTTCCACATTTTCCTTACAACCAGCCATTTTGATTGATTCAATTTGTCTAATTGATCCAAGGAATTTCTACAAAGTTGTTCTGCGTGTAATGTTTATTGGAAAAGTCGGAGCGGTCCTATTGTTGTAGTTTTATTTTTAATGTATATAGCTAGCATGGCGTCTTTAATCTAGAGCGTTAAGTAACTGAAGTAGTGTTTCATTAATACAAAACATTCACATGATCCTGAAAATTATACTATTTATAGACAATGATTCAACATGATCCTGAAAATTATACTATTTATATACAACGATTCAGATTTGAAACCATGTATATGCTTCTGCACGTCTGAAAAGTTTCATATGGGCACTGATGATAGTCTCGACTGTATATGGCTACGTATACATTGGCTCGATCCTCCCACGTCATTGGTTAGTTAAAGGGTGAATGCTTTGTAAATACCATGAAATCAAACCTCACAATCACATTGGATTTAAATAGTGTTTTCAATAACGACTGCAGGTGTTTTAAACATGTTTTAAGCACTACCATCATTTGCAATTTATCCATGTAGAGATTAGAGCACGTTGAAAGAAAGAAAAAGGACAATAGGTAACTCTATGGCTATAACGAACATAATGACTCGATTCCGGCTAAACAGTATTTAATGGACTGATTTCCGGTTAACTCTACCACTTCATTTCACATTCATTCACTGCAGTATAAAATCTCGGTCTGTCCTGCATAGATTTGCGGTTTTAAATGAAAACCTCTGAAAAAAAGCAATTATCAAATCACGTGAGAAAATATTCATCTGTAATCAATAATGAAATGGTTCCCGCACTTACTTTGGGTATGTGTCATTTTCATTGTCAGAGACTAACTATGTATCTTGTGATAACGACTGGGTGTGCCGGTATTGCGAAACACGTTATTCATCAATAGCAATTCCTTTTATGGAATGTTGATACAGGTAAAACACATGCATTCCCAATTGGACCATTAACATAAATCAACCCAAAGGCACGTGTAAAAAACCTGGCCCGATTAGCGTTAGATTTAGAATGATAACAGTCTCAAAGCGATACAATCTTACATTTTCCCAGGAATCGATATCGATTTTCCTTTGGAATTTAAGTGAAGTTTGATGTGATTATGTGTCGAATCGTTTCGAAATTGATATGAAAGGGATCACTTGAAATGTTGATGACGCCATGACAAGTAAGCTACCGTTAAATTAAGTATATTTTCGCGGGCGTCAATTTTTCCGATTGAAAAAAAAAATGAAAAAGAAAAAAAATTATGAACAAGACTTCAGAAATAAATGTTGCTGAATAAATCTACTTCTATTTATTTGAACAGTTCTGAATTGTACCCACAAATCATGAAAATAATTCCCTGACGAAAAATTAACTATTTTACAGTAAATCATTAAATTTTCTTCACTTTATATCAACATTTCAGAATAGGACGTCTCATAATGTGTGTGAAACGCACCTCAAATAAGATGAAACATCCTTCAACTGTATAGGTTACTTAAAGGCGAAGACGTTCCACAGGACGTCTACTGATATGTATCTGCCATACAGCGTACAAAGTACATTTCACTTCACCAACGTATGCTGCAAAATCAATTCAATCCTGTAAAGAGCGACCAGTGACCCTTCGCTCGTCGATATGGTATACGACGGAGGTAAAGTCCCTGGTGTAATGACATTTTTTGTGATCTTTTACACCTTTTAAAACACTTCTTCACGAAGAAAAAACTGACATCTGTTTGCAGATCTTGGAACACGTGGCGCTTACTCCATTCTTTTACGAGCAGAGTAATAAATTAAACAGTGTCTGCTCTGCTGTGAATAAATAGTCACAAGTGAAAACAAATTAAAGTGAGGAATCTTAAAAATGAAATTTAAGCTGGCAAAGCATAATTTATTGGCCTTTGGTTAAAAACAACACAGGAAATACCGACGTGTTAACATAATATTAATTCAAAGAAAAATCTTTAAAACTATGGGGATAAAAACAAATAATAATAAAAATAATAAAAAAAAACATTTAAAGAAGGAAAAAAACAGACAAACGAAAGGTTTACACTGAAACTCCTGAAAAACATACAGGGAGAGAAAGCGTCTTCTACTTCGTTGACGATAACCACCATGTAAATCTTGGTCAATCCAGGTACGTAATGCCATGTTCCCATATGAGAACATCTGACAGGTATAGTATGGAAATGTAGATTCTGATAAAGAACGTCAACAAAGCCAAGGATATAATGTCAACGTGTGTTGACATGAGAGATTATGGAAACAATGTAACTAAAGACGGAAATAATGTAACAAAATATAGAAATAATGTAACAAAATATAGAAACAATGTAACAAATATAGAAACAATGTAACAAAAGACGGAAACAATGTAACAAAAATATAGAAATAATGTAATAAAAGACGGAAACAATGTAACAAAATATAGAAACAATGTAACAAAATATAGAAACAATGTAACAAAATATAGAAATAATGTAACAAAATATAGAAACAATGTAACAAAATATAGAAATAATGTAACAAAAGACGGAAACAATGTAACAAAATATAGAAACAATGTAACAAAATATAGAAACAATGTAACAAAATATAGAAACAATGTAACAAAAGATAGAAACAATGTAACAAAATCTAGAAACAATGTAACAAAATATAGAAACAATGTAACAAAAGACGGAAACAATGTAACAAAAGACGGAAACAATGTAACAAAATATAGAAACAATGTAACAAAATATAGAAACAATGTAACAAAATAGAGAAACAATGTAACAAAATATAGAAACAATGTAACAAAATATAGAAATAATGTAACAAAATATAGAAACAATGTAACAAAATAGAGAAACAATGTAACAAAAGATAGAAACAATGTAACAAAATATAGAAACAATGTAACAAAACATAGAAACAATGTAACAAAAGACGGAAACAATGTAACAAAAGATAGAAACAATGTAACAAAATATAGAAACAATGTAACAAAAGACGGAAACAATGTAACAAAATATAGAAACAATGTAACAAAATATAGAAACAATGTAACAAAAGACGGAAACAATGTAACAAAATATAGAAACAATGTAACAAAAGATAGAAACAATGTAACAAAAGACGGAAACAATGTAACAAAAGATAGAAACAATGTAACAAAATATAGAAACAATGTAACAAAAGATAGAAACAATGTAACAAAAGACGGAAACAATGTAACAAAAGATAGAAACAATGTAACAAAATATAGAAACAATGTAACAAAATATAGAAACAATGTAACAAAATATAGAAACAATGTAACAAAAGACAGAAACAATGTAACAAAATATAGAAACAATGTAACAAAATATAGAAACAATGTAACAAAATATAGAAACAATGTAACAAAATATAGAAACAATGTAACAAAATATAGAAACAATGTAACAAAATATAGAAACAATGTAACAAAATATAGAAACAATGTAACAAAAGACGGAAACAATGTAACAAAATATAGAAACAATGTATAGAAACAATGTAACAAAATATAGAAACAATGTAACAAAATATAGAAACAATGTAACAAAATCGAGAAACAATGTAAAAAGATAGAAACAATGTAACAAAATATAGAAATAACATAGCAAAAGATGGAAACAATGTAACAAAATATAGAAACAACGTAGCAAAAGATAGAAACAATGTAACAAAATATAGAAACAATGTAACAAAATATAGAAACAATGTAACAAAATATAGAAACAATGTAACAAAAGACTGAAACAATGTAACAAAATATAGAAACAATGTAACAAAATATAGAAACAATGTAACAAAATATAGAAACAATGTAACAAAATATAGAAACAATGTAACAAGATAGAGAAACAATGTAACAAAATATAGAAACAATGTAACAAAAGATAGAAACAATGTAACAAAAGACGGAAACAATGTAACAAAAGATAGAAACAATGTAACAAAAGATAGAAACAATGTAACAAAATATAGAAACAATGTAACAAAATATAGAAACAATGTAACAAAATATAGAAACAATGTAACAAAAGATAGAAACAATGTAACAAAATATAGAAACAATGTAACAAAAGATGGAAATTATGTTATTAAAGAAAGAAACAATGTACCAAAAGATGGAAATAATGTACCTAAAGACAGAAACAATGTAACTGAAGACGGAAACAATGTTACGTATACGTTCTGAAATGGCTTAATGATCTAAAAAATCAACGTAAATAGCTCGGAGAATAACAAACAGTGTAACATAAGACGGAAATTATGTAACTAAAGATGGAAACAATGTTATTAAAGAAAGGAACAATGTACCTAAAGACAGAAACAATGTACCTAAAGACAGAAACAATGTACCTAAAGACAGAAACAGTGTAACTAAAGACAGAAACAATGTACCTAATGACAGAAACAATGTACCTAAAGACAGAAACAGTGTAACTAAAGACGTAAACAATGTAACTAAAGACGGAAACAATGTTATCAGAGATGGAAAAAAATGTAACTTAAGAAAGGAACAATGTACCTCATGATGGAAACAATGAAACCAAAGACGGAATAATGTTACTAAAGACAGAAACAATGTAACGAAAGACGAAAACAATGTAACTTAAGACCGAAGCAATGTAAGACGGCAACAATGTACCTAAAAACGGAAATAATGTAGCAAAAGACGGAAACAATGTAACTAAAGACGGAAACAATGTAATTTAAGACGGAAACAATGTAACTTAAGACGGATACAATGTTACTAATGACTGAAACAATGTAACCTATGACGGAAACATTGTACCTAAAGACGGAAACAATGTAATTTAAGATGGAAATAATGTAACTAAAGATGGGAACAATGTAACTAATGACAGAAACAATGTAACTTAAGACGGAAACAATGTAACTAACGGCAGAAACAATGATACTTATGATGGAAACAATGAAACCAAAGATGGAAACATTGTTACTAAAGACAGAAACGATACAACCAAAGACGAAAATAATGTAACTTAAGTCGGAAACAATGTAACTAAAGACGGAAACAATGTTACGTATACGTTCTGAAATTGCTTAATGATCTAAAACAAATCAACGTAAATAGATCGGAGGATAGCAAACTTGTTAATTATGTTTGTTTGAGTTCCGAGCATCAGATACTTTCCGCTATATAATCTATCAGCACACCACGTGATCCAGATGTTACTTGTCATCTGACGATACAAATCTGTATCAGTATAATGGTTAACGCTACACACAACCTACCGATTTCAGAAATAGTTCAGGAGAAGTAAGGATGAAGAGGTATGATAATGTATTACTTTTAACGTGGACATGCATACTGTTTGCTGCTCGTTGTATCAAGAAATCCAACCAAATCCATCCAACCGTTTAATAGAATTAATTTATCTTTTTCTTTCATAAGATGAAATCCATTGGTGTCCATATAATGATGCTTTGTTCCGTGCTATTTGCCTTAATTGTCCCTCAGGAAGTTTTCATAAACAATTATTTACATTTGTTTCTTCATAAACAAGGAATGTGGTTTAATTTGCCCGAGAAAACCTATTACTTTGTCACTTTCTATGCATTTCATGTCGAGCAAAGATAATTGAAACTAGCCGAGAAGAAAAACACTAATTAATCTAGATTTCGATGAAGAGTTTTCCCCAGAAATACGTTTACTCCTTAGGGGAAATTCAAAAGGATTTGCCTATTATCATTGTCGTCCTTGCTGTCTTGGGAACAGATTACGTTTGGCGATAAAAGCATTCACACCATTGAAATTCCCATTGTCAGAAAGCTTAGTCGAATATATTTTCATGAATTTTTATTTCTTTTAAAGCTGAAATATGATTCATCGCCTTTTTTATATGGAAATGTTTCTGTTTTTAAAGACTGATAACACCTTCAAGATGTGCAACTAATACACCTCATAATACATTGATGTATGCATACATATAACATCGAGAACATTTGAAAAAAGAAAGAAACCACTTACTGCGCTTAGTGTTCTAGTTTTGTATGTGGTTGTGACGTACCCTTTTTCTGCTATTCAATCAATTCAATGCTTCTGAAATTCTCTCTGAGTAAGTGGTCGAAAACCTTTCTTTGTGATGTCATTAAATCACCAAGGGTTCTTAAATTAAGGCACATAAACTCTAATGAGTCCGAAAACCAATGTTGTCGCGGAACGTATCATTTTGGCTTTATGTTGTTTTTTTCTTTTTTAAAAACCTTGAACTGTAAAACGCTTCATATATCAGGTTTCCCATATCAAGACTTGTGAACGAAACATCTGCCTGTCCCTGTATTCAAATACAGAGATAAGCTCAACAGTTTTCAATGAAACACCACTGAATGTTTCCGAATGTAATTCCGTTAAAGCAATGGTAATTGTCACGAGTTGCAAAGGTCATTGGTTTGCTCTAGGCGAACCGTCTCCCGTAGGTAACGGAAAGCTTCAGACTCACTGATTAACATATAACGATATGTTACAAATGATAAGTGACACTTTGGAAGTGTTTTTCCAGATTACGTCAGTGGGGTTGACTAGTATTTATAAGTATAATTCATGTACTCTCTGATATACTCTCCATCCTGTTGTGGGTGAGATAGGGGATATCAACCTTAGAGGAAAGATTACGAAGTTGTCAAACACGAGATTTGCTGAGACGCTTGCAAATCAGCAATATTTCTTTATGAGTTGAGGGCCTCCTTCCTCGCCGCCAATGGGGAGAATCTGGTTTCCTTTTCTATGTATGGATTGTTGTCACCTCAATACTTTAAAAAGTTGTCTGACTTCATCCTGTTCAAAGGGGAATCCAACTCTCAACCCCAGGACAAGACAACGAAATCTTACAACGCTTAAAGCATGTATACAGGTGTTCAGATTGAGAGGGAGAAATACGCTTTTCAATGATACGTTCAGTAATTAATTGCCTTTAGTTATCAAAGTTTTAAGCAGCAAATACTTCGAGGTAAAATATAGGAAGTATCATAGAGATTTATAAGGAAGTGACATGTTTATTCCAGGGCCGACATACCTCTATCGAAGACTATCAACCCTACCATTGACTGATCTGTATGTCTTGAGATTTACTATTTCCTTAATGGTGTCTCATTGTTGTTGACAATGTCAGTGCTCTGAGGTCGATATTTTCTCATCGGAGATGTATGTCTCTTGTCCTTGGAAGTAACCATATCAGAGTCTTCGATCTGTCTTTTATTCTCGGAATTCAGAGTCCCCTATTGTGATTTAAGTACCCAAGGCAGTTGTACTGCAACAACACTGTAGACTCCTGATGCTGTTTCCTATTATAATTAGGATGTATGCGGAAACATGGCAAAATCATTAATTAAATCTGGCATCGTTACTGTATCCACGACAGCAATAATTTGCATGTTTCCCCTCGAATCGAAATCTGTCTAGGACCGACCTTCCTTTAACAATACTATCTGGACAAGATCTGTATATGGTGCTCTTTGAGTCTAAACCTTTTACTGTGAGGTGAAAATGTTTCTACGCCCATCAATAATTCCGAACTACCACAGAGTTTGCAACAACTGGAACAAGAATTTGCGTCATGCATTGTAAAATGCTTGATAATTTTACACCAACATGTCATTGACAATGATCCAGTCGCAATTGTCAATGTCGTATTGGAGTTGTAAAATGGCTACAAGAAACCTGTCGTCATCAGACATAGAGGGAGCGGTAGAAGTGCTACTGTTGGATTGTTTCTGAAAGAAAATGCCGTCAAATATTTAGTTTTGCTCGACGGTTTTGATTACTTCTGATTAAATTTCCTATCTTGTTTCGGAGGCTATCTCAAAAGTGTAAACTTTCTGACATTTATGGAACACCATGAGTCTTTTTTTTTTTAATTTCAAATGCATTTGCCAATTTTTACACAAATTCACTAATTTTTCTTGGCATTATCCAGTCCCCGTGTAACCATATATAGAACATAAATGATCGCGGTGCCTCAGCTCTACCAATAAGCTTTCAGAGATAACTCAATTTAGCGAAACGTCAAAGAAGCAAGTTTTCGCGTATTATTTGATGATTTTTTTTTTACACCACAGGCACAATTTCACACTAAAGTTTAAAAATGTATATCGATGACTAAACCTGGAAGCAGAGCTCCGACATATTTCAAGGACGGTTTGCATCATAGCATGGGCGTTGAATTCGATTAAAACTGGAATCACGGAGTGACATAAACGCTTTTCTTGATTGAAGAAACTCTGTATTGATATCGCCGTACCATAGAAAAAATCGAATAATTAAAACTATAGTGTTCTGTATTTTATATAATTTTTGATTGCCTTATGAGTGAAGTATCTAATTGTTATCAGTGCCAGTGAAACTTGCACACAAAGACACATGTTGGCTTGTCGGCGATTCGGGCACCTTGACATGTCACCAAATATATAGATATTTATTTCAAATTAAACAATGAAACACATTTCGTTTTTCATGAAGCTCCCGCCATGTCAAAAAAGTGTTGCTTGATCTTGTTTTATTTCACATGATTACAATGTAACAATTTTAGTCTTAATTTTGTTAATGCTAGTGATATTTATTTTCAATTTAAATTATACTTTTAAGTGTTTTATGTGTAATTAACTTACCTAATTGTGGACATCAATACCTTTTGACGATGGTTTTTGTGCAATTGTAGAGAACTAATAAATTTCCGTGTTTTTGTCTTGACAGGTTCATCAACGGAAACATTTCCGAAAATTGAACAACAGCTGGCTCGCCTAGAAACTTGCATCAATAAGTAATATACATTAAACGTAAATATTTTCGCGGATATCTTATTTTAGCGATTTGCGCATTAAAATTAATTTCAAGTTTATGTATGTTGTTCATATAGCAATCATTGCGGATGCGCATATTCATCATTTCGCAAATAGTGATAATGCACTAAATTTTGATTTCGTGAAATCAAATAGGTTTACAGTAATCAAGAGCTGATTTTTAAAATACAAGTTTCAAAGATGCCGTCCTTAAAAAAATTTCCAAGATGGTGATGTTTCTTTTGATCATTTTGATTTTCCTGTCTCTTTCTAAGCTTCAAAATTCAGACCCTAAGTATCACTGACGTGTCCGAGAAGGACGCAACAGCTTAATGTATGCAATTCATTGTATGGCTCCACTGTATCTTATTCTAAATTTGCCTTGAAGGTGCTATTCATTTCTGTATTTTGCTCCTTCTTACATTACTGTGAAGACCTCGAGTATATTCTCTTAACATTGGCATAGGAAATGTAAAGACGATACGTCTTATACCAATTTTCTCTCAAGCACCAAACGACATTATGATGAAAGAATATGTGTAAATTCGATATAAAAAGGAATTTTTAAAGTTTCATCCCATAGACAAATACAGATGTTGATTAACGTATTGTATAAATAACTGGAGTAACAAACTTACAACGCATGCAACAAAATAAATGAATTAAACCATTGGTGCAATTCACAAGATTAATTTTCATTTAAATAATCACTTTGGCGGAAAAAGGAAAATATGTGTGAATGCTCAGCTTACCTGATAGGGTGAAAGCACCTGATATCGATATATCCTTATACGGTAATGCACGGTTGTTTAGTCTGTATGTTGTAGCGCTGTCACCTGAATGTTTGCTGCACCAGCCGTTCTGTTGTGTTGCCCATATTCCCGTGATCTTAATAGTCCGCCAGCCTCAGTATCTGATACATAAAACTCAGCACCAAGCAGGGACGCGTCGCCATTGGACAGCTTGACGCACGCTCTTCGTGTTGCGTGGCTGTGAGGGATAGGTCTTCCCGCGCTATCAGAAGGAGTGCGATCTCCCGCCACATCGATCTGTATACCAACCCTCCGCAATCACACACCAACACAAAGGTACGGTGACATAGATGATGACAAAAGATCATCTCCACCATTTCTGTTATCAAGACCTTTGTTGAGATATTGATACAAAGCCCTAATACTTTTTGTGCCAACGTCACCACCACGAGAGTTATGTCTGATTCAACACTGACACCCGACGGAATAATTTTTGTTTATAAAAATAATAATTGATATTCTACTGGACATTTATTAGTGTGCATGATACCTATTAGTGAACGACATTTATAGTCTTTGAAAATCTATCGATACATTTAGAAATAATATTCCTTTCCAAACGATATATCATAAAACATAAGTGTGGCACCAAAGAAAACTCTCAAACAGTTCGAAAGAACGGATAGAAGGGAAAAGATAACGTTGTTCCAACGATTCATCAATACAGACAGTATCCTATCATTTTAACTGTAAGGTTGTTATGTGTCATTTAATGTTGTAGATAAAGTGAAATATTCGTCATGATTATATTCTTAACCTTCAAATCTCTTTTTTTCTTTACAGTAACACCTAAACAGTTGATTAGAAATATGTGCATACCCAGATCCTTCAAGGCATTAAACATATCCAAGTAAAGTGGATATTACTATTCCATAAAGACATGTAATTCTTTGTGCAAACACATAATATGCTATATATTATCTATGAAACACATTGTTTACTGAAAATTATAGCCATTTGTCGCAGATAATTTGTAGTCGAAAATGACATTGTGTGAATATTTTGTCGAAAATGATTATTTATTACACTGTCATGTCCCAATGTGCATTCTCATACTGATGTTTTTGTCTTTGCACATGACACGTAAATGACAAGAGTAATTTACTCTCGATCGCTTATATCATCACGTGTTCTATACAAGTGTATCAGATTTGGCTCACTTATTTTATGTTTTATGTGATAAGTTTAGCTACATAGGTAGCAGTAAACAGTTAATTTGCATTTTTCCTGAAATTATTTGTCATGTTTGAGATATACAGATATAGCAGATTGGTTATGAAAAATACATCATTACATGTATATATATATTTATAAACTGTATAACAATTACATTAACAGTAGAGAGATGAAATTTGTGTAAAAAAAAAATTCCTCTGATTTCTGACATTTGATTGTCATGGTTACCTACTGAAAAAATGCTAAAAATGCAAAAATACTGCTAATTCCAATCCAACACTACAACTTTCTAGGAGAAATTTAATTCTAATCACCTATCTTACAATCAACAACACTGTCATGGTAACAAAGTACTTACATTTCAGCAAATTCCAACTCGGAAATTCTTCATAACATGACCACATGTAAACACTATGAAAATTTCACTTCCTGTAAAGCTAGTTTTTGGTGCGTAGACACAGATTCGAGACTGCCCAAATAGTAATCTCCAACACAAAGCTAAAATATTATCCTGAAAAAAATGAAACCCCACATTGTCCACTTTAACATGACAGGACCAATTTTAGCAAGGATTTTTTTTTTCATTTTTAATTAAAACCTTTATAATGGGGTAATCTAATGAGCAAAAAAATCACCCATGGCCACACCGAGAAACTGTGTACTGCTACCATAATATGATATTTTGGTCATTTATTAAATCTATCTAAAACACCATGTGTTTCTTCGCTTCGTTATTTTAAACATTAACATAATACTGTCATTGTGGCTTTGATACATGTCTTTTATGTGGTATATTTAAAGCATACAGCGGCGCTATTCTACAACATTAGTCAATTACTTTGTCGTTAACGATGCTGCTATTAGATGTAGAAACAGCTTTTAAATACCATGTTCCATAAATTTATAAGACAAAGGCATAGGACCGTGGCACGTCACTTTTACCCCTATCTACCTCTGTAATAGTTTGGAAAATTTTCTTCAGGTTGGTAATGTCATTAGAATAGAAGTTCTAGTAGGAGATTAGGTTGTGACGTTTCGACCGTGACAGTGTCGTCATCGAAATGTTACACTCTAATTTTATACTGGTGTTGTTATAAGAACCTCTATTCAACTTCCGTGATATCTTTTATCAATGAATAAGGAGCCACAGAATCTGCCATCAACGAAGTCTAATTGAATTTGTCGGACAAGATTTAATTTACCTGCTAAAACATATAGAGTATCTCTGACACAGGAGTAATGGTATTCCCTAGACATCAATTATAGAAAGTTTTCTTAATGTCTAGTCTACTTTATTTAATATTGTCGTGTTATCTGCACAGACCTCTTATCCATTCCTAGTTTAAATCCACATCTAGAGCATTATTTTATACCGACAACAGAAAACATTTTTATTCTATGATGATATGTCACGTGGTGACTACCTGTAATTAAAAGCCCTTAATGACTACAACTTAGACGCGTACCACTTAGCCTTCACGCGGATAGTGGCAAATGACCCACACCACAGGTTTCCAATCAATTTACACAGCAACTGATGTTTGCTATTTGACAACCAATTCTATCGTTTGTAGAGAAGGATCGAACCATTTTATTTGTCAATCTAAAACCATTTATTTAAACAGGTTAACGGTGCATACATACTTCAGCGTAGTGTCACCAGAAAATGACTTTGATCGTAAGTGTTAGCCATATTGATTCAATAAAGTGCTATGATTTTCATATCTTTTACAAATAGTGACAGCTTAAAGTCTAGATACAGAGACCATAGCTATACCACCATCATGGTGCAACATGTATTTGGCACAAGTCGAGGTTTTAACGTAGACAAATTCTGATGCATGATAATTAGAGGATCTGACACATGTCACCTTTTCTGTTTTTTTAAATTACTTTTTGTAGTGGTCAGAGTGGTTGGAAAGCAGGGATCACCTTCTCTCTGTTATTCTAGTGTCCAGAGAGATAGATAGGCAGGGATTACCCCCATCACCCGCTCTCTGTTATTCTAGTGTCCAGAGAGATAGATAGGCATGGATTACCCCATCACCCGCTCTCTGTTATTCTAGTGTCCAGAGAGATAGATAGGCAGGGATTACCCCATCACCCGCTCTCTGTTATTCTAGTGTCCAGAGAGATAGATAGGCAGGAATTACGCCATCACCCGCTCTCTGTTATTCTAGTGTCCAGAGAGATAGATAGGCAGGGATTACCCCATCACCCGCTCTCTGTTATTCTAGTGTCCAGAGAGATAGATAGGCAGGGATTACCCCATCACCCGCTCTCTGTTATTCTAGTGTCCAGAGAGATAGATAGGCAGGAATTACCCCATCACCCGCTCTCTGTTATTCTAGTGTCCAGAGAGATAGATAGACAAGGATTACCCCCATCACCCGCTCTCTGTTATTCTAGTGTCCAGAGAGATAGATAGGCAGGGATTACCCCATCACCCGCTCTCTGTTATTCTAGTGTCCAGAGAGATAGATAGGCAGGGATTACCCCCATCACCCGCTCTCTGTTATTCTAGTGTCCAGAGAGATAGATAGGCAGGGATTACCCCCATCACCCGCTCTCTGTTATTCTAGTGTCCAGAGAGATAGATAGGCAGGGATTACCCCCATCACCCGCTCTCTGTTATTCTAGTGTCCAGAGAGATAGATAGGCATGGATTACCCCATCACCCGCTCTCTGTTATTCTAGTGTCCAAAGAGATAGATAGATAGACAAGGATTACCCCCATCACCCGCTCTCTGTTATTCTAGTGTCCAGAGAGATAGATAGGCAGGGATTACCCCCATCACCCGCTCTCTGTTATTCTAGTGTCCAGAGAGATAGATAGGCATGGATTACCCCATCACCCGCTCTCTGTTATTCTAGTGTCCAGAGAGATAGATAGGCAGGGATTACCCCATCACCCGCTCTCTGTTATTCTATTGTCCAGAGAGATAGATAGCAAGGTTTACCCCCATCACCCGCTCTCTGTTATTCTAGTGTCCAGAGAGATAGATAGGCAGGGATTACCCCATCACCCGCTCACTGTTATTCTAGTGTCCAGAGAGATAGATAGGCAGGGATTACCCCATCACCCGCTCTCTGTTATTCTAGTGTCCAGAGAGATAGATAGGCAGGAATTACCCCATCACCCGCTCTCTGTTATTCTAGTGTCCAGAGAGATAGATAGACAAGGATTACCCCCATCACCCGCTCTCTGTTATTCTAGTGTCCAGAGAGATAGATAGGCAGGGATTACCCCCATCACCCGCTCTCTGTTATTCTAGTGTCCAGAGAGATAGATAGGCAGGGATTACCCCCATCACCCGCTCTCTGTTATTCTAGTGTCCAGAGAGATAGATAGGCATGGATTACCCCATCACCCGCTCTCTGTTATTCTAGTGTCCAGAGAGATAGATAGATAGACAAGGATTACCCCCATCACCCGCTCTCTGTTATTCTAGTGTCCAGAGAGATAGATAGGCAGGGGTTACCCCATCACCCGCTCTCTGTTATTCTAGTGTCCAGAGAGATAGATAGATAGACAAGGATTACCCCCATCACCCGCTCTCTGTTATTCTAGTGTCCAGAGAGATAGATAGGCAGGGATTACCCCATCACCCGCTCTCTGTTATTCTAGTGTCCAGAGAGATAGATAGATAGACAAGGATTACCCCCATCACCCGCTCTCTGTTATTCTAGTGTCCAGAGAGATAGATAGGCAGGGGTTACCCCCATCACCCGCTCTCTGTTATTCTAGTGTCCAGAGAGATAGATAGGCAGGGATTACCCCCATCACCCGCTCTCTGTTATTCTAGTGTCCAGAGAGATAGATAGGCATGGATTACCCCATCACCCGCTCTCTGTTATTCTAGTGTCCAGAGAGATAGATAGGCAGGGATTACCCCATCACCCGCTCTCTGTTATTCTATTGTCCAGAGAGATAGATAGGCAGGGATTACCCCATCACCCGCTCTCTGTTATTCTAGTGTCCAGAGAGATAGATAGGCAGGGATTACCCCATCACCCGCTCACTGTTATTCTAGTGTCCAGAGAGATAGATAGGCAGGGATTACCCCATCACCCGCTCTCTGTTATTCTAGTGTCCAGAGAGATAGATAGGCAGGAATTACCCCATCACCCGCTCTCTGTTATTCTAGTGTCCAGAGAGATAGATAGACAAGGATTACCCCCATCACCCGCTCTCTGTTATTCTAGTGTCCAGAGAGATAGATAGGCAGGGATTACCCCCATCACCCGCTCTCTGTTATTCTAGTGTCCAGAGAGATAGATAGGCAGGGATTACCCCCATCACCCGCTCTCTGTTATTCTAGTGTCCAGAGAGATAGATAGGCATGGATTACCCCATCACCCGCTCTCTGTTATTCTAGTGTCCAGAGAGATAGATAGATAGACAAGGATTACCCCCATCACCCGCTCTCTGTTATTCTAGTGTCCAGAGAGATAGATAGGCAGGGGTTACCCCATCACCCGCTCTCTGTTATTCTAGTGTCCAGAGAGTTTCATAGGCAGGGATTACCCCCATCACCCGCTCTCTGTTATTCTAGTGTCCAGAGAGATAGATAGGCAGGGATTACCCCATCACCCGCTCTCTGTTATTCTAGTGTCCAGAGAGATAGATAGATAGACAAGGATTACCCCCATCACCCGCTCTCTGTTATTCTAGTGTCCAGAGAGATAGATAGGCAGGGGTTACCCCCATCACCCGCTCTCTGTTATTCTAGTGTCCAGAGAGATTGATTGGCAGGGATTACCCCCATCACCCACTCTCTGTTATTCTAGTGTCCAGAGAGTTTCATAGGCAGGGATTACCCCATCACCCGCTCTCTGTTATTCTAGTGTCCAGAGAGATAGATAGGCAGGGATTACCCCTATCACCCACTCTCTGTTATTCTAGTGTCCAGAGAGTTTCATAGGCATGGCTTATTACACAATCATACGCTCTTTGTTTACCAAGTGTCCAGACAGTTCGATACGCAAGGATAACCCAATCACCCGCTGTCTGTTTTTTCTGGACTGAATGACGGATAATGAACAACATTCAAACACGAACAAAGAGGCATTTTCTCAGTGTTGGTAAGCGCACTTTTAAGTTAGGTTCCATAGGGGTTATGGGAAGGACTTGATTAGTATCTCAGCAAAAGCTAGAAGTTTTTCATCTTTATATTCGGCAGCAGAACGTTGGCACGGGACGACTTTTATATAAGATTCATAAATGGTCGTCTAGACGAGGAAACTCGTGGGAAGATAGAGCTAAATGTCTCGTACTCAAATTTAACCGCTGAAAATATGTAGCTTCGGTAGCGCCCTACGCATACATAATGAATCGCACCGGTTTACAAAACTTTGGTTAGATAAATGAGTGAATGGAAACAAATTACGAACATATCGGCGCTTTAAGAAAGATTCACAATCGTCATGTTACGTTCACTATACCAAAATGTTATAGGATGGCCTTTTTTCCGATTCCGTACGGGTTGTCTGCCCTTTCCATAGAGATATTTGTTGAGCCTAGAGAGATTGGTAGGCAGTGTTATATAAGGATTGTCCAATCGCCTACTCTCTGTAGAGCCAAGAGAGTTTGGTAGATAGGTATTGTCCAACCACCTGCTCTAATTAACTCTTACATTTTACGCATTTAATACTGTTCCTACTGTCATGTGATCACATATATTTGCTACTTTGGTACATGTGTTTAGTGTGATCTCTATCTCTCTCTCTTTCACACCTAATCTTATACATTTGTCCAAATAGGACTTCATGAAGTTTCTCATTTTTTGTTTTTGTTGTTTTTTTTAATTACCTACAGAACATCTATCCAGTGCATCGCCGGATATTTAATATAAATCATTTTTTTAATCTTGAGATAAAATTATATTGATGATTAAAATCTAATAACATGATGCTGATGTGAAGTCAATCTATAGCTACACTCTAAAAAATCCGGATTAAGATATCCTTATTGATCTGTTTCTTTGCCAGATATCTTCCTTCGTAAATCGTGTTTTCCGCATACACCGAGTCATTGTTGGTCTTCATATTCAATCAGGTTTTTATCGCAACCGCTTTGTTACAAAGTCAACTTCCCACCACGTCGGGAACAGATAAAGCCGTTCAGTGGTCATTAATCCGAGGTGATTTGATTGCATTTCCCCGCGTTCATGTGTTTTTTTGTATCAATGCAAAAGTACTCTATTTCACACACCAGA
Organism: Ylistrum balloti; assembly: GCF_031769215.1. Classification (NCBI taxonomy): domain Eukaryota; kingdom Metazoa; phylum Mollusca; class Bivalvia; order Pectinida; family Pectinidae; genus Ylistrum; species Ylistrum balloti. The sequence goes on along the minus strand of NW_026782116.1, from coordinate 547,160 downwards.
TTGAAAATAAATCTCATTAAAATAACTTCCTGAAAACTTCCAACGACTTAGAAATATTACAAGAGTGTACGAAAGATATAAAATTGAACAGTAACTTCTCATACAAATTTAGAGTTAGATATAGTGGAGTTAAATAATGATTTAAAATGCACCATACAGCTGCTTTGTATTTCTAGGGTTTCCACAGTGGTGCTAAGGGACTGAATTACAAGTGTAACTAAATTTTGTTTGTATTCCCTGATAAGATGATAGTAGAAACTTATAACGGCAATTAGTTAACATCTCTTCGTATCATTAATGTCAATTAGATAAAAGGAAATTCATACAAAAAAAATATGCTCCCATATCCCGCCGGCATTCATATGGCCATCAATGCCAACTGAAAGCAGTCCAGTGCTGAATTATATCAATTTAATCTTAGGGACAAAAACATAAGGGAAACTTAACTTTCAATACAAAAATAGAGTGATATACATCAGAATCAAACTATAAATTTAACTGAATCATACAGCTGTTTCGTCCTTCTAGGACTCCACAGTGATGCTACATCATACAGCTGTTTCGTCCTTCTAGGACTCCACAGTGATGCTACATCATACAGCTGTTTCGTCCTTCTAGGACTCGTCAATGATGCTACATCATACAGATGCTTCGTCCTTCTAGGACTCGTCAGTGATGCTACATCATACAGCTGTTTCGTCCTTCTAGGACTCCACAGTGATGCTACATCATACAGCTGTTTCGTCCTTCTAGGACTCCACAGTGATGCTACATCATACAGTTGCTTCGTCCTTCTAGGACTCGTCAGTGATGTTACATTATACAGCTGTTTCGTCCTTCTAGGACTTCTCAGTGATGCTACATCATGCAGCTGTTTCGTCATTCTAGGACTCCACAATGATGCTACATCATACAGCTGTTTCGTCCTTCTAGGACTCGTCAGTGATGCTACGGGCCTAAATTTTGAAACCAAGGACCGGCTGAAGGAAATCCAAATTGTTTTACTGTGTTAACTATCCTAGTACTGGAAAGCTAGACAATTTTACTGTAGGACGTCGGAGTCCGGACCGTTCCATTAATCATTAATTTTAGACACAGAGATCACATAGGCAATGGAACATTGCCTGCAGGTACACGTGAGGAGCTGTAGGCCTGCCGAGCAGAAGGCCAACACTTGTTTTTATGGATTTAAAATATACGTTTCAATAGTTGCATAGTGACGTCAGCGGCACTAAAAATGTATTACAACATTTAAATACATTTTTATTTATTTATAATCAAATAAGGATAAAATGTCACATGATGTTCTTTAAAATTTATAAGGGAGTAACTCTACTTTCTCTATGAAGACTTCAGACTTACCAATTACTTATCACACGTGAATATTGTTAATGTCCTAGTAATCTACATAACGTCATCAAGGACTTAATTGAAGTTTTAACAACGACCTTTATTTAAGTGATAAATTTCAACGCTAATTACACATTAAGTATTGATAATAGTTAAGCATAAACTATAGACGTTATTTAACATTTACTACAGACGTTCAATAAGAAATTATTATCGATGTATTTAGGATTGTAAATTATTGATCACTTACTGTGGGATTTATATACATATCCCCTACATCATTGTTTGGGTGCTTGGTCTTATATTAAAGAAGAATATTGTAGACGTCTTTATACTGATCAACATGGATTAGAAAGGCTATTTCCAACAACATATTTGAGTAAACTATTCGGAAGCGACAAATATCGATGTTTTATTGAAAAATCTATTTAAAAGATACGTTTCGCTTACCTAATATTGATGTAATCTATTTTAACAGCGAATCATAAAGCTGAATCAAACTAAAACCACCTGCTGGAAGTACCGAAAACGAAGTAAAATGAGAAGTCTGATCTAAATCAATTAGCACAACCGATGAAACCTTACTCTGTTTTATCTCGTTAACACTGAACAACTACTCTATCATTTTTATCTTACTGTAAGATTGTACAAAAGGCACGCATGTGAATAGCGCCTTTTCCTGATTTAGAGTGAGATACCGTAGATCCAAACAATGAATCAAACTACAGCTGCTTCGTCCTTCTAGGACTCGTCAGTGATGCTACATCATACAGCTGTTTCGTCCTTCTAGGACTCGTCAGTGATGCTACATCATACAGCTGTTTCGTCCTTCTAGGACTCGTCAGTGATGCTACATCATACAGCTGTTTCGTCCTTCTAGGACTCCACAGTGATGCTACATCATACAGCTGTTTCGTCCTTCTAGGACTCGTCAGTGATGCTACATCATACAGCTGTTTCGTCCTTCTAGGACTCGTCAGTGATGCTACATCATACAGCTGTTTTGTCCTTCTAGGACTCGTCAGTGATGCTACATCATACAGCTGTTTCGTCCTTCTAGGACTCGTCTGTGATTCTAAAGGTCTGGATTTGAAGCGTAGGAGGCCATTAAGAAAAATCCAAAGTGATCAAAAGAAAAGTCAGAATCTAGAAGGAGAGGCGCGGCAGTCCCATAATTATATAAATTTCGTAACTTCCATACATCAGATAATCTTAGAATAGCATCAAGTACTAAGTGTATTTTCTGAACAGTGCCATTATTCGAGTGAATTTAAACGTGGCAAACAGGTTACGGCAAACCTCGGGGACTTAAAGTCCACCAGCAGTGTCTAACACCTCTTATCTTAAAAACTGTACAAAAGACAAATAATTCATTTTATTTAGTTCGTGGGTTACACTTAATCCACTAATTTGAATGTCCACAAACTGTTAAAATTAGTTGAATATATTTATTTGAGCTTTCCACAAAAAAGGTGTCCGAGAAATAGTTTTTTTTTTTTTGAAACAACGAAATTAAACCTAACAAAATACATGATTTATCAGTAGACATATTCCCATTAGTGAGTCGTGTCGTAAGAATGTTTGAGCCCATTTATCTTCGAGAGAGGAAATATAAGAGGTGATTATAGGCTTTCACGATTTACGATTTTGTTTATGTAATTACAATCATTTGTTGTTGTAAAAATGACATTTTATAGTTTCTATATCTCGATAAGTGACAAAGGTCGCATTAAGATCGATTTTATCAAAAATGCACAAAATTACGAAGTAAAGAAAAAAGTGACTAACGTAATTTCTCACATCATTCGAAACATTCTTTTTTTCTGGGAAATGTGGTTATTCATCTTCATTTCCCAAAGGAGGTATTTATAGAAATTTGTAACTGCAAAGGCGAATATCTTAATGATGTAGCAAATGGTAATTATAAAGTATCTGCCACACATATACGTACATCATCAGAAAAAATAACCTTAGTGCGAGTTCGAGGTGATCTGATTCTATATGACGACAACATTTATATAAAGATTGTACAAAACACACTGGAGAATAACACCTTTTAATCTAAATGTGGGTATTCTACAACATAGCCAAAATGATCTGCATTATACAACATTTTGTAGGACTTATCAGTGATGTCTATGAGGGTCTAACTTGTCAGGAGGTGAACGAGGAAAATCACCGTAAGATGAAACCCATGTCGGGGTATAGACGGGGAAGTGATCTAACCCAATGATGCAATAAATTTCGTACTTTTTAATATTGTATGGTTTGAAAATTACGTCAGAAATCCGTGTAAATAAATTGTGAACCATATGACCATACAAATAAATTAAAACGTGGCATTCGAGGTAAAGGTCAACAGCGACAACAAACGTCCAGCAGCAGTATAGTACCACCACTGAAATCTCAATCACAGTATAGTACAACCACTGAAATCTCAATCACAGTGTAGTACCACCACTGAAATCTCAATCACAGTATAGTACCACCACTGAAATCTCAATCACAGTATAGTACCACCACTGAAATCTCAATCACAATATAGTACAGCCACTGAAATCTCAATCACAGTATAGTACAATCACTGAAATCTCAATCACAGTGTAGTACCACCACTGAAATCTCAATCACAGTATAGTACAGCCACTGAAATCTCAATCACAGTATAGTACAGCCACTGAAATCTCAATCACAGTATATTACCACCACTGAAACCTCTATCACAGTATAGTACCACCACTGAAATTTCACAGTATAGTACCACCACTGAAATCTCAATCACAGTATAGTACAGCCACTGAAATCTCACAGTTTAGTACAACCACTGAAATCTCAATCACAGTATAGTACAACCACTGAAATCTCAATCACAGTATAGTACCAACACTGAAATCTCAATCACAGTATAGTACCACCACTGAAATCTCAATCACAGTATAGTACCGCCACTGAAATCTCAATCACAGTATAGTACAGCGACTGAAATCTCAATCACAGTATAGTACAGCCACTGAAATCTCAATCACAGTATAGTACCACCACTGAAATCTCAATCACAATCACCACTGAAATCTCAATCACAGTATAGTACAGCCACTGAAATCTCAATCACAGTATAGTACCAACACTGAAATCTCAATCACAGTATAGTACCACCACTGAAATCTCAATCACAGTATAGTACCACCACTGAAATCTCAATCACAGTATAGTACCACCACTGAAATCTCAATCACAGTATAGTACAGCCACTGAAATCTCAATCACAGTTAAAGTACAGCCACTGAAATCTCAATCACAGTATAGTACCACCACTGAAATCTCAATCACAGTATAGTACAGCCACTGAAACCTCAATCACAGTATAGTACCACCACTGAAATCTCAATCACAGTATAGTACCAACACTGAAATCTCAATCACAGTATAGTACCACCACTTAAATCTCAATCACAGTATAGTACCACCACTGAAATCTCTATCACAGTATAGTACCACCACTGAAATCTCTATCACAGTATAGTACCACCACTGAAATCTCAATCACAGTATAGTACCACCACTGAAATCTCTATCACAGTATAGTACCACCACTGAAACCTCAATCACAGTATAGTGCCACCACTGAAATCTCTATCACAGTATAGTACCACCACTGAACCACCACTGAAATCTCAATCACAGTATAGTACCACCACTGAAATCTCAATCACAGTATAGTACAGCTCACTGAAATCTCAAATCTCACAGTATAGTACCAGCCACTGAAATCTCAATCACAGTATAGTACAGCCACTGAAATCTCAATCACAGTATAGTACAGCCACTGAAATCTCAACTCACAGTATAGAAATACACAGTATAGTACCACTGAAATCTCAATCACAGTATAGTACAGTACCACCACTGAAATCTCTGTATAGTACCACCACTGAAATCTCAATCACAGTATAGTACAGCACCACTGAAATCTCAATCACAGTATAGTACAGCCACTGAAATCTCAATCACAGTATAGTACAGCCACTGAAATCTCAATCACAGTATAGTACAACCACTGAACTGAAATCTCAATCACAGTATAGTACAGCCACTGAAATCTCAATCACAGTATAGTACAGCCACTGAAATCTCAATCACAGTATAGTACAGCCACTGAAATCTCAATCACAGTATAGTACCACCACTGAAATCTCAATCACAGTATAGTACAGCCACTGAAATCTCAATCACAGTATAGTACAGCCACTGAAATCTCAATCACAGTATAGTACAGCCACTGAAATCTCAATCACAGTATAGTACAGCGACTGAAATCTCAATCACAGTATAGTACCACCACTGAAATCTCAATCACAGTATAGTACAGCCACTGAAATCTCAATCACAGTATAGTACAGCCACTGAAATTTCAATCACAGTATAGTACAGCCACTGAAATCTCAATCACAGTATAGTACAGCCACTGAAATCTCAATCACAGTATAGTACAGCCACTGAAATCTCAATCACAGTATAGTACAGCCACTGAAATCTCAATCACAGTATAGTACAGCCACTGAAATCTCAATCACAGTATAGTACAGCCACTGAAATCTCAATCACAGTATAGTACAGAAATCCACTGAAATCTCTCAATCACAGTATAGTACAGTCACTGAAATCTCAATTACAGTATAGTACAGCCACTGAAATCTCAATCACAGTATAGTACAACCACTGAAATCTCCATCACAGTATAGTACAGCCACTGAAATCTCACAGTATAGTACCACCACTGAAATCTCCATCACAGTATAGTACCACCACTGAAATCTCAATCACAGTATAGTACCACCACTGAAATCTCAATCACAGTATAGTACAACCACTGAAATCTCAATTACAGTATAGTACAGCCACTGAAATCTCAAGCACAGTATAGTACAACCACTGAAATCTCAATCACAGTATAGTACAGCCACTGAAATCTCCATCACAGTATAGTACAGTCACTGAAATCTCATTCACAGTATAGTACAGCCACTGAAATCTCAATCACAGTATAGTACAGCCACTGAAATCTCAATCACAGTATAGTACAGCCACTGAAATCTCACAGTTTAGTACAACCACTGAAATCTCAATCACAGTATAGTACAACCACTGAAATCTCAATCACAGTATAGTACAACCACTGAAATCTCAATCACAGTATAGTACCAACACTGAAATCTCAATCACAGTGTAGTACAGCCACTGAAATCTCAATCACAGTATAGTACAGCCACTGAAATCTCAATCACAGTATAGTACAGCCACTGAAATCTCAATCACAGTTAAAGTACAGCCACTGAAATCTCAATCACAGTTAAAGTCATTAGTTTTCGTGGGTTTCTTTTTATCATTAATCTATAGGTGATATTAATAAGCTAAGTATTCACATGGATTTATCATTATTAGTTGATATCATGAGTACTTTATCGGTAAAACGAAATCTGAGTTCCGAAACATACACTTCTAAAATACCGAAAAAGGTAAGCGAACTTACGTCCCTTCCCAACCAGGAATCAAGGTTACAAAACAAACAACACGCCCCTATCATACCCCGGAATCGAGGTTATAAAACAAACAACATCCCCTTTTATACCCAGGAATCAAGGTTACAAAACAAACAACATCCCCTTTTATACCCAGGAATCAAGGTTACAAAACAAACAACATCCCCTTTTATACCCAGGAATCAAGGTTACAAAACAAACAACATCCCCTTTTTTTCCTAGGAATCAAGGTTACAAATCAAACAACACGCCCCTATTTTACCCAGGAATCAAGGTTACAAAACAAACAACACGCCCCTATTTTACCCAGTAATCAAGGTTACAAAACAAACAACACCCCCCCCCCCCCCCCCCTATTTTACCCAGGAATCAAGGTTACAAAACAAACAACACGCCCCTGCACAATCAGAAAACAGTGATACAAAACAAACAAGGCATCGAATTCATAGCAACAACACCGGGAATTCATAATAGGGAAAGTATGCTATTTTGAGAGTTGTGTATGTATCCCCTTTAATCGGTTTAAAAGAAGATTAAAACTAAAGAAAATTTTGAAATGTCAGCAGAATCTTAATTCAAACGTCAAAGGAAAGATTTCCACGGAGACCTCTGAAAATGTACAAAGAGAAAATGATGTTCATCATCGACAACAACTCTTTGTCAATCAAAGAAAGTAATGTCACGTTTTCTTCTCTCACGTTTTCATCTAAATACAAGGATACAATTCATAGTTAGTTATCATTTCTGTACCTCGTGCGCTGACCGCTACCCAGAAAGGTCAAACTAAGCAACGATCCGCCTTTAAATAGCATATCAAGATTGATAATTTAAAGCAACGAAAATTGAAAATCATCTCTAATTTCCTATACGGTGTTACTGTGAACATGACATAACAGCACTGTCAAAAGAATCTACCAAAATTGGTCCAAAAACACGCCGTATACCTTTAACATTTGAAAACACAATGAAACTAAAATATCTGATAAAATAAAAGCCGTATTTCACATAAACCAACAAAACCATGTAAGTATATGTCCTGTCTACGTCTACAGATCTGTCCACCAACGTTCGGGACATAAACAAAGTGTTGTCTTATCAAAACGTCATGACCTGTATAAGGTAGCATGACACTCCACCAAGTTATACAATACTAAATACGAGCTCCCGAAGAGACCTAATAGTGACGTCACCGAGAAAAAGAATGGAAGGGAGACACGGTTTGAAATGAGGCATCAGAGACACATAGAGTACTGGTTTATGTACGTCTCCGGTGAGCTCAATTATATCCTCGTTGTCTACTGCACGTAAAACAAAATCTTCGATTTGACAGGGAAGGGGGCGTGGACATATATGCGTCGTCGTAGAATCAGGAGATGGATACAAGACGGCGATATCAAATGACCGATGTGACGTTACTTTATCTACTTTTATTCAATTTAATTATTTTTTCCTTAAACCTTTGCGATACGTTAGACATACGAACCTTTTGTTTGTTCAGTCTTTGTTGTAGCAAACGAGCAAGTGTATTCAATCGATATCCATGTAGTGATGTTATTGATACCATGTCGGATGAGATACAACTAACGCTGAAACGGGCTTTCGGAACAGGTTAATACATGAATACTTTTTCCAAAAAATCTAAATACTTTGCTATGGGTAAAAATCATACCTTACAAATGTCGATTTTTGAAAAGCTTTTGATACAGTGTAGAGATGTGGATTTTAAAATCGTGTTGAGCACGTGAAAGATATCAAACAACACACAGATAATGCTATGCTCTGCTTTTTTCCGAGTAACAACACGAAAACGTATACTGTGGAAAAAGAACATTATTTAAATGCCAGTAATCAGTATTTCATATTATTACAGATAGAAACACCATTAATGTATTAATATTTTTTCAAAGAAATCTTAGAAAAAAAGATCTTCCGTTAAAAAACGCTCAAACTTGGGCAAAATATTACTATATTAGTGTCTAAGTGTCCCCACCCATTGGTTTTATAGTGAACATTAATGATCTTCCAGGAATGATATTTTTGATAGTTTTTATATTATCATTATAAATGGTCAATAAGTATCCGGGTTTTTTGGCATTTGTTTCTTGTTTAATGTCTGAATAAAACAAGGGGGAAATGTGTCGCCAAATTTTGTTTTGTGATCTTTTTTAGTTATTTGTAGTATTGTTAAAACGAAGTAGAGAGTCTTAGTGAAATTAATAATCTGTGAGAACAAATTCATTCCAGACTATTATTGCAAATATCCAAGTATCAATAAAATGGAGGGAAGGTTTTCTATGTGTAACATCCTGTGAAAAAACGAACTGATCATTAAGCGATTTATCGATATTGTCTATCTGTTTTACAAACATCTGATTTATTCCATATAATATGTCAGGACTTTTCTCGTTTTCTTTTCTGTTTTTGTTTGTTTGTTTGTTTTTAAGATAGACTCTGTCCCAAAAAGGTTGAATATTGTTTTATTATATTTTGCCCACTATTTTAAGACGTCCTTCTCTTCCTTTCCCGCCTGTCGGATGGAGATGTTCCCGATTGTTAGAAGTCTGGAGTTGTGTGACGTTAGAGTGAATAGTGACAGACCGATCCAATAATATCCCGCTTTATTGATTTCGAGGCTCTTGACATCCACTTAACGATAAACAAATGACGCATGTAAAACCTATTAATTGTGCCTTAGATTCGTTTTAGGTCAATAGTTGCCTAATTATGTTTGGTATAACTGTCAGCGATAGAGACGGACATAATCACACGGGGCGTTTTCTTCTTCCACACCGATCATTTAACAGGGAAAAAAAATCACACGAGACAGATTAAATGGGATAAACAGGAAAACAATTTTCATTTATAATAATTATTTTGTGTAGCAGAGTAGAATTAGATGAATTTCAACAACATATGATACCACCGTTAGGTTCATGGTTAGCTAGTATGGTAGTTCTTGAAAGTCGGATATTCTAACATGACAAGGACAGATGGTGGGTTGTTACTATGAAAGGAAAATAATGACAAATCAAAAATAGTAATGTCAGGTAAAGATTATTTTTATTTGTATAGATCAGGCCAATCTTAGTACAGATATTGTAGGGTCAATCTGAGTGTAGATTGGTGAATCTGAGCGTAGATAGGTCAATCTGAGTGTAGATTGGTGAATCTGAGCGTAGATATGGTCAATATGAGTATAGATTGGTGAATCTGAGCGTAGATATGGTCAATATGAGTGTAGATAAGTCAATCTTAGTGTAGATAGGTCAATCTTAGTGTAGATTGGTCAATCTGAGCGTAGATATGGTCAATATGAGTGTAGATAAGTCAATCTTAGTGTAGATATGGTCAATCTGAGTGTAGATAAGTCAATCTGAGGGTAGATATGGTCAATCTGAGTGTAGATAAAGTCAATCTGAGTGTAGATTTGTCAATCTGAGGGTAGATATGGTCAAAATGAGTGTAGATTGGTCAGTCTGAGTGTATATATGGTCAATCTGATTGTAGATTGGTCAGTCTGAGTGTAGATATGTATGGTCAATATGAGTGTAGATTGGTCAGTCTGAGTGTATATGTGGTCAATCTGATTGTAGATTGGTCAGTCTGAGTGTAGATATGTATGGTCAATATGAGTGTAGATAGGTCAATCTGAGTGTAGATTGGTCAATCTGATCGTAGATTGGTCAATCTCAGGGTAAATATGGTCAATCTGAGTGTAGATTGGTCAATCTGAGTGTATATATGGTCAATCTGATCGTAGATTGGTCAATCTCAGGGTAGATATGGTCAATCTGAGTGTAGATTGGTCAATCTGAGTGTATATATGGTCAATCTGGTTGTAGATTGGTCAATCTGAGTGTATATATGGTCAATCTGATTGTATATTGGTCAGTCTGAGTGTAGATATGTATGGTCAATATGAGTGTAGATAGGTCAATCTGAGTGTAGATTGGTCAATCTGATCGTAGATTGGTCAATCTCATGGTAAATATGGTCAATCTGAGTGTAGATTGGTCAATCTGAGTGTATATATGGTCAATCTGATCGTAGATTGGTCAATCTCAGGGTAGATATGGTCAATCTGAGTGTAGATTGGTCAATCTGAGTGTATATATGGTCAATCTGGTTGTAGATTGGTCAATCTGAGTGTATATATGGTCAATCTGATTGTAGATTGGTCAGTCTGAGTGTAGATATGTATGGTCAATATGAGTGTAGATAGGTCAATCTGAGTGTAGATTGGTCAATCTGATCGTAGATTGGTCAATCTCAGGGTAGATATGGTCAATCTGAGTGTAGATTGGTCAATCTGAGTGTATATATGGTCAATCTGATTGTAGATTTGTCAATCTGAGTGTATATATGGTCAATCTGAGTGTAGATTGGTCAATCTGATTGTAGATTGGTCAATATGAGTGTAGATATGGTCAATCTAAATGTAGATTGGATCAATATGTGTGCAAATAGTGTCAATCTAAGCGTAGACAAGGTAAAAATCTGAGTGCAGATAGGGTCAACCTGATAATGAATAGAGTCAATTTGAGTGCAGATAGGGTCAACCTGATAATGAATAAGAGTCAATTTGAGTGCAGATAGTGTCTATCTGAAGAGGAATTTTAACAGCAGAATGTAATACACTGGATGATTTAGAGCACCATGTTACCACTAACACGTCTACAGGAAGTGTCTATGAGTATTAGCAGAGAGCTGTTGGATGCTTTTGTTTCTATACGAGGCTGATTTCATTGAAGAACTTATCAAAACAGGCCACAGAGACCTTGCAAAGTCGTTTAATTTCTTTTTCAGATATATTGATGATGTCTTGTCTTAAGTAAAAAGAAATTTATTGACCGCGTCCATCGTATATACCCAACAGAATTGGAAATCAATGGCACAACAGACTCTTCTACATCAGCCGCATTACTCGATCTTTTGCTACAATGAAACCAACATTGACAGCTTTCTACCAAGATGTGTGATAAACATGATGACTTCAAGTTCCTTTTAGTGAATTTTCCATTTTTTGATAGCAGCAATCCTGCATCCCCAACTTATAATGTTTATCTGCCGTAGTTGATTCGATTTCAAGGGCCTGTTTCCATTATCACGATTTTCATGGAAGAAGTCATCAACTGACGGACAAACTCGTAACACAGGATTTCAAAAGATGCAGATTGAAGAAAATAATGGGGAAGTTATACGGTCGTCATAGTGATCTCGTTGAGAAATATTTTAATTGTTTGTGTGAAGCTAGACGTGTTTTATATTGATTAGTTTGCCTGTTGGTTCTGCTGTTTATACATTGTTCTCTTTTGAGTATGTGATATTAATTACTTGAATTGACCAAGGTTTGCATGGCGAGTGTCGTCGATGAAGCAGAAGACACTTACTCTCCCTAACACCTGGTCTTACTCTCCTCGTACTTTTTTAGGAGTCTCCGTGTAAATTTTACTTTTGTTAATATTTTGGCCTAGTGCTATAGGAATTTAAGTTTGGGTTATGAGTCTATTGACATGTTGATATTTATTTATTTGCAAACTGGTTTGCGTGCTTACTTGTCAGATTTTTTTCTTATTCCATCTTTAATTATTGTGTGTTATATCTCCTCAAGTAATCCCAGACATCGACAGCAATACTTTTTAAATCATTAAATGTTTCTGTTATGTTTGCAATTAAATCAGAAGTTTGCAATCGCTAAGGAATAGATCGGAAGGCAACGACGTTAAGTGTAGCGATTCTATCTGGTGCTTTTGTCATATGTTGTAACTTACTTTGGCAGCTCCGCATTAACGGTTGGAGACTAAACTTTATTGTGTTTAACAGGCATTCCAAAAAAAGCAACATCACGTTCAAATACGCGTTCTTTTCTTTTTTCCTTTTCCCTAAATTCTGTATAAACCGATGAGATACGCGTTCTTGTTGGAACATGCGGTCGGATTTGATGAGATAAAAACTAAACACTTTCTAATGAATGATTAAACAACATGATAACATGGATGTCATGAATTAAGTGCGCATGCGTTGAACGATGAACAAAAAACAGTCACTGCAATTGCTAGAAAACGAAGTGTGAAAAGATATCAGTAAATAGTGAAATAAATTCCGTGGCATTGAGGAAATATTGTTTGTAAGTTGACAAGGAATCGTCACATATTTGCGGTATAAAGAACATATTTCTTGATATAATGCAGAGCAATATCACACACACATGGACGTGTTATGTTAAACGGTATGTAAATGATGGCTGGTTTGTACCATTCCTTTCGCGTTGTTTCTGCAGCGAAAACGCGCCAAACGCCGAGAAGGATAGAATGGTACGGTTTTTATCAAGCTTTAATACATATTCTTAATGACTCCCCTCTCCCCGCCAATATATAAAAACCCTAATATTTACAGTCTTAATTACTGTTATCAATGTAACTTAACAAATTGATGATGCGCTAGGAACATTAATATAGCGCCAATGCCTAATCGAGGATGCAAATCATTTCTCTTTCTCTCTCTAGAGAGAGAGAGAGAGAGAGAGAGAGAGAGAGAGAGAGAGAGAGAGAGAGAGAGAGAGAGAGAGAGAGAGAGAGAGAGGACTGATTAGGGACATAAACATGGAGAGGACTTGAAAAAACAAATTAAATGATATCATGATTACTATCCCCCATCAATAAATTAAGATCATTATAGCCTACTGGTACAAATGTTGGTCACATTTCGTAACAAACTCCGTTGTTTGGAGTAAATTTAGTGACCTAGAAATGCCTGTTTTATGAAGTTGAAATTTCCAAAAATACTTCGACATAACATTCGGTTGATAATAAATCGAGAGCTGAAGGAGACTGGGAGACACACGCTATCCTTGATCAGGTCTTCGCAAAGATAGAATGATACCCCTCAAGGTCATCAGTCAGCTGTACACTTCGATTCTGCTCATATTACAGTTCTCCGCATGAATGTGAACTAGGCGATACATTAGGTTAGTGCACCTATTTCAACGTATTGAAAAGCCAATTTGAAATATTAGCAGAAACAACCTGCCACCGTGGTGAAAGGAAATACTCTGAACTTTCGGTTCATTATATATTATTAAACACATCATTGTAATAGTAATTTTAATTGCTTAATATTTTCGCCGTTTCTGGGAAAAATAAAATCGACAAAAATAGAAAATAAGATAGGTATAGAAAATTTATGGTTCTTTGCATAATGTTTGAGTTCAATAATTCAATTTCCTTCAAACTTCAAAAATTCGTGAAAATTTTGAATCAGCGAAAGAAACAATATTTGCAGTAACTGGTGATATTTCATATACATTGTAGTTATTGCACACCATGCTTTTCAGATATAAATAGAATTGATGGCACATAAAACGACTTTGATCAGAACACAACGCATTGTACTTTCGAAAATGAAAGGTCGTTTTCATATGAATGATTAAATATTAATAACCAGCAGTGTAGCCAATACATACATGCTTATCAGTACGGCATGTTCCGGGGGGACCCAGCAGTCTGTGTTACAAAAATAGGCCCAATTCAGATAAATAGTGCGAGTGTTCGTATAACCCAATCAAACAGGCGATGCCAAAATAAAGCTATCGTGATGGGTTTTCTATGTCGAAGAGATATGAGGGCGTACAGCTTCTCAATTCGTGGTGACATTTTTAATCTAGGTTCAACTGTAGATGTACTCGGTAAAGTTAATCTAAAACTCTCTCTGGCTAACATTGTCTGGCCTCTACAAGCCTAATATTCATCTACGCCGCTCCTTTGTGAATCCAAAGTACGGGTTAGGACAAATTCCCCAAAATCGTTTAGTTGATGTCGGTACATTTAGTCTTATGGGTCTGTAATAACATAAAAATGTTTAGATAGATTTTTTAAAGAAGTGTTGGATTACACAATACACATGACTTTATTTTATATTGTTCACATGATCAATGTTACTTTTGAAGACAATGTCACATTGTCCTCTGCTTCCGAACTCTACAAATCGATTTACCATTCCATGAACATATGTATAGAATGTCTAGCTTTGTCTCCCAAGAGATGCTAATTTGCATACATATCATATTTTATGAAATGGACATGTCCTGTCTATTATCTTCATTTGATAAACATTCCCTGAACGTTGCATTTTTCCTTTGTCTCATCGATATTTGCCTACATTACTTAAAGAGACTAGTAGTGATATATTTAAGTAAATATAAAAGCTAGTGAAGAAATCCTCTTTAAATGATAAGATTTGTATTTCAGGATCCATCATAAGTGTATGATAGGATTTCTCACGGATGGATATAGGATACCCTCACGGGTGGAAGATAGGATTCCTCACGGATGGATGATATGATCCCACACGAGTGGATGATAGGATCTCTCACGTGTGGAAGATAGGATATCTCACGTGTGGATGATAGGATACCCTCACGGGTGGAAGATAGGATCTCTCACGGATGGAAGATAGGATACCCTCACGTGTGGATGATAAGATACCCTCACGGGTGGATGATGGAACCCTCACGGGTGGATCACTCACGAGTGGATGATAGGATCCCTCACGGGTGGATGATAGGATCTCTCACGTGTGGATGATAGGATACCCTCACGGGTGGATGTTGGATCCCTCACGGGTGGGTGATAGGATCCCTCACGGGTGGATGATAGGATCCCTCACGAGTGGATGATAGGATCCCTCACGGGTGGATGATAGGATCTCTCACGTGTGGATGATAGGATACCCTCACGGGTGGATGTTGGATCCCTCACGGGTGGATGATATGATCCCACAGAGGTGGAAGATAGGAACTCTCACGGGTGGATGATATGATCCCTCACGTGTGGATGATAGGATATCTCACGTGTGGATGATAGGATACCCTCACGGGTGGATGATGGAACCCTCACGGGTGGATCCCTCACGAGTGGATGATAGGATCCCTCACGGGTGGATGATAGGATACCCTCACGGGTGGATGATAGGATCTCTCAGGTGTGGATGATAGGATACCCTCACGGGTGGATGATGGAACCCTCACGGGTGGATCCCTCACGGGTGGATGATAGGATCTCTCACGTGTGGATGATATGATCCCACAGAGGTGGAAGATAGGAACTCTCACGGGTGGATGATAGGATCCCTCACTGACGGATGATAGGATACCCTCACGGGTGGGTGATAGGATCCCTCACGTGTGGATGATAGGATACCCTCACGTGTGGATGATAGGATACCCTCACGGGTGGATGATGGAACCCTCACGGGTGGATCCCTCACGAGTGGATGATAGGATCCCTCACGGGTGGAGGATACCCTCACGGGTGGATGATGGAACCCTCACGGGTGGATCCCTCACGTGTGGGTGATAGGATCCCTCACGGATGGATGATAGGATACCCTCACGAGTGGAAGATAGGATCCCTCAGAGGTGGAAGACAGGATGCCCTCACGGGTGGATGATATGATACCCTCACGTGTGGATGATAGGATACCCTCACGGGTGGATGATGGAACCCTCACGGGTGGATCCCTCACGAGTGGATGATAGGATCCCACAGAGGTGGAAGATAGGAACTCTCACGGGTCGAAGATAGGATATCTCACGGGTGGATGATAGGATACCCTCAAGGGTGGATGATAGGATTCCTCACGGGTGGTTGATAGGATCCCTCACGGGTGGATGATAGGATACCCTCACGGGTGGATGATGGAACCCTCACGGGTGGGTGATAGTATACCCTCACGGGTGGATGATATTATCCCTCACGTGTGGATGATGAAACCCTCACGGGTGGATGATATTATCCCTCACGTGTGGATGATGAAACCCTCACGGGTGGATGATATTATCCCTCACGTGTGGATGATGAAACCCTCACGGGTGGTTGATAGGATCTCTCATGGGTGGATGATAGGATCAAAACCATATTGTATTTATTAAAACCGACCGTGGATATTTCATTCATCATTCGTTATCATTGGTTCACTGACAGAATCTTACACTGTTGTCCGAGAGCTGTGAAACCTTATGATATTTTTTAAAGACTTTCCTAATAGACACCAGTAACTATACGAAGTCTGTTTCACTAATATTAATTAGAAATATTTATAACGAATCCGATTTGTTTTCAGCAAACAGCAAACATTCAAGCCAAAGGTCGATGTCAAAAGACCAAGTCTTCTCCAGATGAAAAAAGTATTCACAATGACTATGTGAAGTCCAGTTATTTCAGCCCGGGAACATGTGGTGTACCTAGTTAGCACTCACGTTGATGGCTTTGGTGAATACATCTGTTTTCCGAGGATGAAACCCTCGGGTGGTTGATAGGATCTCTCAGGTGGAAGATAGGAACTCTCATTTATTAAAACGTTCTTGCTCTTTCGTATATTCAAGCCGTCTTTATAGCGAGCTGAGAACATAGGTATACAGAGACTCAAACACCCTCTCATGATTGTTTCATAGTCCACAATACGTGTCTCTGAGATACTAGTATTATAATACGCTGTACGTGTTTATGGTGATGTGTTGGAAAAACTACCTGCCAATAAACTTTGAAACAGCTTCCATCATCTGTTCACAAAGGTTTCTCCATTTTCAACTATTCCATATAACTGTGAAACCTCGTGGGTGTTTTCTTTTGTTCATTTAATCTTTCTGATTGTAATAACTAGTGTGGCGTCACAAATAAAGAGGGGGTCGATAGTGACATAGCAATAATTTCTTCCATACAGGCTATCCCTGAATTTTTTTTACTATTGATGGAAAAACAATCATCGTTAAGTCAGTCTATAAAATACGACTGATTTTTGAAAAAGGAGGTCAATCGTGGAGTTTCTTTGATTTTTCATTAGACGGTCTTTAATTATGCGATCAATACCTCATCCCAAGAAATAGTGAATGTTTCATTCTCTAAGGTATAAATAAATAACACGTGAAGTGACATCAGAAAGTACAGCGACTCTGGGAAACGTTTTACATATAGGCTTGTCAGTTCTTACTCGTTCTTCTGAAACAAATTGTTGACGGCATGGAACAGAAGAAAATTATCACACACCGTTCGAGAATTTGGAAGAAATTCTTGAGATTCCAAACCTCATCTTAAAGCAAATCATTGGTGGATAAATAAAGACAATCTAAGTTCTTACCTCGTCTACAAGAAAATTGCATCAATCAAATGATTTTGTGATTTAATATCAAATGCATGTAATAAAACTACTAGCTAATATACCTATAATGACAGAGGTCAATATAATTACAGTGATAAAGAAACAGAAATGCAACTTAAAGGCAAATCTGATTTCTCGTTACGTTCCGCTTTTCATGAAATTTGGAAAAGCTTGATAGCACTGACGTCATATTATCCTGACCTGGTAGTTTATTTGAAGTAGTTATTTAGAATTATTGAAGTTCATTCGGGAGTACTGCAGTTATCATCTTTTCATTGATAACGAATTTCGTTGAGTGAATAACAAAAAAAAGTCGTGGGATAGTTTGATTGCTTGGAAGATTTAAATCACAGCGGATTAAATCAAGTCTTAAAAAATATCGATGTACTGATAACATGCGCTACCAGTAGTACAACGCATTCCCTCGCTGCTTCAGAATCCAAATAAACGTCTTTCTATTCTGTCCCCGTACACTTTCATCACCAGTGGGTGGAATTCATTCCATTTGTTAATTAAGAAAATGAAAACAGTAAAAAGTCAACTATTGTCATGGAGATTTAAACACGACATGCGCTTAAAGACTAAATGAAAAGTATAAAAAAAAAAAAAGTATTTAAAAAGATCGTTCGGTACTCTTAAACTTTGAATCACTTTCAATTCTATTTTACTGTCGCATTTTTTTTTTTTTCAAAATATCGATCCAAAAGATAATAAAGCTGGTCAGCTTACAACTGCGATTTGATTAAGAGATGGCCTTTTCCCGTTATTTGAATCACTTGAATGACGTGATTGGACTTCCGAAAGTCACGCTCGTTTCATGAAACCCTAATACTATGACTAGAACGGCGCTAGCTTCAGTCACACGAAAATTGATTGATTTTCGGACAGATAATTTTCTCTCGTTTTTATTATGTTGAATCAGATTTGACCCCATGGGGTGAAGTGTGGGTTACGTGAAGTCATTTTCGGAAATATTTATCACATTTATTTTTTTCTAGAGCTGTTAGAGTCACAGAAAATAGTAAAGTCCATACACAAATATGACTCTGATGCATTTAGGCCTCAAAACCATGAAGTGTGCTATATCGCTTAGATCAGACTGATGATTATCTCATGGGAATGACTTTCAGTTCAATATTCATCTAAACCAGAACGCCAGTTATTGCTGCTGATGTCCCGATATCAAATTTCTTTCCTCCTGTATATACAAAATGAAGATGTAGAACCATTTCTTCAATCAAATCGGACTTTTACAGTACTCACTCTCCATTTCTTCTGATGGGCCTTCCTCTCAGTTGTGATATTGAAAGGAACTCTGGGTCCAACAGTTTTGATGTTAGTGTGCTTCATTTGAATGTTAGTAGTATTAGGAATAAATTACGTGAACTTGGTAATATAACTACATATTTTGATATTTTGTGTTTTATAGAAACACCTTGACAAACTAGTTCTAGATAGTCAGCTATACATTCCCAGGAGTTAAACTTTTTTCGTGATGATAGATGCGCATTTGGGCGACGTCCTTGTATATTTTTCAGGCACTCTTAAAGCAGAGAGAAAGCGTGAGTTTGATCCCGAATCTACTGAACGTACCAGGGCGGAAGTACAATGCCATGATAGAGTTATTACTTCCGGTGTGTTTTTTTACCGACCTCCTAACTCTAGTACAGATTTTTAACGTCATTAAGATTGGACTTTGGACTCAGTATGTGATTATATTTAAGATATAATTGTTCTTGGTGATTTTCGTGTTGATTTTATTCATCTTACTTCGCACATTGAAACTTCAAATGTAAATTACAACCTTCGTTATATTCTTTTAGAACCTATTTGTGGTACACTTATCTCATCCACAATTCTAGACACTATCTTTATATTATTTCTAATAATATTAAATGTCTTGATCGTGGTGTGTTTTTGAGTGGATGGAACGATAAGCGATCATAAAGCAACATATATATGTATGACATTCTCTTATGATTGTAAGGGTGCATACAAAAGCACGTTTGGAATTATAGAAGAGCAGATTTTATTCAATAATTTGATTGGCAATGTCAACTGGCGAGAAATCATTCCGTCTGCTCCACCCATTGACTCGGCCACTGACGACTTTTCAAGTAAATTTCTGGAATTAGCTTGTGTCTGTATCCCAAATTATGAAATATCTATTTGTCTGTCTAATAAAGCATGGTTTTTACTCAGCTTTACGTAAAAGGTGCCAAATTCATGAAAGACTACGGGGAAAGTCTCTCAACACCAGAGACCTTATTGATTGGTTCACAACTAATTAGTGGGCAACCTATTTAACCACAACTTACCAGTCGTTTATCTTTTCCCTCTCCCCTCGCCTTCTTTCTCTCTCGCAGATACGTTATGTAGAACATCAATAATTAATAGTAAGTAATTTGTAATTATTGTATATTGTAATGTCGGGAGAGGGCCTAGTAAGTTGTGTTATCTGTAGTTATCGTGTATTGTAATGTTGGAAAAGGGCCTAGTCAGTTGTGTTATCTGTAGTTCTTGTGTATTGTAATGTTGGGAGAGAGCCAAGTAAGTTGTGTTATCTGTAGTTCTTGTGTATTGTAATGTCGGGAGAGGGTCTAGTAAGTTGTGTTATCTGTAGTTATTGTATATTGTAATGTTGGGAGAGAGCCTAGTAAGTTGTGTTATCTGTAGTTCTTGTGTATTGTAATGTTGGGAGAGGGTCTAGTAAGTTGTGTTATCTGTAGTTATTGTATATTGTAATGTTATGACAGGGCCTAGTAAGTTGTGTTATCTGTAGTTCTTGTGTATTGTAATGTTGGGAGAGAGCCTAGTAAGTTGTGTTATCTGTAGTTCTTGTGTATTGTAATGTTGGGAGAGGGCCTGGTAAGTTGTGTTATCTGTAGTTGTTGTGTATTGTAATGTTGGAAAAGGGTTAGTATTGTGTTATCTGTAGTTATTGTATATTGTAATGTCTAGTAAGTTGTGTTATCTGTAGTTATTGTATATTGTAATGTTGAGGAGAAGGGCCTAGTAAGTTGTGTTATCTGTAGTTATTGTGTATTGTAATGTTGGGAGAGGGCCTAGTAAGTTGTGTTATCTGTAGTTATTGTGTATTGTAATGTTGGGAGAGAGCCTAGTAAGTTGTGTAATCTATAGTTATTGTGTATTGTAATGTTAGGAGAAGGCCTAGTTAGTTGTGTTATCTGTAGTTATTGTGTATTGTAATGTTGGGAGAGGGCCTAGTAAGTTGTGTTATCTGTAGTTATTGTGTATTGTAATGTTGGGAGAGGGCCTAGTAAGTTGTGTTATCTGTAGTTATTGTGTATTGTAATGTTGGGAGAGAGCCTAGTAAGTTGTGTTACCTGTAGTTATTGTGTATTGTAATGTTGGGAGAGGGCCTAGTAAGTTGTGTTATCTGTAGTTATTGTGTATTGTAATGTTGGGCCTAGTAAGTTGTGTTATCTGTAGTTATTGTATATTGTAATGTTGGGAGAGGGCCTAGTAAGTTGTGTTATCTGTAGTTATTGTGTATTGTAATGTTGGGAGAGGGTCTAGTAAGTTGTGTTATCTGTAGTTATTGTATATTGTAATGTTGGGAGAGGGCCTAGTAAGTTGTGTTATCTGTAGTTATTGTATATTGTAATGTTGGGAGAGGGCCTAGTAAGTTGTGTTATCTGTAGTTATTGTATATTGTAATGTTGGGAGAGGGCCTAGTAAGTCCTGTTATCTGTAGTTATTGTGTACTGTAATGTTGGGAGAGGGCCTAGTAAGTTGTGTTACCTGTAGTTATTGTATATTGTAATGTTGGGAGGGCGGCTGATAAGTTGTTATCTGTAGTTATTGTGTGTAGTAATTTTGGGAGTGGGCCTAGTAAGTTGTGTTATCTGTAGTTATTGTATATTGTAATGTTGAGAGAGGGCCAAGTAAGTTGTGTTATCTGTAGTTATTGTGTATTGTAATGTTGGGAGAGGGCCTAGTAAGTTGTGTTATCTGTAGTTATTGTATATTGTAATGTTATGTAGACAGGAGCCTAGTAAGTTGTGTTATCTGTAGTTCTTGTGTATTGTAATGTTGGGAGAGAGCCTAGTAAGTTGTGTTATCTGTAGTTCTTGTGTATTGTAATGTTGGGAGAGGGCCTGGTAAGTTGTGTTATCTGTAGTTGTTGTATATTGTAATGTTGGAAAAGGGTCTAGTAAGTTGTGTTATCTGTAGTTATTGTATATTGTAATGTCGGGAGAGGGTCTAGTAAGTTGTGTTATCTGTAGTTATTGTATATTGTAATGTCGGGAGAGGGACTGGTAAGTTATGTTATCTGTAGTTATTGTATATTGTAATGTCGGGAAAGGGCCTAGTAAGATGTGTTATCTGTAGTTATTGTGTATTGTAATGTTGGGAGAGGGCCTAGTAAGTTGTGTTATCTGTAGTTATTGTGTACTGTAATGTTGGGAGAGGGCCTAGTAAGTTGTGTTATCTGTAGTTATTGTGTATTGTGATGTTAGGAGAGGGACTGGTTGGTTGTGTGACCCTGTGCCAAATCCCTTTGATGTATTGTCAATGAAATATGGAATTAATGAAAACCAAAAATCCTAATGTTAAGGAAACGAACACACACAAACATGTACACTTGTATATTGAATAGCAATACATTTTTGCGGTTATTATTTTCGCCATGAAACTTCCCAATTCTACTTCGCGGCGATAAAGTCTCGCAGAGCTTTTGAACGTTACGTTGTGAAAGACACGTGTTCGCAGATATTGGTATTCAGGAGTGCACGATTTGAGGACTGTAATACTAACATATACTATTGTTTTGCTAATATCTAAGGTGTGTTGTCATTCGATTCTAACAAATAACTATTACACGTCGTTAGTAAAACTGTGACAGACAGGAATTGTTATACACATTCGCAGTTGTTTGTTAATACATGATAAAATGATATACTTTTTTAACTTATACTAAATCATATACTAAATTCTTTTTTTTTATTTAAATCTACAAGAAAGTGTGATTTATGGTATAATAAATGACATCCAGTGTAGGCTTGGTAACGACAGGTTATCATCAAAATGGCTGTTCTACTTGACGGATTTTACGGTCGATTTGAGTTTGAATCAAGTTATTGTCGACATTTGACACCAGGAAATGTAAACATTGAGTATTCAACTCCCGTGATATAAAATCTGTAATGGTTTCATTATCAATCACTGACATTGAAAATGATAATAATAATAAAAAAAAAAAAAAAAACGCACATTCTTCGCTAAGGACAAGAATTTCTATACAAAATTTACATCACTACAAAGTCTCAATCAACACATACTGCCTGATACACACACTTACATACACTGAAGACAAAGTATTACGTTGACCCATTGCCAACGCCCTTTTTCTGGCGTCGTGCATCGAGAGTCGAGCGTCCCTAAACATTTTCGACTTCTTCTCAAAAACCCCTGACCCAATTTCATTGAAACTTAGCAGAATCCTTACCTGGCTTAAGATGAAGCAAAATAGTGAATTATATGGGTCTAACAATAGGGGGTAAAGTATGCAATATCTTATATGTGAAAAGTAGATTTTTGAGCATAACTTTTTAAATTTCCATTGGAAATGTTTCAAACTTTGTTAGACTTACTAATATAGAATGACGGCTTGATGGAATGCACATATTGATCCTGGTTGACCCAAGAAAAGGCCAGATTGACTTAAATCTAAAAATGTTTTTTTTCAATACCCAGATATGTTAGAATCAATACTTTCAGTTTTGTTTATCTCATGTGACCGTCAAGGTCTCATTTAGATAGTAATCTCGCTGCTTACCCAACCTACTTTCACAAGGTTAATACCGTGTAGTGTAGTAAATCCACGATTCGTATTGATGCACGCCATATTTATGCGACGCATGGAACTGATCAAATAACACAGAAATGCTTGGGCAACGTTTTGTCATATGATAGACAATGGAAAATGTATTGCGTCCAATGCCGCAGGGGAGATTGGCTCCTGACGCAGACGTCGCCATACAGGCAAATCCAGTGACACAATAGGCTAAGGTATCAATCACGATAACGTTCTACTACTGCAGATGTGCCCCAATAACACGTGAAGTCTGAGGTCCTGCAGTGTTCTGCTGCAAAATAATATTACGCTGGTTATTACGGACAAAATGAAGAACGCGATGACGTCACATGATTTCGTCACAGTAGCGCACACCGGTCAAGTTGCTTTCCACTATGACCAAAGGTGTTCTCCATATATAATGTATGTATCTTGTCGACCTGACATCACTCGCACACTTTCTAGGGCAGTCCGGTACCGTGTTCGTCTGTTAAAAACGCGTCAACAAAGCATTTTCCGTATTTATGAGTACACCAATCTGCCTGGCCTCATTAACCTGAGATATCCCAGCTTCCGGCATGCAAATAGCACGTATACGTTCAGTTTCGCCCATACGTGGCATGTTCCCGGCAAAATTTAAAAAAAAACTGGTTTTCTGTATCATTAATTACAACCCATGAGCGCAAACCTTTTTTGACTGTTCTGGGTTCGAAACTTGAAAAAAAAACATGCGATGACCATTGACGTAACGAAAGCAAACTTTCAAGTTTTTACCACTTGAACAAGTTTAAGTATTTCAAAAGATAAGTTTTCGAATTATCGACGAGAAAAATGTTCCAATTAATTTTTATATTTATCAATTGTTTAAGTATACAATTCCTTTTTTTAATTATTATAGAAAAGATATTAATCTGAAGCAGATGTCAAACATCGATGTATCGAAAGCTCTAGCTCAGAATCCTGATTCCGTACTTGTATCTATAAGATCAGTTGACCTAACTACACTAGCTATCTCTCACCAGATGAACACTCCTGGTTTTTTAACACTATACGCTACGGGAGCGGTTGATTCAATAATATCAAAAGTGATAGTCCATGACAAGTAACCAAGGAATCACGCATATCACTTGTAGACATGTCATTACTTAATCCATAGTAGACATGATGTTTTATACTAAATTAAACATGACTTTAATTATATAATATAAAATTATTATTCACCATCTTAGCGGTGAGCGAAAGATGTTTATTATCACATTACCTCGTCTCTCAGTAAAATGTATGAAGATCAATGAAATATCTTCAAAAGAAATATGTACATTGAAGAAATATCCTCGAAAGGAAAAAGGGAATATATTAATTAAAAAGCGTATTTAAAGCGGATGAGGTATCATACCGCAATGTTTAAAATGTCCTTCAATTCCTATATAATTCAGTCTGAATGGAAGGAATCCCGGCACTTCTGGTGTACAAATATGCCTGGATGTGCAGATTACAGATTTCTCTCTCAAAATAATAGCCTTCCCTATTTTTGTGATTAGATTGGCTGTCAGTGTAAATGTGTATTGTAGGAGACATGCACTTCTACAGTTGGATGGTGATGAGTTCTAATTAGGTCACTCTCTATTTCGACTGACTTCCTGGTGAAGTTCACTATGCCAATAAAATTCCAATGTTATCATATAACGAAGAGGAAGTGGATTTGTTAGGTTAAGCGTTGGTGTGTACGTTCGGAGAGGGGATTCTGCCTTAGGCAGTGTCAATAGAGGTGCTTCAGAGATCTTAAACAAAAATGAATAGGAAACTTTATAGTGTGAATGGAAAGATGACGCGGATGTCAAATAATATGCCTTTGGCCCTTTCTCTCTTCTAATAGCGTTTCTGAAGCAGACCCTAGTCGTAAGACGACACATTTATTTCTCCCCAAACGACACTATCTGTCAGTGTTTCCGAAATGAATAGAGTTGATAGATTTAGCAAAACGTTATATGTCATTAGGAAATGAGAACAAAATAAATACCAATCAGGGTCGATTCGCAGCGACAACAGTTAATTGTGTATAAAAAAATAAACATAGCGTGAAATAACGTCTTCTCTTCCTGACAACACATGCAATCTCGTGGGATAAATCCGAAGGGATTCAGACTTGCTCTACTACAAAAGGAGATAGAGTAGTGCCCATGGGAAATTGTATCTGAGTAGTGCCGTTGGAAATTATATCAGCGAAGTGCCCATGGGAAATTGTATCAGCGAAGTATCCATGGGAAATTGTATCAGCGAAGTATCCGTGGGAAATTGTATTCGCGAAGTGCCCGGGGGAAATAGTATCAGCGAAGTGCCCGTGGGAAATAATATCAGCAATGTGCCCGTGGGAAATTGTATTAGCGAAGTGCCCGTGGGATATTGCATTAGCGAAGTGCCCGTGGGAAATAGTATCACAATGGGGAATGATATCAGAATAGAGCCTGCGAAAAAAGCATCGGAATATTGTCCCTGGGAAATTCAATAGAGTAGTGCCATCTGGGAATGTTATCAGAATAGTGCCCCGTGAGAAATTGCATTGGAATAGTACTCAGAGGGATATGGAAACAAAATGATTCCCGGTGTCATCTTGGTGTCAGAATGGTGTCAGTAGAATATAGTATTTTTGAGAAAGAATTGTTACAACAATACTGATGTTAATATTCAAATGTATACCACTGACGTGATGCCAGCATCGAATGAGGAATGGCACCTATAGAGCAGGACAAAGGAGTTATTTCATAATATTTCGTAACAGTAGGTTGCAAAAATTCAATAGTGCATGTCACCACTTTGTGTGATACTGTTACAGAAGAATAGAACATGGAGAAATGCATTAGCTTCCGGAAGTTATGTGATCATAATCCTAGATTGTTCACGAGTTGTTTTGTTATCCAATCGTAATCCTAGATTGTTCACGAGTTGGTTTTTATTCAATCGTAATCCTAGATTGTTCAGGAGTTGTTTTGTTATCCAATCGTAATCCTAGATTGTTCACGAGTTGGTTTTTATCCAATCGTAATCCTAGATTGTTCACGAGTTGGTTTTTATCCAATCGTAATTCTAGATTGTTCACGAGTTGGTTTTTATCCAATCGTAATCCTAGATTGTTCACGAGTTGGTTTTTATCCAATCGTAATCCTAGATTGTTCACGAGTTGGTTTTTATCCAATCGTAATTCTAGATTGTTCACGAGTTGGTTTTTATCCAATCGTAATCCTAGATTGTTCACGAGTTGGTTTTTATCCAATCGTAATCCTAGATTGTTCACGAGTTGGTTTTTATCCAATCGTAATCCTAGATTGTTCAGGAGTTGGTTTTTATCCAATCGTAATCCTAGATTGTTCAGGAGTTGGTTTTTATCCAATCGTAATCCTAGATTGTTCACGAGTTGGTTTTTATCCAATCGTAATCCTAGATTGTTCAGGAGTTGTTTTGTTATCCAATCGTAATCCTAGATTGTTCACGAGTTGGTTTTTATCCAATCGTAATCCTAGATTGTTCACGAGTTGGTTTTTATCCAATCGTAGTCCTAGATTGTTCAGGAGTTGTTTTGTTATCCAATCGTAATCCTAGATTGTTCACGAGTTGGTTTTTATCCAATCGTAATCCTAGATTGTTCACGAGTTGGTTTTTATCCAATCGTAATCCTAGATTGTTCAGGAGTTGTTTTGTTATCCAATCGTAATCCTAGATTGTTCACGAGTTGGTTTTTATCCAATCGTAATCCTAGATTGTTCACGAGTTGTTTTGTTATCCAATCGTAATCCTAGATTGTTCACGAGTTGGTTTTTATCCAATCGTAATCCTAGATTGTTCACGAGTTGGTTTTTATCCAATCGTAATCCTAGATTGTTCACGAGTTGGTTTTTATCCAATCGTAATCCTAGATTGTTCACGAGTTGTTTTGTTATCCAATCGTAATCCTAGATTGTTCAGGAGTTGGTTTGTTATCCAATCGTAATCCTAGATTGTTCACGAGTTGGTTTTTATCCAATCGTAATCCTAGATTGTTCACGAGTTGGTTTTTATCCAATCGTAATCCTAAATTGTTCAGGAGTTGTTTTGGTATCCAATCGTAATCCTAGATTGTTCACGAGTTGGTTTTTATCCAATCGTAATCCTAGATTGTTCACGAGTTGGTTTTTATCCAATC
This sequence comes from Ylistrum balloti, assembly GCF_031769215.1. Lineage (NCBI taxonomy): Eukaryota > Metazoa > Mollusca > Bivalvia > Pectinida > Pectinidae > Ylistrum > Ylistrum balloti. Next base: position 519,118 of record NW_026782116.1, on the reverse strand, counting down.
GTAATCCTAGATTGTTCACGAGTTGGTTTTTACCCAATCGTAATCCTAGATTGTTCACGAGTTGGTTTTTATCAAATCGTAATCCTAGATTGTTCACGAGTTGTTTTGTTATCCAATCGTAATCCTAGATTGTTCACGAGTTGGTTTTTATCCAATCGTAATCCTAGATTGTTCACGAGTTGGTTTTTATCCAATCGTAATCCTGGATTGTTCAGGAGTTGTTTTGTTATCCAATCGTAATCCTAGATTGTTCACGAGTTGGTTTTTATCCAATCGTAATTCTAGATTGTTCACGAGTTGGTTTTTATCCAATCGTAATCCTGGATTGTTCAGGAGTTGTTTTGTTATCCAATCGTAATCCTAGATTGTTCACGAGTTGGTTTTTATCCAATCGTAATCCTAGATTGTTCACGAGTTGGTTTTTATCCGATCGTAATCCTAGATTGTTCACGAGTTGGTTTTTATCCAATCGTAATTCTAGATTGTTCACGAGTTGGTTTTTATCAAATCGTAATCCTAGATTGTTCACGAGTTGGTTTGTTACCCAATCGTAATTTTAGATTGTTCACGAGTTGGTTTTTATCCAATCGTAATCCTAGATTATTCACGAGTTGGTTTTTATCCAATCGTAATTCTAGATTGTTCAGAAGTTGGTTTGTTACCCAATCGTAATTCTAGATTGTTCACGAGTTGGTTTGTTACCCAATCGTAATTCTAGATTGTTCACAAGTTGGTTTTTATCCAATCGTAATCCTAGATTGTTCAGAAGTTGGTTTGTTACCCAATCGTAATTCTAGATTGTTCACGAGTTGGTTTTTATCCAATCGTAATCCTAGATTGTTCAGGAGTTGGTTTGTTACCCAATCGTAATCCTAGATTGTTCAGGAGTTGGTTTGTTATCCAATCGTAATCCTAGATTGTTCAGGAGTTGGTTTGTTATCCAATCGTAATCCTAGATTGTTCACGAGTTGGTTTTTATCCAATCGTAATCCTAGATTGTTCAGGAGTTGGTTTGTTATCCAATCGTAATCCTAGATTGTTCACGAGTTGGTTTTTATCCAATCGTAATTCTAGATTGTTCACGAGTTGGTTTGTTACCCAATCGTAATCCTAGATTGTTCACGAGTTGGTTTTTATCCAATCGTAATCCTAGATTGTTCACGAGTTAGTTCGTTATCCAATCGTAATCCTAGATTGTTCAGGAGTTGGTTTTTATCCAATCGTAATCCTAGATTGTTCACGAGTTAGTTCGTTATCCAATCGTAATCCTAGATTGTTCACGAGTTGTTTTGTTACCCAATCGTAATCCTAGATTGTTCACGAGTTGGTTTTTATCCAATCGTAATCCTAGATTGTTCACGAGTTGGTTTTTATCCAATCGTAATCTCAGATCGTTCACATGTTGGTTTATTGATAAGAAATTTGCCTGTTGTTTAACGTTTGCATACTAGTATAAGTGATACACCAACATTCAAATGTAAGTTAGTTTCTAAATATAATCATGGTTATTTCTGGACTTCATCTTGACTTCGTCCTTTATAACAATTATAACACTGGATTAAGGTGTTAAGTTGAAGTGTTCTCGGCCGAAAATAATAAGAGCATACTAACAGGTCAACATACTTATAATGCAAACTCGAATACGAACAAAAGATTTACACCGATACTCACGAAAGAGCACAAAGAGAACAAGACCATACATCCCGGAAGAGTAAGACTCTTTTGCTTCATCGACGACACCCGCCATGTAAACCTTGGTCATCCCAAGTAAGTAATGCAACGTTCCTTAATGAGAACAAGATAAACAAAAATGGAACCACGAGGTTAATTAACGAGCATAAAACATGTTCAGCTGCATATCACACAAAGACATAGAATATAGATCTATATATTTCTATAACCTTCAAGATTGCTGGCGGACTTTTGGTCCCCGAGGTTGTCATAGCCTGTATGCCACGTTTTAATTCATTCGAATAGTGGCACGATTCAGAATTTCCATGCGTTCTTGAATTTGTTCTAAAATAATTATATATATGGAAATTTCGAAATGTATTGAACTATGGGACCAGGGAAATTGAAATCACCATGCTTATCATATAGCTTGGTGGAAAGATGTACACGCTGGTTGTAAGAAAAGATCGAGATAAGCGGCTGAAGAGTCCTTTGTGTCCTTGAATCCAATCCTGGTGGGTATGTACGATGGACAAGGGAGGAACTAATAAACTTGGGCTATAAACAACGCCTGATTAGTCTTGGTCTGCCATCCTTAGAATATAGACGTCTTAGGGAAGATAGGTTAACGACCTTTATAGGTGTTGAGGTTATAGTAAACTATAATCACGAGAGTTCAATTTGAGTAGAATGAGACCAGGGCAACACACGGAATTTCGTGTAAGCTAACAAAAACATTGTAAGCTAGACGTAAGAAAAAGCATTTTCTTACAAAGGAAAAAGTTATCTGAGGACATAGCCAAAGCAGAGACCTTTAAAAACCTAGTAAAAATAAGAGACGTTCTAGAAACAAAACTGAGAATCATTCAATTTTTACCAAACTGCTTATCATGCCTAACAGAACCAGAACGATCACCAGTGATGGGTCAGAGAGGCCAAAGATCTGTTGATAGGGCAGTAACAGTCTAGGTTTGTAAAATTCTTGCCTGAAAGATGAGTTTTTATGACGTGTGACAATGTATATTGTAAAACATCTGATTTCATTCTTACAGGCATTAATGTTTTTAAAGTTAAGCTCAATATCAATATTTTTAAAAGTCTTTCTTATGAGTTATTATATTGCAGTAAAGGTTTTATTGTTTTGTTTCGTTTTTTGTTTTGTTTTGTTTTTTGTTTTTTGTTTTATTTGTGTTTTTTTTATTTGTGGCCAACATTTACAAAACGTATTCAAAACTATGTATCCTATTCGTAACCGATTTCTGTTATTGATCAAAAGCCAAAAATATCATTTTTACGTTGTTCATGCAGGACCATGATATTGCAATGGATACAGAATATTGTTTGTAGGTTATGGTGTAATGCACAAATAATTTGAACCTGAGCTTTACAGAAACGGCTTACTTTACCAGATAACTCAAAGGCATCCGACATTTCGGTCATATTTCTCTCAGTGAATCCTTAATATTTTTGGTAGCTAGATTAAACCAATTTTTGCATGATAAAAACACACCAGAGCCAAATTTGTGTTTAAATTACGTTCAATTATGTTTCTATGAAAACCCTTTAAACGACAATTTCATCAGACCACGTTAAGGTTTTCGCGGAAGACTGCTTTGATTGGTCTCTATTGGGCTACACAGAAGCCGAATAAGAGCTACAGATAACATGTTCATACTAACTGCTACGTCGAACAGCAGCGTCGACAGTGACCCAGTTTGAAAATAAGATGCCCATTGAGTGTTCAATTACATAACCTGCAAGCTTTCCGTCAACAGAGTGAAACATTATGGCTTGTACACCTAAGGAAACTACAAAATTGGGGATATATGATCCAACCCAATATAGTAATCTGGGTACGTTTTGTGTCGATGGGGACCATATGATTAAAGATGCAAATATATACAAGAAAATTCGCTATAGTGGGTACATTTATCAGTCTTTTTTGGTACATTTGTACGTGTAGCTTATGGCCAATTTACAGCTCCGGTAATGTCTGGTAATATTGCTCAAGATACACGTCAAGAACGGTATCAAAATTAAAAAGTCAAATGTTACGATATCTCAGCACTCAGTATATGATTGGTGGGTGTGTCATAATGTCAAACATATCTAAAGTAAATGACATTTCCAGACATATGTGAAATTTTTATGATGTTCTCTAAGGCAAGAAATCAAGAATTACTGCTCCCAATGAAGGTTTTCGAATTTAAAGCTCTGGTCCTATTCCACTATTATGATATATTGTTTCTGAAACTTCTCTATCGAGGAGTATTGCTTAAGATGTACCTCTTATAAACCTTGTTCAGGCAACAAATCTAGTGAGACATAATTTTTTTTGGTATTGGTCGGTAACATGTGTATCCACGTACAGGTGTCAAGTGAATCCATGCTACGTTTTGTTCATGTGCCTTTTCAGAATTCAATCACTCTATATGATATCTCTTGCTTTCTATGTTCACCCACTCTATATGATATCTCTTGCTTTCTGTGTTCACCCACTATATATGATATCTCTTGCTTTCTGTGTTCACCCACTATATATGATATCTTTTGTTTTCTGTGTTCACCTACTCTATATGATATCTCTTGTTTTCTGTGTTCACCCACTCTACATGATATCTCATGCTTTCTGTGTTCACCCACTATATATAATATTTCTAGCTTTCTGTGTTCACCTACTCTATATGATATCTCTTGCTTTCTGTGTTCACCCACTCTATATGATATCTCTAGCTTTCTGTGTTCACCCACTCTATATGATATCTCTTGCTTTCTGTGTTCACCCACTCTATATGATATCTCTTGATTTCTGTGTTCACCCACTCTATATGATATCTCTTGCTTTCTGTGTTCACCCACTCTATATGATATCTCTAGCTTTCTGTGTTCACCCACTCTATATGATATCTCTTGCTTTCTGTGTTCACCCACTCTATATGATATCTCTTGATTTCTGTGTTCACCCACTCTATATGATATCTCTTGATTTCTGTGTTCACCCACTCTATATGATATCTCTTGCTTTCTGTGTTCACCCACTCTATATGAAATCTCTTGATTTCTGTGTTCACCCACTATATATGATATCTCTTGCTTTCTGTGTTCACCTACTCTATATGATATCTCTAGCTTTCTGTGTTCACCCACTATATATGATATCTCTTGCTTTCTGTGTTCACCAACTCTATATGATATCTCTTGCTTTCTGTGTTCGCCCACTCTCTATGATGTCTCTAGGATTCTGTGTTCACCCACTCTACATGATATCTCATGCTTTCTGTGTTCACCTACTCTGTATGATATCTCTTGTTTTCTGTGTTCACCCACTCTATATGATATCTCTTGTTTTCTGTGTTCACCCACTATATATGATATCTCTTGATTTCTGTGTTCACCCACTCTATATGATATCTCTTGATTTCTGTGTTCACCCACTCTATATGATATCTTGCTTTCTGTGTTCACCCACTCTATATGATATCTTGCTTTCTGTGTTCACCCACTCTATATGATATCTTGCTTTCTGTGTTCACCCACTCTATATGATGTCTCTAGCTTTCTGTGTTCACCCACTCTATATGATATCTCTAGCTTTCTGTGTTCACCCACTCTATATGATATCTCTTGCTTTCTGTGTTCACCCACTCTATATGATATCTTGCTTTCTGTGTTCACCCTCTCTATATGATGTCTCTAGCTTTCTGTGTTCGCCCACTCTATATGATATCTCTAGATTTCTGTGTTCACCCACTATATATGATATCTCTTGATTTCTGTGTTCACCCACTCTATATGATATCTCTTGATTTCTGTGTTCATCCACTCTATATGATATCTTTTGCTTTCTGTGTTCACCTACTCTATATGAAATCTCTTGATTTCTGTGTTCACCCACACTCGATGATGTCTCTGGGATTCTGTGGTCACCCACTATATATGATGTCTCTAGCTTTCTGTGTTCACCCACTATATGATATCTCTAGCTTTCTGTGTTCACCCACTATATGATATCTCTTGTTTTCTGTGTTCACCCACTCTATATGATATCTCTTGCTTTCTATGTTCACCAACTATATATGATATCTCTTGCTTTCTGTGTTCACCCACTCTATATGATATCTCTTGCTTTCTATGTTCACCCACTCTATATGATATATCTTGCTTTATTGTTCGCCCACTCTATATGATGTCTTGCTTTCTGTGTTAACCCACTATATATGATATTTCTTGCTTTCTGTGTTCACCCACTCTATATGAAATCTCTTGATTTCTGTGTTCACCCACTATATATGATATTTCTTGCTTTCTGTGTTCACCCACTCTATATGAAATCTCTTGATTTCTGTGTTCACCCACTATATATGATATCTTTTGCTTTCTGTGTTCACCTACTCTATATGATATCTCTAGCTTTCTGTGTTCACCCACTCTATATGATATCTCTTGCTTTCTGTGTTCACCCACTCTACATGATATCTCATGCTTTCTGTGTTCACCCACTATATATGATGTCTCTAGCTTTCTGTGTTCACCCACTCTATATGATATCTCTTGCTTTCTGTGTTCACCCACTATATATGATATCTCTTGCTTTATTGTTCGCCCACTCTATATGATATCTTTTGCTTTCTGTGTTCACCTACTCTATATGATATCTCTTGCTTTCTGTGTTCGCCCACTCTCTATGATGTCTCTTGGATTCTGTGTTCACCCACTATATATGATGTCTCTAGCTTTCTGTGTTCACCCACTATATGATATCTCTAGCTTTCTGTGTTCACCCACTATATGATATCTCTTGTTTTCTGTGTTCACCCACTCTATATGATATCTCTTGCTTTCTATGTTCACCAACTATATATGATATCTCTTGCTTTCTGTGTTCACCCACTCTATATGATATCTCTTGCTTTCTATGTTCACCCACTCTATATGATATATCTTGCTTTATTGTTCGCCCACTCTATATGATGTCTTGCTTTCTGTGTTAACCCACTATATATGATATTTCTTGCTTTCTGTGTTCACCCACTCTATATGAAATCTCTTGATTTCTGTGTTCACCCACTATATATGATATTTCTTGCTTTCTGTGTTCACCCACTCTATATGAAATCTCTTGATTTCTGTGTTCACCCACTATATATGATATCTTTTGCTTTCTGTGTTCACCTACTCTATATGATATCTCTAGCTTTCTGTGTTCACTCACTATATATGATATCTCTTGCTTTCTGTGTTCACCCACTATATATGATATCTCTTGCTTTCTGTGTTCACCCACTATATATGATATCTCTTGCTTTCTGTGTTCACCCACTATATATGATATCTCTTGCTTTCTGTGTTCACTCACTATATATGATATCTCTTGCTTTCTGTGCTCATCCACTCTATATGATATCTCTAGCTTTCTGTTTTCAACACTTTGGAAGTATTCTCTTTTATTTATACATAACTTTAACGGGCTATTTTTCTGACCTCTTGCAGTACTTTTGCATCATCTGCTGTCTTTACGGTAATCATGAAGTCGGACACCGAAACGTTCACCTATCTCCTGAGTATTATCATTAAGTTTTTGCGTCTTATTTTGTACATATATGTAAAGGTAAACTGTAGTGTTCAGAAATGTCATGTTGCGTTTTTTTCTGTATTGCGATGTCATGAGATGGTGGAACCTCTTTTTGTGAAAGATTTGATGACTTTGCCGCCTTCACCATTTTGGTTAATTAATTAACATTGATTGTCCCTTAATTTTCTCCTCGTGACCCAGCGTTGACGTCCAATCTTGAAATGTTTAACCGAGTTTTGTATGCTCGACACACGATGGACATTTGATTTCAAAGTGGTCTATTTTTATTTCTATAACTGTCTTGTTATGGCAATTGAGCAAGCAAACAAAGCGCCAGTTTGCCTGAAAAAGTTTTTTTGTCACTTAAAACGACAATAAATACCATAACAATACAGTTGAAGGCTTTGCTAATCGACCAGAAATTAGAAATGTATAGTTTTTAATACACGTTGTAATAAATTCTGTGTCTCAGCTAGTTTCACGAGCACCAGACTAATTGTTATCGTATCCTGCATGTCAAAAGATGCATGAAAGAAACCAATTACAATACAACGTGTATAAACAGCGGGCGACAGATAAAACCTGTTTAGTCTCACTGAAGGTGGATCAGGGTTGTGAAATCAGGAAATATCACCAAGCTACTCAGGAAATTACGGCATCTCACACATTATCTGTGTGACAGCTTCATATCAAACATATTAAAAAAAACATACAATAAATCTTCCCTCAACTTTTCCGGAAAGAGAGTGTATTGAATTCAAATATATCCCTTTCCACTTGATTGTGGTATACAAATATTTTGTTATGCGGGTATTGAAGAGGATGTTCTACAGTAAAGTCTTGTACCTTTGCGTTTATAACAAAAAGAGTATATATTCTAACGGCAAGCTATATATGAAAAAGTAAAGGTCATCATTCTTAAAGAAAAACGGAAAAGCCTGACAGACAAATAGACGTGTCTGAGTGGAAAGGAAATGGAACCAATTACAGTATAAGGTTGATTTTTCAGGGTTTCTCTTAGTCTCTGGCAACAAACAAATATAGTCTACTCTTAAATGTTGACAAATTAAGTAATCATACAAATCCATGATAATTTTTTTTCTTTTTTGAAACCAGGTTATTGTTTTGGTGTTAATAAAAAAAAGAGTATTTCATACAGTATGATGTAATGGTAAATCATCAAAGTTTTGCAAAATATCTTGGTTATTAACAGAAACACAGTGAGCATGGTATCGCGTAAATATTCTCCAGTCCCTCATCTTTTTTCAACCGAACTTTGTTGATATCGTTCATCATAGCGTTATACCGAAATAATTCTGACCAGGGATTTAGGAGATATATCGTACAAATTCTGATTTCAAAAATGGTCACGTGTGACCTTTAACCTTGATCTTGACTGATGACCACCAAAATTTACAAGTGTTTTTTTAATTATTTTATCTATTTAATTGGCTTTATTTCCGCTATTACAGACTTTCAGCCTTTCAGCGAACGAGAAAAGTGAGAAGAAATCGTAACGCAATAAGTAAGAGAAGGGGATGGGATAGAGATAGAGTCCACTAATGGTCCTACGTGGCCTAATACTCTTATACCTTAATTCTGACTACTGGAAACCCTCTGCACTTACTCGATATGCTCGTGCGAGAGGACTGGAGGGTTCTAATCTATGATAATATTGTATAGTATGCTTTTTCGAACGTAGTATTTATTTGATCCTGTCTTGATCTAAGCATATCCTAACGGGACACCATTTTAAGCCCCATCCGACGAACTTGATGTTAGTCATTTTAATATTATGCTCGTGCTATGATATATTATTTTTGGTGTCCATACATTGATCACCACTACACAGCTGTCTACTCTGTGAACTGTTCTCGTTAACCGACTTCATGACACCTCTCCACATTCCGACGTTTCCGGCGTGAGGTAAGTTAAGGGATTTGATTTTGGATTGTGATTATGTTGTTGGTTTGTTAAAAAAAGAATTACATTGGGATAACTAATAATTTATTGTGTTAAGTATGTCAACGTCTAGGTTGGGTTAAGGCCGAATACTGTTAAAAGGTGAGTTAGGTAAGAGTTGGAGGAAGGGTTGCTTGAAAAATATGATTATAGATAAGGACGAAGCTACAGAGTTTTCCTTTCAATATTTCTGTAGTTGGGTTTCCCTGAGGTTTACAGGTGTAGAACTTGGTGGTATAATGTTAAGGTGTGAAGACGAACTACATATGTTGTAAAGTTCATAAGATATCTTGTACACAAGTTTTCATTTTCAAAGTGGTCAATTGAGACCTTTGACCCTTAACTTTGACCTATGATCACAAACATCAGATCAGGTGCGGAACTTTATTGAATGATGCTTTGGCGTGAATAGGAACTGAATCTGTCCAAGGGATCATGAGATATCTTGTACATCAGCTTTGCACACAAGGAGGAACGGATCCGAGCGACGGGTGCACAAAGTGATTACTTTAGAGTCCTTCTCCCATTGTGTTGCAGTGTCAGAATGCAGATTTTAAAAGAAATAAAGTAAATTCCTGTCATGAAGATATTCTTCAAGTAGTTGTGGAAACTTCAACGAAATTAAAAAAAATATCGAAGGATAAATCCGCTGAGAGCACATGTCACCAGCTATTAATTTGTCTACAACCTGTTCTCAAAGTATTAAATGAGTTAGTCCATAAGAAATGAAAAATGCAGATGATGCTATAAATTCACGTGAAAGAAATAGGATTAAGCAGAGTGCGGGCATTAACCCAAGTTTCACTAGAGTGTTGGGCGGTAGGCTCTAACAGCAGCGCAGTGATCACTCGACGACAAACGGATAAAAACGGATCCGAGAATTTAATAGCTTTCGGTGCTTCATGTTTTTACAGAGATGGCATTTAAAGAATTTCATAAAACAAAAAAAATGTAAAATAAAATCAGAACATAAAAAAATTGTAAAACAGGAAAAATATACGAATTCGTTTTTATTGTTCCCATCGAAATTGACAATCGGGACTTCTTATACAACAGAATGGCATCGTAACAAGGACCTTAACGATCACCAAAATTCTACGATAGCTGTCGTTTTGGCTGTAATATTTCTAACCAAGTTTCAATTATATCCAATTTTGAATGACTATGTCTAAAACATCATTTGGTTTTACATAAATGTGTAAATTCTGATCGAGGGAAATATAGACCCTGAGGTCATAGAAGGACAAATTTGATAAAGAGCTCGATGATCCTTCCATCATGAACCATTTTATTCTATCATATCAGAATCTAGAGAAGCAGTTAGTGATGCTACAAAATGTTGGTCGAGTTTATGTCTTCACTTCAGTTTGACGTTATCGCAGAGCACGGCAGGTAACCGAAAACAAATACCATAATACGTGTTTCAGTTCCACTTACAATGGCGTTTGAAATGTTTGTCGTCCTACACGTCTAATGTTGTAGTGTTTGTCGTCCTACACGTCTAATGTTGTAGTGTTTGTCGTCCTACACGTCTAATGTTGTAGTGTTTGTCGTCCTACACGTCTAATGTTGTAGTTCCACTTACAGTGGAGTTTGAAATGTTTGTCGTCCTACACGTCTAATGTTGTAGTTCCACTTACAGTGGAGTTTGAAATGTTTGCCGTCCTACACGTCTAATGTTGTAGTTCCACTTACAGTGGAGTTTGAAATGTTTGCCGTTCTACACGTCTAATGTTGTAGTTCCACTTACAGTGGTGTTTGAAATGTTTGCCGTTCTACACGTCTAATGTTGTAGTTCCACTTACAGTGGAGTTTGAAATGTTTGCCGTCCTACACGTCTAATGTTGTAGTTCCACTTACAGTGGAGTTTGAAATGTTTGCCGTTCTACACGTCTAATGTTGTAGTTCCACTTACAGTGGTGTTTGAAATGTTTGCCGTTCTATACGTCTAATGTTGTAGTTCCACTTACAGTGGTGTTTGAAATGTTTGCCGTTCTACACGTCTAATGTTGTAGTTCCACTTACAGTGGTGTTTGAAATGTTTGCCGTTCTACACGTCTAATGTTGTAGTTCCACTTACAGTGGAGTTTGAAATGTTTGCCGTTCTACACGTCTAATGTTGTAGTTCCACTTACAGTGGAGTTTGAAATGTTTGCCGTTCTACACGTCTAATGTTGTAGTACCACTTACAGTGGAGTTTGAAATGTTTGCCGTTCTACACGTCTAATGTTGTAGTTCCACTTACAGTGGAGTTTGAAATGTTTGTCGTCCTACACGTCTAATGTTGTAGTACCACTTACAGTGGTGTTTGAAATGTTTGCCGTCCTACACGTCTAATGTTGTAGTACCACTTACAGTGGAGTTTGAAATGTTTGCCGTTCTACACGTCTAATGTTGTAGTTCCACTTACAGTGGTGTTTGAAATGTTTGCCGTTCTACACGTCTAATGTTGTAGTTCCACTTACAGTGGAGTTTGAAATGTTTGCCGTTCTACACGTCTAATGTTGTAGTACCACTTACAGTGGAGTTTGAAATGTTTGCCGTCCTACACGTCTAATGTTGTTTATATGTATCTTGGTGATATATAGAGAATAAATGGTCAGTGTCTTAAAATATAAACTGTATTTTGGCGTGGTGAAGAAAGACAAAATTGGCAAGCCTCTAGCGAGCCACTTCCGTCTTTCTATTCCGATTTATTTGTCCAGCAACATTGATTGAAAATCTGACTATTGAAACTTAAACAGTTCTGTTGTTCCTTCCGTGTCTATCTTACATTGACGTTATGCTAAATTTTGCCTGATGACGGACTCGAAAATAATTGCTCCGCGCGGAAACATAGTTCCAAACTTAATCGGATATAACAGCAATTTTATGAATTTTCATAAATCAATTTGTTCATTACAACAACTGCTGATTTCAACAACTATTTCTATACGTCATGATAATTGTCGAATTACCGTACGTGCTAAACTTCAGTTGTTTACTGTCACTGACAAATACAGCAAAACGTACAAGTGGCCAGATGCAGGATAAATCAACTGGCGCTGCCATTTCGGAATACACCTCCAACAAATGTTCTTGTTATGTTCGGCAGTTCTGTAAAACAGTAGTATTGTAGCATGTACATTAATTCGACACAATTACCCTCTGAATCTACTTAAACATTACGCTTACAATGCAAATCACTTATTAAAGATGGGATTATATATGCTGTAAAGACCAGATTTATTTACGGAATGTAATCAAACTTGCTGTTACATGGGTTTAAGTTGAACTATATTTCTGCGCGGGGCATTATTTTTTGCGTGTGTCGTCAGACAATGTCAACGTTAGGTAAGCAGATTGAACAAGCTGGTGACGTTTTGATAGTCTGAATTTTTAATCAACAGCTCACCATTGTGTCTTTCTTCATTCCAACCAAAATACTGCTGATATTTTAGACACTAACCATGCACTCTATATAAATGGTTTTATTAAAGCAATAGATGATGCAGGTTGATGACTTATGCGTCTAAACTTCACTTCATTGCATATGTCGATGAGTCGCTGAGATGTCCTACAGTTGTCAAAACTGACATTTTAAAGAGATATCGTATATTTAAAAAAAATTGAAGTCAATAATTGAATATCGAATGTAAGGCAAAGATTTTACAAAAATGTGCGTGCTTCCTTCGAAATGGACATCAAGATCATTTCATCTCCGGATATACGACGGTACGTGCAGTGTCGCCAGGGAGCCATTGGTCTATACATTAGTCACACGTGTCTACCAAAGTAAGTAAGAAGACCAAACAAATCATCTACAGTGTCACATAGAATAGCAGATCTTTTAATCTGAATTGTGTTTCCAACGCAACCAACGTTATAAGTGTACAAAGAAAACGTTTAACCGATAAACGTTCTGAAATCACTTAGCATTGCAAACTGATATTCATTGGATTATGGGTAATTGCAAACTCCCGATTTATATTTACTGTATATAATTCTTTTGTACTGAAATAAGTTAGATATGTATTGCGTGTCTTTTGTACCATCCTTTATGCTAATCTCTGGAAATTACGTAATATATGATACTTTCTCATCTTGTCATCAGGTAGTAAGTTAAATATAGATTTAGTACACAGGGACAAATTGAAAACTCGAAACGACCAGACAGCCGGAATTATGACATCACAACTGAGTCATTCCACTGGAAAACACAACACATACGTCCCGATAAGCATGATGACATGTGCCTGGTCCAATGTAGGAGAAAAGCGTGAATCACACGTGATTCAATAAAACACGATGAAATTAGTAGTTTTCTGAAAAGCAGTTAAACTAGTAAATAATGGCCTGGAATCTGCTTCAGAGTTGACCGTTAGAATCTTCTGATTAAAACGGGTGCTATTTATTTACTGACAATAGAACGATCATATATTTACAGACAGTTTCTGTTTTGCCAGTTGCAAAACACACTAGGAATTGGTCTTTATCAAAGAACTGACACTGTGATGAGAGGTCGACATTTAATGCCTATTTTGTTCTTGTGTGCCCTATTGATGTTTAACAAAAAATGATAACGACAAGAAGTCCAAACTGATAGTTATATTAATATATTTCAATATTTACAAAATAAACATTTACAGCTGTAGATTCATACAGCATTTCATTTTTTACAGAGATAAATGAAATAATACTTGAAACATTCATCATAACCAACAGTATCACAAAATAGGAAATATCACAGACGTGTGTTCGCAAATCGTATACATGTACCAAATTATAAGAAATGTTTCAAGTAGCAGGTCACCAGCAACTACCCATAGCCTTGTGTATCGCTCATAAAAATTATATGTATGATCCTAGGTTTCAAACTGATATAAAACGTTTTATTGTTAGAGGCCTAATTGTATGAATGGCGTTACTATTGAATATGCTGTCAATTTTGTCAATCGATGCAATCTGTTTTAGCACAATACACAATTATTTAGAACTGCTAGTGACAGCTCAGAATTGCATTTCAGTGACATCTAATGAAACTGAAATATCAGCAGTGTGCGTACAAATTCCAACTTTCACTTAAACATGAGCCAATATCTGACATATCACCATGTGCTCTCATAAAAAAGGAGAGACAGGCAGCTACCAAATTATGATTAAACATAAGTAAGGACGGACAGACATGCAACAACAAAATTATTATTTAACCTAAAGTTAGGACGAACAGACAACCACAAATTTATTATTCAACATCTGATCTATCACAACGTGCTCTAAATAAAATAAACACAAACAACCCACAGCTAAGTGTAAAGTTCAGTAACAGGTGTACCATCACAATGACCGTAGATCGTAAATGATGACGACATAAAATCAATATACATAAGCAATGACAACTAGAGCCAAAGTTTCTCAGGAAAATATCATAGTTGACGAATTTTAAACTTTAGATAATATGTGATCAAAAAGACGATATATAATAGTGTAAAAAGTTGTAATGCTTTCAGATGTCCCTATGCTTTTACAGTTACCGCTGTACATATTGTTAGTTTTAATTGTAGTTATCCATCGAAAAGTGCAGTTCATGGCATTTATGATTTTCTCGGTCTTTGGAAAAAAATCATAAAAAATCTATATATAAAAATATATTGCATATTCTATATTAAAAAGAATAAATAATTTGTAATATGTATCCGAGACATATTTCTCACTTCTTGTAGAAAAAAACACATGCTCACACGACAAATGCTGAAGTAATATATTCTAAACAAGAAACTCACATGATTGGAGTATTGAACATCAGAAATTATTTCATATATGTAATATATATACATATATGTAATACAAAAACGTAGGCCTCATACCCAATTGATTTTGTTCTGTATATATATAACTAACCAAGAGTAATACACAGGCTAAGCAGTGTATCAACTCGCTCACTGACGCCCTGTTATGTGGTCACTAGCTACCGTAAAGTCAGTAGGATAAACGTTCCCTTTTTGTTGGTTCCACGGTTCACTAATCTTCCTGTCAGTGATTGTCTGATGCATTTTAATGTTTTTATTCACTCTCCTTGGCTTACCGATGAAGAAATCTGCTCTTTTACATCATTTGGCGATTTCTCTTCTGACACCTCAATCTGAATCTCTGATTGCCCCTGTCCCTCATGTTTTGAATCAATTGCCCCCTCTGGGACTGGTCTTGATTCCTCATCATCCTCACGTTTTGAGTCCTCTACAGATGTCTGCTCTTGCATCTGCCCAGTCTCCTCCTGTTCGGCATTTGGTGCCTTGACCTGTTCACCTTGTACGTCGTTTCCTCCCTGAACTTTCTGCAGCTTCTCTAACTCCTCTCTAAGCTCTTGTTTAAATCCCTCGTGATCGCCTCCGTTCTCCGTTATATCCTCGTCACCCTTTGTTTCCGATCGCTCTGTGATCTTACCATTGTGGTCCTTTTCTTGGTCTCCATTTATGAAAATTTTCAGATCGATGTTTTGTCCTTTATCTGGAACTGTAGAGGTCGGTGATACATTTCCTGCCTGGGATGGGGCTACCCCAGCAGACATCATGTCCGACATGGAATCTTGGCCATCAATAGATGGATCTACCATAGAGCTCATGGCAGACAATGGAACCTCTCTGGTGTTGAGGGTCTGTGTAACAGATTCAATATCTTCCTGTGATTCTTCAACAGTTGTTTCCAGTCCATGAGTGCGACCTACCTGTTTTGCCATTTCATTATCATCTTCAGCCAGGTTCACAGAAACAGCTGGTATGTCTATGCTTACAAATGTATCAACAGTGCGGTTATTCTTGTTCCTTGGTTTTCCAGCTGTTCCAAGAGGAGGCACAGACACTACAATCGTCTTAACATGTCCCTGATTGAGAATTATTTCCCCTTCCTCATCACCCTCCATTAAAGGTGTCATCGTGAGGGACTCCCGGGACAAAATGTCACGCCTGCGTCCCCCAGACTTCGGAATGTCATAAGCATTCCTGCTTTTGTCCTTTGCTTCAGGGGATGGAGGAGGCGGACCTGGAGATTCTGCCTTCTTCATATCATCCTGTTTTGTGTTAGCTGCACTTGAATTACTGCTAATTTCTTCAGACTTTCGTCCATTATGCATTGAGGAACGATCAGACATTGGGTCTACCACAGCCATCCTGGAGTCATTGGCCACACCATTTTTAGTATGTTCACTGTGTAAAGCCAGCTTAGTTGAAGACGGTGTGACATCAAAGTCTGCTTCATTGACTGCTGGCCAGGGTTCGGGTGTGGACCCCATGGTCGACTCCCGTTTCCTATCTGCTGGAACTTGAAGGTCGAACGAGGTGAGGGTAGGCTCTCGAGTGTTTACAGTGTTCTGGTTTGTAAGAACAGTGACATGACCTGCCCGATCCTTGACAACTGGCGTGGCCAGTGGTGTTGTCAAATCTGATCGATCATCTTCCTCTTGCGGAGAGGATGGAGGAGGTGGGATTTCAGGAACCTCATTTGCAGTAAAATGAACACTGCGACTACGTGAAACACCTGCCCCATTCTCGGCTGTCTCCTCGTGTTTCTTCTCTTCAATAGTATCAAGACCCAAACCTGAGGAATGTAAAATATAAATAAGTATTTACAAGACAGGAAACTTTATCTGTGTATTGTAAAGATGTTTATGATAAAATGACCTTTCACAATGTGAAACATCTGAAGCAAAAATGTACAGAAAAAAATAAACATCCTCGGCACATACATTGAAGTACTAGATGGTAAATATACTCAGTATTACCTAAGGTATTCATATAAAATATAAACCATCATGGAATAATTGGCTAAAACATTACTATTCACATGTTTTACCAATATTTTATTTATACTTCCATAAAAAGGAAAAACTAGTCTAGTTAAATGGGAAGCATTATTGATATTTTGAGTTCATGATTAGAACATCATTACATCCGCAACAAAACATTGGCGGTCTCATCCGCTAACTACCACAAATGTTTGTATTTCACAGCATTCGGCCCCATAATATATCCTTTTTTTCATTTGAAATATTTAATAAATTTCATTTTTGAATTTAGTTCTCATAAACCAAATCACATCTAACCATACAATATCATTCATGTCTTTCTGGTGAAGGATAGGTACTGATCCAAAATCATTGTCACTATTCATACCTCAACCTGTACTTACATCCAGTCGTTCTTACAGCCACTTTGATAGAGCATAAAATCAAGATCCGTCACATACTTTCTATGTTGTCAATTAGTTAACAGTACAAATGTACGGCGAACGCAGTCAAGCTTAACATAAAATGCCAGTATCAGGTTCATGCAGGTTGTGTAGAAGTTAAGTCGTACACAAAAAACATTTCAAAAACTTCCTTTGACTTTTTGGCGTATCATATCGCCTCTGTCAGAACTAATAGAACCTCAAGAGTCTTCAGCCAAATGTCATCACACAAAGATAACATTCTATTCCAAAATTACCAGCATTAACCAAACTAACGACACCCTGGAAATCTACAATCAGATTGGATTTTCTTTTTCATTTGCCCGCATCTAAGTTCTACTGTAGAAAACCATTACTTTTCTTGAATCACTTTAGACCGTTTCTCGTAAAAATACTGAGGATCAAATCCTGAGAATGATCGAAATTTTGATTGACAATGTCTTCAAATCTTTATTTTGTGGCAAAATTTTCTGACAGATTATTGGCATAACAATAGAAACTCATTTGGCCCCTCTCTTGGCTGACATATTTATTTTCATACAAGGCCCAATCTTTTAAGATCTTATTCAAAACAGGTAACAAAGACCTTGCAAAGCCCTTCAAGTTCTCTTTCAGATGTCTTAAAATCCGAAGAATACAGACCAGGATTGGAAATCAATGATACCCCGATTTCTATCTTCAAGGAAATCAATTTCACTAGCTGTATGACAAAAGTGATGATTTCGTTTATACTGTTTCAAATTTTCTATTTCCACATCCTACAGTGTTTTATATATTGCAAATGATCCAACCTTCAATGACTTGTTCCCGATATCACAATATTCATGAAAGATAACCTTACAATACTGGGATTCGGGATACACAGATGAATATACAGACTGCACCAGGATTTTGTCGTCACCGTTATATTCTCACTGGGAAATATTAATATTCTATTTCCTTGTGCATATGAAGTTAGAGTGCTTGATGCTCGTTAGTATGCCCAGTAGTTTCATTGCTAAATCTGGTTTTCTACAAGTAATATTCCATACTTGGATTCCCTAGTCGATAAAGCACCAAGCATTTACTCTTCAAGAACGCCTTATTTTAGTCTGTGTGTACATTTGTCTTTTATTCAAATTTTACCCTTGTTTCATTGATTTTCAGCTTGAAATTAAAACAGAAATCATTTTTAAGCATTTCGTTACATTGCTGTTGTTTCTAAGAGTACTTGTCATAAGGAAAATACATGCAAAGGTGTCTATAAAGCCATTAAAGAGAGCAGAGTAAAGTGGTCTTTATATAGAGGTTCCATGACTATGAATTGTTTTACACAGGTAATCAAACAACGGCCTTTACAGACAGCTGGCTTTGTATAAAGGTTGCCTGTAAACCAGGCTGGACTGTTGAAAATTTCCTGATAGGCAGTAATATATTTTTTTTTAATTCCAATAATGCTTTTTATGTTAGCAGTTTCCGTTTTTCATCAATTTTATCTCACAAACAATTTCATCCCTCATTTCAGGAAACAATGGCAATATTTAGATTAAAAAGAGAGAAAAAAGGAAAGAAATTGTCTCATATATATATATTATATATCAGAGCAGTGAGTACACAATTGTCACTCCGTTTACAATATTAATTCAATTCTGTCTTAATATTGTTACAAAAACCCTCTATAAAATAGCTCCAGGTTCAATTCTCTTGAGAATTGGGACCGAAATAATTGTATTTGAGAGGCATCTCGAAGTCATGTTATTCACAATTGCCTAGCAACTTCTGTCTAAGATCCTATTGGGAACAAGAAACTAAACCATGCATACTGCCAGTCTGCTATTCTTGATATCAATGCTAGCAATGTTGAAAGTACTAGCTACTGTTTATACAATAGTGGAAGAACCAACTACTGTACACACAATGTTGGATGCACCAACTACTGCATAACCATATTAGAAGTACCAACTAATGTACACATACTGTTGGAAGGACCAACTACTGTACACACAATGTTGGATGTACCAACTACTGTACACACAATGTTGGATGTACCAACTTCTGTACACACAATGTTGGATTGGGTAACTACACATAAACCTTGAAGGACAAGCTATAACCACTATTAACCTTGTATAAGTTTAATAATACTGGATACAAGATACTATAAAAACTCCAGTTATGGTTCTGATGAAATCGTTCACCATTTCAAACATCCTAGACAAAAGATGTACACAATCACACTGGTCATGATAGGATAAAACATATCTAATATACTGGCATCTACATCCTTTTTTAATTTGATTGTTTTCTGTGATATTTATTCATTTATCTTTCTAAAATCTACCTTTATTAACAATCAGACTGCTGTGATCTCATCTGGAAGAAGTAATACACCTAACTAATCCCATGTACTGTTCAGCACAGAGCAGCTGATTTGGTATGGAGATCGGACATCTATTAGATTTGTATTCCACCGGAAAATACGGTCAGAGTCGTTTCCCACTGGAGAATGCGCCAGTACACGTGGGAGGTTGGTCATGCTTGCCAGAGAGAAGCAGATGTGTTTCTGATCATGATTATGATCAGGTGTTAATACAAAGTCCTTCTCCCAGGTAATTTTAGTCACTAATTTAGACCTCCAGTTTGGATTACAAATGACAGAGTAAAAAGGACAAAATCTAAGCTAGACTTTAGTTGTCCTACATTTAACCAAGGGAATGTTTTCTCTGTATAATTCACCAGCAGCCTTACCTTTGATCATTGTAGTGACAACTATATATATATATATATATATATATATATATATTCCTCATAAAGTCTTTTTTCAAAATAACATTAAGTTAATGCAGCATAGGATTTTGCACAGACACGCATTTAACAGAAGTATAAAATTATTCATGCATAGATATAAAAGTCAATACATTGCATGCAAAATGGCTATAACACTTATAAATTGTTTGGATTTCATTACAAATAGGGAAAAAAATACAAGAATTTGCAGAACTATTTCAAAACAAACTGTTTTCATTATGATGCTGCAGTGTCAGTGACAACATGGCAGAAAGCACATACATGAGATAAAAGACAATTGATCCGAACCCTATCATTTTATTTTCTATTTCCTGGTTCCCAGACACAATGAAAGTCAGTAAATTAAATGGAAATCAGAATTCAGATAAACATTTGTTGTAACAAGTCGACCATAAGTAGTTAATCATTCTTGTACGCTGGAAACTGACATTTTTCATATTTGTAAAAGAATATCCACTCTCCGGAGTCATATCACAGCTTATAAACTACCTCTTAGCTCTTTAATGGGAGGTAAGCATTTATGCTAAAGCTCAGAATAACTATGCTTACATATCAGTTGTGCATTGAAAGGAAATAATAAAATGCATAAGTTAATAGCATGTTCAAAGTTGAAGTAAGGAGCACTTGCAGGTCCATGCAATGATATATATGTATAGACACACTTGGATTTTTAAGCCAAGAAATAAAAAAGTACTGCAAAAACAATTCACCAAAATCCTTCAATTGACATGCATTGATAAAATAAATAGTGCATTCATGGTATGTATTGATGATGGAGTGATGCTTTTCCAGAATATTTAGTAGTTTTACAGGTATCAGTAGATATTACTTACCAAAAATCCTTCCTGTAGACATTTGATAAGCATGAAATAACAAACAGTCATTTTGCAATTTACTTTTTCTTGCTTAACTTAAATGAAATCTTTTCTGCAGTCCAAATAGTAGTGTAACAATGGTGCTGTACAAGTACTAATTAATTTTTAAAAAGTACCCTAACATTGATGATGTTATCTATAACATTCTACAGATCTAAAAATCACATTTATGTTTTTTTTTTATGATAATGTGGCTCTAAAAGATGATGTAATTTTTCAATTTAACATTTGATAAGATAAATGGGATTTTTCAAGTGTTTACACAAATTCACGACTCGTTATGCTAATGTTAATGAAACTATTACTATTACTGCTATTGCTCCTTGGAAATCAAATGAAAACAGAACACCCTTTTTTTGCTTCAAACACAGTTCACAAATAAATTATAAATAGAAAATTTTACATAAATATATGAAGCCATAAAAGTAATTAATACTGTTTTGGAAACTAAAGCTTGATCAACATGCCTGCATTACTCTTACGTAACATTGAAATTCTGTACATGGACAAGTACGGCCACTGACTTGGATTTAGAGTTAAAATCAATTATTCAACATACAGGATTCCAGAGCACCAATAGGAAAAGAAATAAAACTCTCTCATTAAATCTCATACATGACATCCATCCAGTAATGATCCCCTCAAGTCGTAGAAATCTGAGACAGACTCAAACACTGAATCTGCCTGGCAGTGTTAATCAGAAATTATTGTGCCTTTATTATAGGACTTCCAAGGATATGACATGAAAGCTTGCTATCTTTCAGTATCAAAATTCTCTAGAAAATAACACAATGATTTGAGCTTCAGCAAAGGCTCCACATGTGTACAGTGAAAAACAGCAAATTAAAGATTTAATGCTTTAAAGAGAGAGAAAAGAAACAGTCCTCCTCCAATGTTTTAATCTGACATGTGAATACAAATTCATCAGAAAAACCATATGGTGGATCCTAGCTACCTAAAGAGTAGAGGTCTACGCTAATGAAAATTCAACAGAAGATTTTACCGTATCATAATTAAGACTTTACATTCAAAAGACAAACTTTCACTGTTCCCACTGCCAAACTGTTGTATAAAATTGGCAAGATCTAACAAAATTTGGAAAATTCCAGTACATCAATCTGTGATTATAGATAGCCTTGGAGCATAGTATCTCCTGTAGAATGTTTTTTGACAATTCTGATCAAATTAATGATAATAATAGCACAATAAAAAAAGAAGGAGGGGGAGGGGGTAGGTTTGGAGCTGAAATAATAAGACAATTATCTAATTATGAATCAGCACTAGGACTACTCCTAATAACAATCTATTTCCTAGCAATGAAATCCAAATCTTTCTCTCAGAAATCCCTAACTTAATTTACAAACAAAGACACACCATTGCTAACATAGTTTAGATAACACTGTCCAGACATGAAGATTTAAGCCACATTCATCTTAAGTCTTCTCAAAACACACCTTCCAACAAGGACACATTCAACAGAAATCATGTTACGTCTAAATCAGTTGACTGGGATTAATGAAGTGACAGTGTGTTGAGAATGACGATCAATAAGTGAACTAGGGGGCAGTGTAGGCCATGTGTATCATATCACAAATTAAAAAAAAAAAGTTAATTTATGTGATTCAAATGCAATTTTGGAATTTTAAAACATCTTTTTAAAAAGCGTTTGTTTCGCATTCACAAAAAAAAAAAAAATGAATGTCTTTTAGAAATAAAGTGATAACTGGGATGAATATGTGACAGATCTGCATAAGTGAATATACACTTAACAGGTTGAAAATAAAAAATTGCTTGTTACTATAGTAACTATTCAAATTACATCTCAGATATATCTCTGAACATTTTACCAGATTATTCTATTTTTAATGTTTTCCAATTTCTTGTCATTTCTGAAATTTGATGCCAATTCTTGATTGAGAAGTTTGTATATAAGTTTTTTAAAAATTTTATTTGAAGAATAAAAAGATATGCTCGCCTTCATGAAGATAGAAAATGGAGTACGAAAGTCTAATAGCTTGTAAATGAAAATATTTGCAACAGAACAGAAAATGTCAGGATACAGAAAAGATAACTTACTTATCGACCTTACTCATAAGTATGTAGTAGTAATGCATGGAACAAACACTGACGTTAATAGCCTATGTGTAGGAGAATCGATTTCATGAAGCAATGGGTAAAAAGTCCCAAGTTTTATACTGACCTGTCCGAGTTCGCTCTGGTGAAGTTTCCCGTGGGGAATTCATAGGTGCCCTGATGTTCTGTGTGGGAGAGAGCGTGCTTGTCCGTGAGATCATCAGATCTGCTTGAGTACCCTCTGCTGTCGGTGGAGGGGCTGAAGGCTCCCTAAAGAAGGCCTTGGAGGGAGAGTGAGCCGCCGCAGGAGTGGTGGCTGGGGCCTGTGGCACTTTAGTACTCACTGCCGGTGAGACAGCATGCAAAGGTGTCCCAGACATTCCAGTTGCAGATCGTGTTGGGGACTAATAAAAACAAAATCTGGTAACAGTATCTCAACATATGTACAATAACATATCAACGCTTTTGAAATATGCCAAGTTAACTAGATGGAAATTTTCTGCAAATGGAATGCTGCATACAAGAAGAAATGAAAATGATAAAGAGAAAAAGATAAAGAATAGTGTTATAATTCTTCATGTATTCAAAATTAAATTCATACTTTACTTACATTTCATTCATTTTTTTAATTTTTTTTTATTTTTTTTTATTTTTTTCTGAAATTCTATGGTGAATGTTTGTATGGTGAAAAGCTTACCAATATCATGCAAAATACATTAAAAGCACACTCAGGTGTTCCCTCAATAAGCTGCTGTGATGAACATCAGACATGACCTATTTATTAATTTTACCTGTGATGACTTGAATATTGCATGATAATATAGTGCTGATGCCATGGACAAAACTCCATGTTAGGCTTTTGAATAAATCATTCCTACCCAACATTATGACATACAGCAGGGTATATTCAGAAAGTGTATGGTAACAAACCAGATATTCAGTTTTATGCCAAAAAAAGCATGTTTTAATATGTCCCAGTTGTTCACAAGGACAGCTTTGGTAGTGGTGAACTGCGGAGGCTGCCCAGGAGATTGTGTAAATGTGATTTAGAATGCATGATGGCCCTGCCAAATCTAACAATCTGGCTCTGGTTGTTCAAAGGCTGGTTAGAGATAACCAGTGGTTAGTGCAAATTTTTAAACATGAATTAAACAAAATTGCTGGTACACTTTATCATTTCGCATTCATAAATTTGTTGAGACAGGTCAAATTGGTATTTTTGAGTGTCAACTTTGCTTTTTTAAGTCCTTGAGTTTTTAGTGGCATCAATTTGAATTTTTCACTAGTCACTGGTTAGCACAGACTCACCTTTGAGCAATCAGAGCCAGAAGGACAGAAAACCTCTTAACTACCCTCAATAAACAATCATTTATAGTGACACATTGACACGGTTGGCCAACCAGATGGCGCCACTGCCTTGTTCAATCTTTATTTTGTTTTTTGCATGATTTGCAATAAGAAAGTACTTTCTCATCATTTTTTTTTAATCAAGACTTAATATTTATTCAGTAAAGAACAATCTTATAAAAAATAAAATTTGCTGTAATTTGTCCCTTTTTTTTTTTAATTTTCATTATAAAACAAAATAGGACCAATGAAAGAGTTACAAATGTATACTGAATATCTCAAGTCCTACTGTTCACTCACGTATGATATTAGAATTTTATTTTTTTTCCATTTTTGGTAAAACTTCCTACCAGAAATTCCTACAATCCTGATCATATAAATGACAATTTCTTGCTCCAGTGAACAAACACTGAAAAGAGAAACTTATTTGCTTGTATGATGAAGCCCCAATACAACTGTGGTTGATTTAGTATTTCAATGAAGTGACCGCTGAGGAAAGACTGTTCAACTAGGTAAGCTTAATAAGAAAACATGGGATAGAACAATGGATATTGTTAATTAAATACCAAGAAAAATTGTTTACAATGGACAAGAACATGTTCTTGCAATAAAGTATATGAAAATATAATGATTGACTAATTATTCTGAAACAGAAAGCATAACCTCATAACTAAACATTGCTAACCACATGAATAAGACATGTCTTATAAGATATTTATAAGAATTTACTATAACAAAATTGTCTCTTTCAACCATATAAAAAAACAATCTTTTCTTTAATCAAAGTATAAGAACTGCCTCCCTTAAGAAATACAGAAATTACATGAAGATTGTCACCCTTTTGTAGCAATGGTCTACCTTAAGTCATATTTCAATTCTTCCAGGGATTGTTGTAATCATTGCAATTCATTTCAAACAATCAAAACTAATGAATTTTTCATTTCTGCCAAAATAAAGATAGATTTCTGCTAAGAGTAAATTCAACATTAAATTGTATATATATTAATCTACCATTTTAATTTCAATTCTGAAATTCAAGAATTCCAGCCATTAAAAATTTGGAAGGGCCAAGAGATAAATAAACAGATATATTGACCCTCACCAACCCTCACCAACCCTCATCATTTCTTCATTGTTATGGCGCCCTTTAGGAACAGTGACAACATGTCAGTCACAAGAAAAGGTCACCTATTAAAATGAATACAACCAAGATAGTAGTAAAATACCTTATATAAATATAGTACATAGAAAACCATCACAGTGTTTTAAACCCTTTACCAGACCATTCAAATGTATACATTGTACCACCAACACATCAGATATAAAACCAATCAGACCAAGTCAAACATTCAATGTCGCTGAGAAAAGTTCCACAATGCTGTGATGAAATACATGGTATGTATATATGACAGCCATGTACATTAAGTATTTCTCAAATCTGCCTGTGTGAATATGAAATTTACATGACTGAGATATCCTGGATAGACATAGAAACAAACAATACTTTTGATTAGAATAAAACAAACCTGACATATGAAATTAGAAAATGGGAAGTGTCAGTCAAAATTGACATACATATATCTTTCTTTAAAAAAAAAAAGGTCAAATAAAATTCTTTTAAATGAGATTTGAAGTTCTTCCATTAAAAGTGAAATATCTTTTTGTTTAACTTTCTTTTAATTACCACAGACAGATTTAGAAAGCTGAATGATAGGACATACAACATCCAGCACCGATGATGATGAAGCCTGGGTGACACATGTGATTATCTTCCCTGGTCCATGTGTATGCTTGCCTCAATGCCATTGTTACAATAAAATGTATACATAAATATATATTTTAAGACTCACATGCCAGTATGTCCATAAATGGACAATGTCCCGCTTGAATCGCTGAAACTTAAATATTAACATTTTTCTTACAGAATGTGTGCTGTTGATTGTGTGTTGTAATGTTAACTGAAGTCAACAGTTCTTACACCCCTTCCTGTAAACCAGCTTCAAGGGACGTGGGAGGATCTGTTATCAGGTATAATCTATAGATTCACAATTAAATAAAAATAAAATCCAATGTTAGGACAAAAATAAGTAAACTAACAGTCAAACCCATCCCAACCCCCACCCAAACTGGGTAATCCCCACCCAAACTAGGCTACCCCCAGAAAAACAGCATGATGGAAAGAGTCAGCTGAGCAACAGTTCAAGAATCCCTTGCGCCCCACCCCCTTCACAGACACATACCTAAAATTACATCAAGGTGAAAAGGAACAACAAAGTCAATTGTTTCCCACTTACAATACAGAATCTGCTGGCCCAACTTTCTCCCTTAAGAATAAAATGGACTATTGGTAAAAGAAATGGCTGTATAGTTTTATATCCACGGAAACTTTCAGACAAACTTCTTTGTGACAGACTAACAAATAATATCCCCTATGCACTGTTTGTGCTTTATTGTAATGCACATCATAGTTCAGTTGATCTCTGCTTAGATTTTACAACAGAAAGTAATTGTTCAATTTCACATTTAACATTACTTAGTACATGTAAACCATTGTATAAATTTCCGTAATGTCAAGCCAAAAGTATTAGATACATACAGGAATACACAAATCACTCTACAGAAAGATATCACGGTAACTGTATAGCAGTTTCTGTCAATCAATATCTTGTAAAATATCAGTGGATGTAATTCTTCAAAAAAAATGTTTTACATTTTATAAAAAAATATAGAAGAGTGATATTTTAATGTTGGACCAGTCTTTTCTTATTTTTTGTCGTATTTTAGCTTTAATATAAATTTGCATTCTAAACAAAGTGAAACATAAAACTTTTCCACAATACATGTTTAAAAGGTTGTGAGCACACTTTACATCTAATACAATGCTATTGAACTAGATAACTTCCAAAATCTAATGCATGTTATAGAGTAAGTCACTAGAACATTGTCACTACAGAGACTAGAGACAGGGGGCTCAGCTCACACATTACATTCCTAGGACTAAATCATTATCTCACATCTTATATTGTTGGACCAGTCTTTTCTTATTTTTTGTCGTATTTTAGCTTTAATATAAATTTGCATTCTAAACAAAGTGAAACATAAAACTTTTCCACAATACATGTTTAAAAGGTTGTGAGCACACTTTACATCTAATACAATGCTATTGAACTAGATAACTTCCAAAATCCAATGCATGTTATAGAGTAAGTCACTAGAACATTGTCACTACAGAGACTAGAGACAGGGGGCTCAGCTCACACATTACATTCCTAGGACTAAATCATTATCTCACATCTTATATTGTTATGTATATGAGAAGTATTTCAGGCATATCCTACACTCTGACACTGTTGAACCAGTTACTAAAGGTGTTGTAGTAATGGGTTTTACTGTAATGGGAGGGTATTGGAGCAGAAATTCAATTTCTCTCATTATAAGGCTGATTTGTTTTTCTGAAATTTGAAATTTTAAAGTATAATATGTCAACTTTATAAAAGTGTTTTTCTCTGTGGGAAAATTGGGACATTGTTTGACTACTCTATAGTATCAAATGTAACACAGAATCCTTTGAAAGATTATCCTTAGAAAAGCAAAGTAAACATATTTCAATTTTCTTAACTGCTTAGCAGTAATGATGGCATTTTGAAAGAATTATTTAAAGCCTTAATCTAACCCTAAGTATCCAACAAAAAGCCCAGAGGCCAACACATTACCTATGACTTTCAGTTAGCGCTATCTGATGGTGATATGGGTGGGCTTATTAAAAGGCATGGGCTTATTGATGGATAAATAGAGCACAGTATAAATTCTTTTAAGTTGGAATGAATTTTTTTTTTTTAAATTTAAAGACCATATACAATTGTCTATGATCATACCATGTGTACATGACCGAATGCATGTCAATCAAAAACACACTGATCTAACTATGCAAGTGGAAAAAGTTTCCAGAACAATATTGAAATGAAGTTATAAAATAACCTTTATAGTGATATTAGCACACTTCTAGCATTAAATGAAGAATGTTTATTGAAATCAACACACAACTGGCTTTCTACTGAAAACAGCACACTTTATTTAATGTAAACAAAATCCATTAAAATCTCTACTGAAGTATAGTCAGGTACATGAGCTCTACGTAAGGGTATAAGCTACCTTTTTGAGGCTTTTTCAGACTTATATTTCCATAATGTAAATGTTCAACAGCATGAACACTTTGACTGTTGGCTCAGACTTTTGATAAAGGATGAATGATAATGATCACAACATTGATAATGGTAACAGCATACAAAATCATTCCATTTTTATTGGTCAAGGAAGACCTCTCATCTATCAGAAATATTTCCAGTCAGGTAGCTTATACTTGCAAAACCTGTGTATTCATGACAATCTAAAGACCTAGCTGTAGACAATGAAATTCTGACAAAAATGGTGTAATTATTAAAACATACCTGAACAGCTTCAGCAGCCACCTTCCTCTCCTCCTGGGATACGACTGGTATTTCCAGGGGAGCTTTCGGTGTGGACGGGGACTGAATGTTGACCTGTGAGGGTGAATTGTGTTCAGACTGTTCTTGGAGTTCTGCAGATTCCCGTAGACTCCCAGGTGGCAAGGGCATGGGAGCTAATGATAAAACATATATTTGAAATTTATCAATCTCTTCTAATATGCATACCATTCTTTATCACATGGGCCTGAAACATACAAGCCCTCTTCCCCAGAAACATTGTTACAGTCCCCTGTGTTCTTTACTTCCAATATACTGTATTCCAAAATAAAAAAGAAAGCATTTGTTTTCAAGAGTATAAATTATTCATTAAATATGACAGCATGCAAACATGTAAAATGGAGAGATTTCCCTTCAGTAATAGCCACCGTCTACCCCATAGCTTGGCCAGTCTCCCAGGAATTGATCTATAAAAAACTGGATCCATTGAAAAATACTTTCAGCATTACATAAACAATGGATTTGTGAAGACAAAACTTGAAACATCTGAGAGTAGAATACCTACCAAGTGTGAAGTCTACATCTCTGTAATTTCTCTTGTTATAGGTAAAGGTACGTGTTTTACGTAGACCCAATGGTAGCTCTGGTAGGCCAAGGGAAATGGATGGAATCTTGACTGGAGTGTCTGCTGCAAAATTCAGTGTTTGATGCTATTTTTAAGCAGAATAAATCAGAAATATTCAACATTTTCCAAGCAAGACAACAACACTTCATCAATCAAAACTTGCTAAAATTCTTGTGCTTTGTAAATTCTTGTGCTTTGTAAATTCTCGTGCTTTGTAGATTCTCGTGCTTTGTAAATTCTTGGACATTTTCTGCTGTATGGATTCCATGTTTTCATGATTAAAGTTTTTATTGTACCGTAAGTGTTTAAAACAAATCCACAGTGCCACAGAAATCAGATCTTTATTGTAACTCTTCTCCATAATAACCCCAAGGGATTGTAAAACAAGTTTTCTCTGCAGTAAAATGTGTTAGTGATAAACTACAAGCAATTAAAGAAATTCATTTTCTACTATGAGAAAAAAAAATTAATATTAGATAAAAATTAAATCAACAAGTAACAGAAAACTTAACTAAATAGTCTTTTCTGCACAAGAATATCTTGAAAGTGAAAAAAAAATCTGTAATATCATCACTACTGATATTAACTCTGGTGTATTACAATTTGTATTTGTTGTACCAGTAGTTACCTCCAATAGCTGGTAGAGGCTTCCGAAATCTTGGAAAATCTTTCATGCCCCCAAAATAGAAGTCACGGAAGGACCCATAATCACTATCAAATCGCCTTTCGTTGGTACGTTGTGTGTCGGTCACACGTCCTGTGACTTGACCTTCCTCTTCTTCTTCTTCCTCCTCTTCCTGTATATTATCCTCCTCATCATCCAGGTAAAACACAGGCTTTGTTTCCATCAGGTGGGCTTGACGAAGATGCCGGGCCTTAGATATATGTAGGTTCATCTTCTTCTGCTGCAGAAGGTCAGAACTAGCCGTTGACATGTTGGTGTTCACACGGTCATAAGGTGGCAAGAAACGTTCTATAACCTCATGGATACGATCTCGTGACATGAAGTCACTGAAAGTAGACAAAAACATCTGATATTATATTCACATTTTACTCCTAAGTTTGGCTTGCTGAAAGACAAGTAGCTGTTTAACTGAACAAGAATAAATGGTAATTTAAATTCCAAATTGAAATTATGGTAATGTGACATCTAATTAAGAGACACTGAGAACAGATTATCACATCATGGAATTTAAAAATAATTTGATTTGAAATTTCATAACTTATTTCATAACTTGTCAGTTACTTCACCTACTTTCACAGTTTGTTGATTTCATCAAGCAAAATCAATTTCCTCAATTAACAATATCAACGCATGTTAAGTTTTAATGAATATGAGACTGGTTTCTTCATTTCATGAAATAGAAATTGTCATCCAAATGAATCCATCACCAAATTAAGTACACATATATAAACATTGTACAGTGATCTGTTCTGAACATCCAAATTGGCATGACATGTAAAGTATTGTTCTTATACTGTGATTCTATAAGCAGCAATTCACAAATACCATACCATATTTATCAAGCAGTAAGCCCATGTCTGATTATCAGTACATCTTCTTACTTTTACTACAATGTAACATATTGGACCCTGGGCTTATTGCAGAGTAAATATGGCTGTACTCTAATCAGAGCAATGAGGGACAAGGCACTGACTTGTATACTGTGATTCAGTAAAGAATAATTTCTGAAACCTGAGTCCTTTATTACAGAGATGGATATTACCAAGCTGATTTTGACTGATGTAAGTCTGTCTTTGACAATAAGTCCCCTTGTCGATACTTTCACAGGTGTTATTGTCAGGGAACTTACTGTTACATGTTTTAGCTGCAATCTGATTTCAGCATTTTTTGCTGAATCTTATTTCAGATTTTACATGCTAAAATATGACTGAGGTTTTGAATGTCATTAATAAGCCATTATTGTGAATGTCCAAATTCATCATAGCACTTCAAAACTGATATTGCACTTAAATTTGATTGCATCAAAATAGGTATGTTCATAGTTTTTTGAGCCATAAACTCAATAGTCAGTCTACCTGAATTCTTTTGTGATTTAATTAATCTCACATTTAATAATACTATTGTCCAAAATGGATATTGATCTGCTAAACCATACATGCACTAGTGCTGGAGGAAATGGATTTTAAAAATTTCAACCAATTACCCATTTGGGTTTTTCGCTTTAAGGGCCAACCATCTATTTCAAAACAACGTTCTTAAAAACGTGACATCTTCTTGTTTTGGGAATTATTTACAAACAAATCTGAGGCAACGTATTCTGTCGAGCACCCCAACAGGAATCAAACCCATGTCTATGGTGTGATAATCCTCGACTCTACCAACTGAACGAAAGAAGAATGCTCTGTCAGCTGAGTGACAGAGACGGTATTTAACACTATGTACAAGCCACATCAACCCCTCCTTTAACACCACTCCCCCTGTTTATCTAAAGACTTCCTAAATCTCAACCTTAGACTCTTAATACCACAACCTGTTAGGTTTTCATAGGATGTCAGTCCTATACGCCCACACATTCCACACCATACCATGTAGCTGGTTATTCTCATTAGGACGATATTTTCACTATTTCAAGGTACATTGTTATGCAATTATTTACAATAACTTTCAATCTAATTAGGTGTTCATGAGATATCTTGTTCACATTTTTTTTTATTTCCATAGTGGTGAAAGATGAACTTTGACCTTTAACATCAACGAATGTCCAAAATCTAATCAAGCGTAGACCAATGTGAAATATCTGATACACAAGCTTTTTATTTCCAAAGATGTTAGACTGGTCTTCGACATTTTACCAATGACCTCCAAAACCACATCAGGTGTAGACCTTGATGGTAAGATGCTATGGTATGGATATGAATCAAATTTGTTCATGAGTTCATGAGGTATCTGGTATCATAGATTCACAGAACGAGGGATGCAGTTACACTCATGCACAACCAAATAGACAGTGATTACTATATACCCCAATTACCTAAGAGGGGATGGGGTATAAAAAATGAAAAGGGTTTCTACACTTATATATATTCTAACATTTAAGGTTCAATATATGAACCTTATTCAAATATATTCTTTAAGATAAACTTCACAACAGTTCGGTATACATTGTAATAATTTCTCAATCCATCCAGTTCTGGTGCTTTAAAAAATTCAATCCTTTCAACTGTAAACAAATATTGCAGCACTTGATGATTCAAATGTATGTACTTAAGGCCAGCAGTAAAACATAAAGTCAACACCACAGACTAGCACATTAATGTGATATAGTACACAGGGAGTTTAGAAACTGTTTAGTGGCTTTGTATTAAATGGCAATTGGATGTGTAGTTGGTAAAATAAATAGACTGAAACAACATGTTTCTATCAGCATGATCATTGTGTTATATTTGTTTTGAGTGGAAATATGAGAATTCTATGGGGAAATTTGATTGTACTTAAAGTATAACATAGACATGAGTAACAGATGAATCCACAACATCCATGGTATATTTTTCATTATGAATGCCATCTAACTAGGAAGTTTGTTGTCAATGTCAGTGAGAGACACAAATGATGAATAAATAATAAAGCTGTTGGTTAAACCACCTCTATCTTCCCTCCTCCTCCACATTCCCATCTCCCTCTCCCTTCCCCCCTCCACATCCCCATGTCTATCTCTCCTCCCCCTCCACATCTCAACCTCTATCTCCCCTCCACCTCCACATCCCCACCTCTATCTCCCCTCCACCTCCACCTCCACATCCCCACCTCTATCTCCCCTACACCTCCACATCCCCACCTCTATCTCCCATCCACCTCCACCTCCACATCCCCACCTCTATCTCCCCTCCACCTCCAAATCCCCACCTCTATCTCCCCTCCACCTCCACATCCCCACCTCTATCTCCCCTCCACCTCCACCTCCACATCCCCACCTCTATCTCCCCTCCACCTCCACATCCCCACCTCTATCTCCCCTCCACCTCCACATCCCCACCTCTATCTCCCCTCCACCTCCACCTCCACATCCCCACCTCTATCTCCCCTCCACCTCCTCCTCCACATCCCCACCTCTATCTCCCCTCCACCTCCACATCCCCACCACTATCTCCCCTCCACCTCCACATCCCCACCTCTATATCCCCTTCACATCCCTACCTCTATCTCCCCTCCACCTCCACATCCCCCTCTCTATCTCCCCTCCTCCTCCTCCATATTCCCACCTCTATCTATCCTTGCCCTCCACACCCTACTTTTTTTTTAAGTTAATCAGAAATATTTGTTAAAAGGAAAAGATCATCTTTGATTCAATAACATGACAATATTGGAGATCTGACGTCTGAACACTCAGTAAAGTTTAATGAGCTCCCCCAGGAGAATTTCTGTAAAGCCAAATATATATACAATGGTACAGAGATCATACAGGATCAACATGCAATGAAAAATGTTGTGATATTTATCACTTTCTTTTATAAGACCAGTTGCTTTTGCCTTGGAAGTTGATAGACAAGTTATTGATTGTCATGGAGTTAAAACAATAAGCTGAAATCTACATTTTTCAAAATAAAAATAAAAATAATTTGCGAAACTGTCGAATATAAATATTAAAATTCTGCTTAAACATTGCACATCCCAGTAAGTCAAGTGCTATATAATTAGGATCAAGTAAAGAGTTACTGTTTCTAACTTACTCTAGATATAGCTTTCTCATTAAATTTGATTTTGTCTCTGAGTAGAGAAACTCTGACATTTCAGAAAAGCCTTGTGTCATAGAATTTTACCACTAGGAGGCAACATCATGTCAGCTATAAAATAAGTTATAAAATTAATAACAGACAACTAACCTTTCACAAAAATAGCAGTGGTGATTAATTTTAGTTGGTCTGGTTTTCTAAGTTAACTTTAAATCACTGCTTAAAATTATGTCCCCTTGAATTATTGTCCATATCAAAATAGATAAAACAAACATCCAAATCTGTATTATACACTTGTCCAAGTCATTTAAAAACAATACTCAAGAAGCACCTTATATTTTACCTGGTAAAGATTTAAACTATAGATGCATTTGAGATTTTTACCTGGAAATAATGTAAAGACACTTGATATTTTACCTGGTAATGATATTAACATACAGTAACAAAATATTTTACCTGGTAATGATATTAACATACAGTAACATATTTTGCCTGGTAAAGATTTAAACTATAGATACATTTTACCTGGAAATAATGTAAAGGCACTTGATATTTTACCTGATAATGATATTAACATACAGTAACATAATATTTTACCTGGTAATGATATTAACATACAGTAACATATTTTACCTGGTAATGATATTAACATACAGTAACATAATATTTTACCTGGTAATGATGGAAACTACAGAGCACCTGATATTTTAACCAGTAATGATGTTGTCAATAGAGAAATTTGATGGTTTATCCAGTAATGATAACACCTAGAAACCAGACATTATGTGATGATTGTAATTTCTTCATCATAAACATGATTATGTCATTCAAATCAGTAAAATCTTATGTGTTTTCCTAAAAACTGCAAGCATATATTTTTACATTTAAGGAATCTCCAGGTGTGTATAAAATACTAAAACATGGCTGAGCCAAGTAATGGTTGAAACCAGGTAACGCTAAATCATTTTAATGCTGGTCTCAGAGGAACAAATTACCATGAAAAGTTTTCAGGCAGTAATCTCTATGTTCCATGTTGTAGGTATCACAAAGCAGTTTCAGGTGCGAGCAAAAGATATATATGTACCATTTATCTGTGATGGTACCAATGGGAGCAATATAGTTTATTTCAGGAGAGTTTCCACATTAAATTACATAGATAATGACACCTGATAAAGGTCACCAAGGAACCAAGGTGCACTTCCATTGACAATAAATCCTTCGTTAGACTTAATGACATTACAGCTGCGGGGTATGGAGAATTATCCACAGAAATAAACCATACCCATTAAAGTGGCTGATAACTTGCTGAATCTAGAAAAATGTGGTGACAGTTTTTCAACAGACTTGCACCAATTTTTTCAAGCACTGTCAGCTTAACACCAAATTTATGCAGAATCTAAATTTTGTCAATTCTTCAAATCTGTTAATTGTTGAAATACAAAACCACTATTTTATGTTTAATCATTGAAAATGATATCCAAAGTAAGAAAAATATCAAATTATCAAAATGTTCTCAAAACAATCCTAAACAGAAATTTCAGAAGTAAACTCCATACAGCAAAACTAAAATGCCCATGGATATCTTGGGTTTCAGGGGTATCTTCTCTGTCCTGACATGTTTATTTGTACAAAGCATCTGGTTCAAATAGCGTTTTTTGATATATACAGTATATGTCACTCACCTTTGTTTGGCATGATCCAATACTTTCACCAGAATGTCTCGTGGGAGATCAAGCAAATCGTCAATTCTACACAGCAGAGCAAAACAACACAACATACATGAAACACAGTCATATCACATTCCTTCACCGTTAAAAAGAAGCATGGGACACACACAAAAATACATTAACAATTTCAACATATAATGCATTACCTAAGCATTTTTTTTTTTTTCAATAAACTGATTGAAGCGAATGTTATTGTAAAATTAGAAACAGACAGCACAAAATTTATTGGTGTTTTGAAATAATATTCATAACTGGACCTGTCAGTATGACATGAATGCCTCCCGCTGGGACAAAACTGGAAATTTGAACTGTTTGAAATTTGTAAGTCCAAGGGGCATAACTCTATTAAAAACAATGTATCATTTAACCCAACTAAACAAACACATGACCTGCCTTTTTCCTTAATAAATGTATATACCAAATTCCAATTCAAAATTTCTGACAGGTAATGAGCAGAAGCTATTAGTTGCTTGAAATTTTCTCAGGACAAGGGGCATAACTGTAATAATATATTTAACCAGCAGTGAATAATCTTGAAATTAGTGCAATTTAAACCTTGATGGAGATTTTTAGAGTGGTCAATATCTTAAATATTTCAATATACATGCAAAGTGTTATTTCAGTCTATTGAGGCATTCTATAGTTATGGTGTGGAAACCAAAGTTTCTAAGTCAAGAAAAGGCCATAACTCTGGTAGAAACTGTCAGAAATTAGCAAAAATCAAAGCTGGCCTAAATTTTTAATATCTAAAGAAACATGCAAAATATTATTTAATTTCATTAAGGCATTCTTAAATTATGGTGCGAAAATTAAATCAGGACAGACTAATCATACATGGGTAACACTTAATGCACCCCATTTTCGAAGGCAAGGGCATAAAAAGGAAGTCTGAAGTATATATCTATTACACATGTGCTAAACATGTTAAGTATATATTCAATTCAGAATAGCTTAATGCAAGGGAAATAACTCTTTCATACTCTTTCCATTACATGTATTGTTGTATACACAGCCTGTTCAAAGTTTCCAATTCATAGTGTTTCTGTTAAATTTCCCTTCACCATTTAAAACACTTCAAATAAAGGCACACAAATAATTTTGTAAGGATTAATGTTCTAGAACACATAGACATCATTAGACATGTCTATTAAATAAGCTCTTTTTATGGTTCAATATGTATAACCAACTCATAAGTTTAGTAATAGATGGGACATCTTACAATGATAATAATTCTGAAATAGAAGAATATGTGACATCTCATTATGGCTACTGACCCATCCGTATCAAATGCTGTCCTGTCATGAGCAGAATTACCAATGCTTGAGTAAGGGGTTCGACGATTGTACTGACTGTATGTTGGTGACATCACAGCACGTTTTTTCTGTAAAATAAATCATTAAAATAATTTAACTAATGTTTACCAGTATGAAGAATATTGTATTTTTTTGGCATTTTAAACAAGTCTGATCAATTTGTGGAATTTTGAAAAAAGCGAGAGAAATGACATTCTATTCAAAATACCTACCTTTAAACCAATTTACAAAGAGTGCTAGGTATCAATGAAAGTGACAGTTTCTCACAGAGTTTAAATCATACCAGTATCTATGTATTTACAGTACCATTATGGTAATATGATTTCCAAATTATGTAAATTTGTCTGAAAAAATCTGAAAGTAAATTGAAGAAAAAAATGTTTCAGAAGAGTATGTTGGTTACTAATAAATCATCCCATTTGATCAACAAGATGCTATCTTGATTTTTAATGTTTTGAGAAGACAGTAATTGAAAGTTTCAAGAGATTATATGTAGTAATCAATAAATGTTTAAAATATTTACCTATCCTTTTTATGTATAACATGCTGAACATTTTTAGAGCAGAATCACCCACATATAACATAAAAGTCACTAAAACTCTGCCACTTCATTTATCTTTTACCACTTATGTGACACCAGCCACCCCCTCACCATGATAGCTCACGCAGGTTAAAACATTGGCCTGCTCAACCTCAATTAAGATCAGTGGTACTTGGTTCGATGACCCCTACCCTTGGGAGATTTGTTTTTCTAAGAAAGCTGAGAAATGGACCAGTCTTTACTGACATGGTTATGTCCTTAGGCAAGACACTAGGGAGACTTCTAATTCTTGTTCATCTCACTTGGTCGGCGCTGATCTTAATTTTAAAAGTATATTGCCCTCCTCTTAATGCAGTGTTGTCATTAAATATATTGTTATTTTCTTCCATGGCACCACTACTCTCTGACAAACTAGTTCCATGTAAAGTATTATATCCCTTGAGAAAGAAAATCTATTTTTTGGATTATTTTGTCAGGCATTGTTGCTTTCCAAACAGGTACAGTAGTTTCCAGTATCTGTGTATTACTTTCCTCAATACCCCAATATTTTGTAGACAGTTTCACCTATGTTAATATTATTGTTCCTAGAATTATCATCTTTTTTACAAGTAGATTCAGAATATGTGCATGATTTCCTTTGTCACAGCTATCCTCTAAATAAAAGGGTTAACATATCTGTGTATCATTTTCCTAGTATCTTCATACTGTCAGGGGATATTTTTAGCTTCCTCTTCAGGTATTTGTGAAGAACCAAAGAAATTTGCATTAATGTCAATATCAAACTCTAAAGAGTCAGAAGTATCTGACCATTCTCAATCTGAGGGAAGAGAAATTTCTTGAACAAAAGAGTGTTTACTTAATGACAATTACATTGATAACTGTTATACCTCCTCTACATCATTTCACCTGTTTCTTCTAAGAATTTCAGAAATTCCTGGGATAACATTTTTTTTCAAAAGAATCAATATTCCCCTGATTCAGACAAATGGGGTCATATCAGATAATTGAGTTGTAATATGAAACCAAAACCCATTACAATGTGTGTGCAACAAGGCGCCTTCTCATGACAAGGCATCTTGTTATACAAACTGATACTGAGATTGCACCTTGTTGCTCAAATCCTTATCTAATTTCTGAAGATAGTACGTTTTGTTAATAAGCAATTACCTTCTTTAATTATCTATATTTTACTTAGATATCAGAAAAAACTCATTTAAGCTAAAAAAAAATCCAAATAGCACCATGTTGCTCTGATGGGATGAAATAATCTGTGTATTTTGTTAATTGGACAGCGCTGATATTATAGAGGCCCATGCAGATCATATACCATCACCTACAAAAGGCGGATTATTTTTACAGTAGACAAACAACATAACATCAATTAATCATCTATACACTAAATACTAACTAAACTTATTATCACAACATCCCACTTCCAGTCCTAATACCAGAGACCATCACATCACTCTCATGTTTTACACTGAGCCCTACATTACTAATATCTAGGATAGTCTTCTGTCATTCTCCAATGCATAAGAAAATCACTCATCTGAGTTTTCTACAGATTTCCCATATTTTTATATGTTTGTACTGAGAGAAGGTATCACCGGGAATGTACAAGTCAGGAGAACGTGGTATATATTATGATAAATAGCAAAACTCTTACGATAAATGAAATTTTTCAATCTTCCACTTATGACAATTAAAGACTTATGATGGGTAATGTTGACTTATCAACAGTTAAAAGTTGAACTAACAAGTGAAATAAAGGCTGCCTTTGACTGCTAAATCCTGACTATACATTTTAATCAAAGTTTACCATTGTGCAGTGAGTTTGTAGTAAAATTCATTACTACATTAGAGATTGTTCTAAAGAGGCGAGAAGGGAAGCTCACACAGATCAGGGCTAAGGCATGCAAAAGGTCAAAACAAAGGTGATGTAAATACTGACATGATTTACTATATCCATGCATGTGTGTGAAGATGTGCAATCACTAAATACAACAGAAACTAATGGGAATTAAAATTGGCAATTTTCTAAGTGACAAGTTAAAAAAACTGACTACAGAATTCTACAGTCAGATAAGTACACATATTTAACAAGCAATATTCACATAGGTTTAGACAGGCTACATAATGTTATCATAATGATCTGGTATAGTTAAAGGTATTTAGGCAGACTATAGGTAGGTACAAAGGTATGTATACAGAGACACAAAACTACCTTCAGTACGGGCCAGCTGTCAGCCTGTAAGGAATCATCACAAATATATGTAACAATGTCAAAACTTTACAAATAGGTATCATGATCAAAGAATTCAAAAATGGCGAAAAACAAAGCTGTTAGTATTTTTTAATTATTTTTCATTAATGCAAAGGTAAAAATTAAATCAAAGGAACAAAACAAAAAAAATAACAGCTGGTAGTCATCCTTAATTAATCACAACTGCAACATGTAGCTCTGTTTAACAATATCTGAGAAAGTGCAGATAAATTTTCGATCGACTCTTCACAACAATGTCCTATAACTATATTTATTCTTCAATAAGCCTAAAACAGGCCCAACATAAAACTTCTGACATAAAACAGGGGAAGTAACTGGCTCTTTGGAAGACAATGATATGTCATTTCTTTGTATTTCAACCATGGTACTCAAAAACTATAACACTAAATTTATTTATGTTTATCATCAGCAATGAGTTCAAAGCTGTATAAACACAGTAATATTCATGATTTGAAACATTAGGCATTTTTATCATATCTATTTCTTATCACTCCAACGGCATCAAAGATTTTTTTCATAAAATTCATGATACTAAATTGAAGTAGCAGAATGTTTTTGGTCAATTCAATCTGTTTCTGGCTTTTAAAATTGGTTTGGTCCAGAGTGTAAAATAACATATTCATTTGAGAAACTTATCTTTCTACATTAATGATAGTATTGCAATGTGCCTTCAACTCGGAAAATTTAATACCATACCGCAAAACTGGGTACAAACATGTACAGCTATTTTATCAATTCATTTCAAAAGATGCTTCAGTATTTATTTCAGTGTTTCAATTTAATGAAAATAAATTTGAAAAAGTGAAGTTTGAAATTATAGCACATGTTACACTTCATGAGAAATGCTTTAAACAGCAATATAGCATTGTAAGAGTTGTGCATACATTTTGTAGGATGGCTAGAGTCTATAGATTAATCAAACATCATTATCTCTAACCCAAAAATAAGGAACAAATCAAACTAAAGATACTTCTATTTATTCAATTACTCAATTTTCTTATTTTTACATTTTAAATCCATTAAAAACAGTCAGCATCCCTATTCACCATTAAAGTAATGGAAATTCTGTTAGGACAAATGTCAGTAACCTATCTACTTCACAGTCAGCTTCATCAACTAAACAGACAAATAACTTTAACTATTGATTTAGTATAATAATTAACTCTAGTTTAGTAAAACTACCTCTGATGATCAGAGTGTATAGTGCTAAAGTTTAACTACAGACAAAAAACAACAAAGTAGTCCCTAAAGTCAGTCTCACCTTGAATTATAGAATAAAGTCAATAATTATGCATGCAAAAGATTGTAGATCAAGATATTAGAATTTCTTTCCTGAACGTTGATATACAGTAAGTACAGTAATAGCACAGTTTGTGATTTATGGATGTTACGTTATTTGAATTTGTTTGCCAGAACTACTTTCTAATAATGATGAATTGATTTCCTTCCATACATAAAAATCAACAAGTGAAAAGTTAGATCCCATGTAGGGAGATTGTATATACCTAATATGAATTTATCTCTATAGCCAAATAAAACCAGATTGGATCAACATCACATTTTACAAACTTAATGTCTACTGACATGATTAATTTCATTCTACACCATTACTAAGACATTATACATACTAAGTTATTGATAGTAAAATTGCTCTGATATTTTTTGGTGGGTTTGTCCAGAACTATCTATCAGTGAAAAATATTTTGTCCAGCACATTTTAACAGTAAGCAATAGGGAAGGATGTCATACTATTTTTATCAAGTATTAATAAGTAGTCTAAAGTTAAAACAATGTACTACAAAGTCAGTACAATCTAAAGACCACACTTGTATTAATCCCTAAAATATTGAAGCTCTCTAAAAAAAACTGTGACAGGATGATAAAACGACACACTTGGAAAGTGGAAC
The DNA here is from genome assembly GCF_031769215.1 of Ylistrum balloti. Lineage (NCBI taxonomy): Eukaryota > Metazoa > Mollusca > Bivalvia > Pectinida > Pectinidae > Ylistrum > Ylistrum balloti. The sequence continues at coordinate 477,092 of NW_026782116.1, read as the reverse complement.
CACAGTGATAACCAAACTGTCCAATAGGAGAGTGGATACAAGAATAATAAAACCTTCCACTGGAAGAGTGGAAACTAATACAATAGATAGACCATCCACTCTGACAGTGGGTACCAGGACAATAGATAAACCATCCACTCTGACAGTGGATACCAGGACAATAGATAAACCATCCACTCTGACAGTGGGTACCAATACAATAGATAAACCATCCACTCTGACAGTGGGTACCAGGACAATAGATAAACCATCCACTCTGACAGTGGACACCAGGACAATAGATAAACCATCCACTCTGACAGTGGATACCAGGACAATGAACAAACCATCCACTCTGACAGTGGATACCAGGACAATGAACAAACCACCCACTCTGACAGTGGGTACCAATACAATAGATAAACCATCCACTCTGACAGTGGGTACCAGGACAATAGATAAACCATCCACTCTGACAGTGGGTACCAATACAATAGATAAACCATCCACTCTGACAGTGGGTACCAGGACAATAGATAAACCATCCACTCTGACAGTGGGTACCAATACAATAGATAAACCATCCACTCTGACAGTGGACACCAATATAATAGATAAACCATCCACTCTGACAGTGGACACCAGGACAATAGATAAACCATCCACTCTGACAGTGGACATCAATACAACAGATAAACCATCCACTCTGACAGTGGACACCAGGACAACAGATAAACCATCCACTCTGACAGTGGACACCAGGACAACAGATAAACCATCCACTCTGACAGTGGATAAGATGACAGTAGATAAACCATCCACTCTGACAGTGGATACCAGGACAATGAACAAACCACCCACTCTGACAGTGGATACCAGGACAATAAATAAACCATCCACTCTAACAGTGGATACCAGGACAATAGATAAACCATCCACTCTGATAGTGGACACCAGGACAATAGATAAACCATCCACTCTGACAGTGGACACCAGGACAATAGATAAACCATCCACTCTGACAGCGGGAACCAGGACAACAAATAAACCATCCACTCTGACAGTGGATACCAGGACAATAGATAAACCATCCACTCTGACAGTGGATAAGAAGACAGTAGATAAACCATCCACTCTGACAGTGGATAGCAGGACAATGAACAAACCACCCACTCTGACAGTGGATACCAGGACAATAGATAAACCATCCACTCTGACAGTGGATAAGAAGACAGTAGATAAACCATCCACTCTGACAGTGGATAGCAGGACAATGAACAAACCACCCACTCTGACAGTGGATACCAGGACAATAGATAAACCATCCACTCTGACAGTTGATACCAGGACAATAAATAAACCATCCACTCTGTCAGTGGATACCAGGACAATAGATAAACCATCCACTCTGACAGTGGATACCAGGACAATAGATAAACCATCCACTCTGACAGTGGACACCAGGACAATAGATAAACCATCCACTCTGACAGTGGATACCAGGACAATGAACAAACCACCCACTCTGACAGTGGATACCAGGACAATGAACAAACCACCCACAAAGTGGAAACCAACACAATAAATGAAACATCTGAGTGGAAAACGAGACCATAATTAAACCATCTGAATGCATCTGAGAAAGCAGATATCTGGGAGAAACCAACCATCCACAGAGAGATTGGATATACCCGAATGACAAACAAACCACCCCCTGGGAGATTGGAAACCAGGATGATGAACAAACCACCCACTAAGAGAGTGGAAACCAGGATGATAAACAACCCATCCCCCATCTCTCTAATGGAAGAGTTGGAAGAGTGGATACTAGGATGACAAACAACCCCCCTCCCCCTTTCCCCCCTTTGGAGGAGTGGATACTAGGATGACAAACAACCCCCTCCCCATTGGAAGAGTGGATACTAGGATGACAAACAACCCCCTCCCCATTGGAAGAGTGGATACTAGGATGATTACCCGATTGCCATTGGGAATACCAAGTGAATACCAAGATGATAAATTACCCACTGCCAGATCCCAACTGATAAATACTCTACTCACTTGGAGAGTGGATAACAGGATGATAACAAATTAACCACTGCCAGATCCCAACAGATAAATAAACTATTCACTTGGAGAGTGGATAACAGGATGATAACTACCCACTGCCAGATCCCAACAGATAAATAAACTACTCACTTGGAGAGTGGATAACAGGATGATAAATTACCCACTGTCAGATCCCAACTGATAAATAAACTACTCACTTGGAGAGTGGATAACAGGATGATAACAAATTACCCACTGCCAGATCCCAACAGATAAATAAACTACTCACTTGGAGAGTGGATAACAGGATGATAACAAATTACCCACTGCCAGATCCCAACAGATAAATAAACTACTCACTTGGAGAGTGGATAACAGGATGATAACAAATTACCCACTGCCAGATCCCAACTGATAAATAAACTACTCACTTGGAGAGTGGATAACAGGATGATAACAAATTACCCACTGCCAGATCCCAACAGATAAATAAACTACTCACTTGGAGAGTGGATAACAGGATGATAACAAATTACCCACTGTCCAGATCCCAACTGATAAATAAACTACTCACTTGGAGAGTGGATGATAACAAATTACCCACTGCCAGATCACTCACTTGGAGAGTGGATAACAGGATGATAAAATTACCCACTGCCAGATCCCAACAGATAAATAAACTACTCACTTGGAGAGTGGATAACAGGATGATAACAAATTACCCACTGCCAGATCCCAACAGATAAATAAACTACTCACTTGGAGAGTGGATAACAGGATGATAACAAAGAGTTACCCACTGTCAGATCCCAACTGATAAATAAACTACTCACTTGGAGAGTGGATAACAGGATGATAACAAATTACCCACTGCCAGATCCCAACAGATAAATAAACTATTCACTTGGAGAGTGGATAACAGGATGATAACAAATTACCCACTGTCAGATCCCAACTGATAAATAAACTACTCACTTGGAGAGTGGATAACAGGATGATAACAAATTACCCACTGCCAGATCCCAACAGATAAATAAACTACTCACTTGGAGAGTGGATAACAGGATGATAACAAATTACCCACTGCCAGATCCCAACAGATAAATAAACTACTCACTTGGAGAGTGGATAACAGGATGATAACAAATTACCCACTGTCAGATCCCAACAGATAAATAAACTACTCACTTGGAGAGTGGATAACAGGATGATAAATTACCCACTGTCAGATCCCAACTGATAAATAAACTATTCACTTGGAGAGTGGATAACAGGATGATAACAAATTACCCACTGCCAGAGATAAATAAACTACTCACTTGGAGAGTGGATAACAGGATGATAACAAATTACCCACTGCCAGATCCCAACAGATAAATAAACTACTCACTTGGAGAGTGGATAACAGGATGATAACAAATTACCCACTGCCAGATCCCAACTGATAAATAAACTACTCACTTGGAGAGTGGATAACAGGATGATAAATTACCCACTGTCAGATCCCAACTGATAAATAAACTATTCACTTGGAGAGTGGATAACAGGATGATAACAAATTACCCACTGCCAGATCCCAACAGATAAATAAACTACTCACTTGGAGAGTGGATAACAGGATGATAACAAATTACCCACTGCCAGATCCCAACAGATAAATAAACTACTCACTTGGAGAGTGGATAACAGGATGATAAATTACCCACTGCCAGATCCCAACAGATAAATAAACTACTCACTTGGAGAGTGGATAACAGGATGATAAATTACCCACTGTCAGATCCCAACTGATAAATAAACTATTCACTTGGAGAGTGGATAACAGGATGATAACAAATTACCCACTGTCAGATCCCAACAGATAAATAAACTATTCACTTGGAGAGTGGATAACAGGATGATAACAAATTACCCACTGTCAGATCCCAACAGATAAATAAACTATTCACTTGGAGAGTGGATAACAGGATGATAAATTACCCACTGTCAGATCCCAACTGATAAATAAACTATTCACTTGGAGAGTGGATAACAGGATGATAAATTACCCACTGTCAGATCCCAACTGATAAATAAACTACTCACTTGGAGAGTGGATAACAGGATGATAAATTACCCACTGTCAGATCCCAACTGATAAATAAACTACTCACTTGGAGAGTGGATAACAGGATGATAACAAATTACCCACTGCCAGATCCCAACAGATAAATAAACTACTCACTTGGAGAGTGGATAACAGGATGATAACAAATTACCCACTGCCAGATCCCAACTGATAAATAAACTACTCACTTGGAGAGTGGATAACAGGATGATAACAAATTACCCACTGCCAGATCCCAACAGATAAATAAACTACTCACTTGGAGAGTGGATAACAGGATGATAAATTACCCACTGTCAGATCCCAACTGATAAATAAACTACTCACTTGGAGAGTGGATAACAGGATGATAACAAATTACCCACTGCCAGATCCCAACAGATAAATAAACTACTCACTTGGAGAGTGGATAACAGGATGATAACAAATTACCCACTGCCAGATCCCAACAGATAAATAAACTACTCACTTGGAGAGTGGATAACAGGATGATAACAAATTACCCACTGCCAGATCCCAACAGATAAATAAACTACTCACTTGGAGAGTGGATAACAGGATGATAACAAATTACCCACTGCCAGATCCCAACAGATAAATAAACTACTCACTTGGAGAGTGGATAACAGGATGATAACAAAAACATTAAGACATTATACACTTTCTGATATAGTTAGTAATGAGTCATGCCTAATGAAATCTCTAATCCTCCTAAAATGTCAGCCATCACCATTCTACTTCCACCATTCCAAAATCAACTAGTTTACCTCGTTAAACCTAGAATTGGTTTTCTCATATCTTAAACTGTCTGGCTGTATAACAAACAAATTTTATTATCAGATTCAGGAATATTTAGTAATTGTTACCAATCTGATCAAAATGTATATGCTGATATATATAGGTAAATAAAGACTGTGATGCAATATATAACTATATACCTTCGTTTCACAACAGAATTTACAAGAACTTGGGTGATTAATACCATTGGAGTGTAAGTTAACACTTGGCAATGCCATCTAGCTTACAGATACATTTAGCTACTTAAAGAATAATGAAGGGGCAATAACTCTTCTTTGTTTAGTATTTTGGAACATTTTTTGTTAAAAGAATTGTAAGGAAAACGAAACCTCCTAAGCCATGAATCATTTCTGTTTGTAAATATTGATATCAAATGTAAGAAACAAATTATATCAAAGCAAAATGTTTATTGTGTTGTAGATTTAAGAATTTAATGTGGTACAAATTTAATCATCAAGAAAAAAAATATGCTTGAAATTTGTATGATACAAAATTTAACTATTCATTCTGAAAGCTAAAATAGTGACTTAATAAGAAAAATTATTCTAGTGTAGATTATTGTATTGATTAAAGTTAATGATGATGAGTGACTATGTGATCTAACTGATATAAATTTGTGTTACAGATAAATGAAACATTTGTGACTAAACAGTATAACTTATTACCCGAATAGATGGCTGAAATCAACAACATAGTGTAAACATTATAAAAATGTATTTAGCGTAGTAATAAGTCAGCCAACAAAACTGTAACTATGTGATGTCTGCCCTTCTGTGTGTTTTGTAACACAAGACATAAAAAGAATCTTAATCAAATCTTGTGATTTTTACCAGATAGAATTTAGATGTCAGGCTCATTATTTCTTTCTTGCACTCAATCTATTATTGTTATGTTAGAGTGTATTTATATTTGTGGCTAATTAAGGTTAAGTTGAAACATCTTATCTCACTGGATCAATATCTTATCTCACTGGATCTTATCTTACTGGATCATTATCTTATCTCACTGGATCTTATCTTACTGGATCATTATCTTATCTCACTGGATCTTATCTTACTGGATCAATATCTTATCTCACTGTATCATTCTCTTATCTCACTGGATCAATTATCTTATCTGGTCTTATCATTCTCTTATCTCACTGGATCAATATCTTATCTTATCTCACTGGATCAATATCTTATCTCACTGGATCAATATCTTATCTCACTGGATCATCTCATCTTATCTCACTGGATCATTATCTTATCTGGATCATTATCTTATCTCACTGAATTCTTATCTTACTGGATCATTATCTTATCTTACTGGATCATTATCTTATCTCACAGGATCAATATCTTATCTCACTGGATCAATATCTTTTCTCACTGGATCATTATCTTATCTCACTGGATCTTATCTTACTGGATCATTATCTATGTCACTGGATCAATATCTTATCTCACTGGATCAATATCTTTTCTCACTGGATCAATATCTTATCTCACTGGATCAATATCTTATCTCACTGGATCAATATCTTATCTCACTGTATCATTATCTTATCTCACTGGATCAATATCTTATCTCACTGTATCATTATCTTATCTCACTGGATCAATATCTTATCTCACTGGATCTTATCTTACTGGATCATTATCTTATCTCACTGGATCATTATCTTATCTTACTGGATCTTATCTTACTGGATCATTATCTTATCTCACTGGATCTTATCTTACTGGATCTTATCTCACTGGATCAATATCTTTTCTCACTAAATCATTATCTTATCTCACTGGATCTTATCTTACTGGATCATTATCTATGTCACTGGATCAATATCTTATCTCACTGGATCAATATCTTTTCTCACTGGATCAATATCTTATCTCACTGGATCAATATCTTTTCTCACTGGATCAATATCTTATCTCACTGGATCAATATCTTATCTCACTGGATCAATATCTTTTCTCACTGGATCAATATCTTATCTCACTGGATCAATATCTTATCTCACTGGATCTCTTACTGGATCAATATCTTATCTCACTGGATATTATCTTACTGGATCATTATCTTATCTCACTGGATCATCTTATCTCACTGGATCTTATCTTATCTGGATCATCATTCTTATCTCACTGGATCTCTTACTGGATCATTATCTTATCTCACTGGATCAATATCTTATCTTACTGGATCAATATCTTATCTCACTGGATCAATATCTTATCTCACTGGATCATTATCTTATCTCACTGGATCTTATCTTACTGGATCATTATCTTATCTCACTGGATCATTATCTTATCTCACTGGATCAATATCTTATCTCACTGGATCAATATATTATCTTACTGGATCTTATCTTACTGGATCATTATCTTATCTCACTGGATCAATATCTTATCTCACTGGATCAATATCTTATCTCACTGGATCATTATCTTATCTCACTGGATCATTATCTTATCTCACTGGATCAATATCTTATCTCACTGGATCAATATCTTATCTTACTGGATCTTATCTTACTGGATCATTCTCTTATCTTACTGGATCAATATCTTATCTCACTGGATCTTATCTTACTGGATCATTATCTTATCTCACTGGATCAATATCTTATCTCACTGGATCATTATCTTATCTCACTGGATCTCTTATCTGGATCATTATCTTACTCAATATCTTATCTGGATCTTATCTTACTTACTCACTGGATCATATCTTATCTCACTGGATCACTGGATCAATATCTTATCTCACTGGATCTTACTGGATCTCTTATCTTACTGGATCATTATCTTATCTCACTGGATCATTATCTTATCTATCACTGGATCAATATCTTATCTCACTGGATCAATATATTATCTTACTGGATCTTATCTTACTGGATCATTATCTTATCTCACTGGATCTATCTTATCTGGATCTTATCTTACTGGATCATTATCTTATCTCACTGGATCAATATCTTATCTCACTGGATCATTATCTTATCTCACTGGATCATTATCTTATCTCACTGGATCAATATCTTATCTCACTGGATCAATATCTTATCTTACTGGATCTTATCTCACTGGATCAATATCTTATCTTACTGGATCTTATCTTACTGGATGATTATCTTATCTCACTGGATCAATATCTTATCTCACTGGATCAATATCTTATCTTACTGGATCTTATCTTACTGGATCATTATCTTATCTCACTGGATCAATATCTTATCTCACTGGATCAATATCTTATCTCACTGGATCAATATCTTATCTCACTGGATCTTATCTTTCTGGATCATTATTTTATCTTACTGGATCAATATCTTATCTCACTGGATCATTATCTTATCTTACTGGATCAATATCTTATCTCACTGGATCTTATCTTACTGGATCATTATCTTATCTCAATGGATCAATATCTTATCTCACGGGATCAATATCTTATCTCACTAGATCAATATCTTATAGGTGATCTATATTCTAAATATGATGTTGATGCTCCATCTTCAATGCCATTTAAATATCCCTTGTTTTCATATCAAATGTTCAAAATATCACATTGATCTAAAAATTAATCAATAATTTAGTGAGTGCAAGAAAAAATAAATAAAAAAGGAAAGAAAGTCAATGTCTTTTCACACATTAAAATAATACAGAGGGTAAGATATATATATATAATTGCCCACATTACATAAAAGTCCCAGTTATCTTCTACTTCAGAATTCAGCTATCCCAGTTTTGAACAACGGTGAATGGATGTGCATAAAGGACTTCACTATTTCCAGTTGCTCAAAGCTCAAATACTTATACCAGGATGTTATTACATGATTGGCATTACAAAATTTTGAAACATGTTCAAATTCATTTGTTAAAAGTTAGCTTAAAAATAAATAAACACAATCATGGCAAAATAAATCAGATTATTTATCCCTGAGGTATATTTTTACAGGTATAAAGAACATGTACTTACAGATCTGGCCTGCATGTAACGTTCATACTCATAATGACGAGGGATCATATCTTCTGTCATGTCTTTTACAAGAACTTTCTTTGTGGCATTCATTTGGCTTATAGAGGATCTACGAATGGAAAATGAATAAAGATTTAGCTTAATGCAAATCTTCATGCTTAAGTAATAAACTTAGAGAATAAATGCTACATACTACATCCAAACAAACATTTCTGATTAAAATATCTAAGTATAGTATTACTTGTCAATCATTTCTTCTTTTCTTTCTCTTTGTCCAGACGTTGAAGGAGAGTATACTTACTGTTGATCATTTGATTTTTCACTGCGTGGGGTTCTGCTATTGGCCTTGGGGACCCAGACGTAGTACTGTTTGGCTATAAATGTATCGTCCCAAGTACTGTTAAGATCCTCAAGGTCAAACACCTCCTGAACTTCAACATACTTGAGGTTGCGACGATTGAACTGGTCTTGCTGCCGCTGCTGTTTAGAGCGAGGATCCAGATTGTTGATCACAGGAGTGCTGGCAGGGGCTGTCAATCGCAGACCCGTACTACAATAGGGGAGACAACTCGAGTGAGTCATAAACAAAACACAGTGTGAACTTCATCTTCTCATTCTATTTTGTATCTGTGTTCAGTAGTATTTTGAACAGCACAGAAAGTTTTAAATATTTGTTTTTCTTAATATTTCAAATGAAATGATTGAATATGTTTTCCAAAAAAGTAATCTACAGATAATTAACTTTGTGAAATTCTTTTAACATTTTAAATTTTAGACAAAATTGTTTCCTTTGAAATTATCATTTTCCTCTTTGATTGCTATCTTTCACTTTTTGCTACGATTTAGCTATATATTAATGTAATACTATATCTCTGATATCATAACATTTATTTTGGTTAAAATTCTACCTTATAGTCATGTATTAATGATGCTATATAGGGAAGAAAATGAACAGACTCAAATAAATCCCAATCCATAAATTTATTAATAATGTAAAAATCAAATTCATGATGTCAATAATACCTGTCACCAGAGTGCTTCATCAGTACCTATACACTTTTCATCGTGAAAATAAAAACAAATCTACCTTCAAAACCATGATAAATCCTTTCTTTTTTACACCACTTACCTGAATGTCACTTTCTTTTTTCTTGATTTGAAAAGATTAAAATATATTATAATTTTTTTTTAACTTTTTCTCACAGTTTTACCAACTTACTAGCCTTACTAGTACATCATGTACATTGCAGGACTACAGTAGCTTACAATGGACTAGCATGTATTAGCTTGAGACAGGGAAAAAAAGCTTATTGCCTTGGCTTATACATATATTTAACTATAGTATGTTACTTAATACAAAAATGTATATTAAGTAAGTATGTGCAAGTCAGTGTTAAATTAGGTCCAAATTGAGGGAGTAATTGTCAGGACAAATAAGTCTCCACGGAAGGATATAAATGAAAACTGTAAAATTCCACAACACACACACATGTTCACACACATGATCCCTCTGAACTCCTTTTCTAGCAAACTTTGTTGCAGAGGGAAACAATATCAAACAAGTAACACTACGACAGCAACAATTTTAATACACTACAGTACAATTACAATAGTCAAAAGCAACACCATCAAATCAAACCAAACAAAGCAAAACATTGAGCAGGGTTCTCCGTAACATATAGTCCAACAAATATGTAACTGATTTACAAATACTTCTCTTTTTCTAGCTATACACATAATTATGTAGCATATACATACATCAGTCAACAATGAACAGGTTACTACATGTGAATACACTGGTTTTTGGTAACATGGAAGACAACCTTATTTCAATTTCCTTAAATAAAAAGTTAAAAATATTTTCAAGTTAATCAAATTAAATCATAATGAATATTTTGAAAGTCAAACACAGTACATATATTTGCATTATATTTTTAGTATTTTTCAAAGACAAACTTGGTTTCATCAAGTTTTCATTAAGGCATGGATTGTTTAATATAAAACGAATTATGCAGCTTATAAGTACAACAGCTGTCTAAAAATACTTCCTTGTCTTTTCTGCATTACAATAAGAAAAGTGACGGAGAACCCTGAACATGAAAGTGTCACACTAATGATCCAATCCTCACCTCTGATAGAGTCTAAGGGGGAGATAATCAAACAAAAAGCATGCAATTACTGTATCTAACTTTAAGTTTTTGTGTCCATAATGTAAAACTTATTTGTAAATGAAATGGGAGAAAAAATCTGTACAAAATGTTGTACAAAACAGATGTTTCAAAGGAAAAATTGAAAAAAAAAAAAAAAAAAACAAAACAAAAAAAACAAAAACAACAGAACCGTGTTGGTAGAGGTTGTAGTGAGGAATATAAAATAATGAGTATTTCAAGAAGGTTTGACTGTAGTCTTGCAACAGAAGTACATATATGTACAAGGTATGTACACGAAATATATTGTTATGCCATGATATGCTTTAAACAGATAGAAGTGCATTGTGTTAGATTATAATGATTGTTGGTATTTGTATTTTATTTTTATGGGTTTATCATGCAAGATGAAATAACATGCATGTTCAGTTATACATCCATAAAACCACCCACAACAAAATCAAATGCAAAAACATTATACCACATGCATTTCTAAATTACCAGTAGCTCAAAATCATGCAAGTAACAGATACCAGAATAGGAGGGGATTTACAGGTGTATCCACACAAATGTTTTCAAGAGATTCACATACATATCTTATTTATCTTTTATGTTTCTTTCAAACTTTTCTAATTACCAAAACAAAATGTATATATGAATAAGAAATGTAAGAGACTGATCTTGCTTTACATGCAGGAATAATTTGTTAAGTTTGATCCAACGAAGATTACTATACCTGGTCTTGGTCATCTGTGACGGTAGGTTTGGTACCGACGTAGCTCTCATATTGTTAGGCTGGTTGGTATGATACATGGGATAGTGATCCCTTGAATCTTCTCCATAGTCAGCCAGCATGTTACACACCTTAACTGTTGGCAAATCTGGGGACAGTAAACTTGGATGTAATTATTCAGTGGAAAATAAAACATATCTCAAGTGTTAAAGGTGTGTTCACAGTTTATAAAGTGACCAGCAAAATCTGATTCATTTTAACTAACTATTACAAATAAAATTTTGAGATTTAATGAAAAAATCATGAACATCAACTTTTATAAAATAGAGGGTTTCAGGGGGAGGAGGGAAACCCATGGTAAGTAAGAAAGATTACCAAGTCCTTTAACCCTACATTTATTGAATGTACAGTTTTTAAATGTATCTCAACATATTAGTTTGCGCACCTGTTTCAATTTCCTCCCGTGGTGGAAGTTTCTCCAACTTGCGAGGGATATTTTTGATACGTCGATTTGTCGACTGCCAACAAGCTGGGTGCTGACAAAGAGGACCACATGCAGTTTCATCTTCATGGTAAATCTTCTGTGATCCCCGTGAATTGTACTTCATCATCTTGCTTCCTTTATGTTTACCATTTATCTACAAGTCAACAAGAAGAATATTGCTATTGTTCAAACAAAAAATCTAAGTAGACTTATTCATTAAAGTATATTCAAGTGGATATTCTCATTGAAATAGACAGTTTGTCATGAGTTCTTTATTCTAGAAAGTACATTTGTTATAGCTAAAACAAGCCATCCTATATTTCAGCATATCATTTGCTCCCTAAAAAGCTTTTTTAAAATATTGAAGGCTGTATTGTAAGCATAATAATAAGTCTTTAAGTTTCCTTATTGAAAATATTTTATAAAGATTTCCGAAATGAGCTTCCCAAATATCGGGAGAGTTCAGTAGAGGTACATGCATCGTTTTATCTGAGAATTATCAAATATCTTAGGATGCCATGCCATGTACCCTTGATAGTATTATAAATCATGGTCTGAGGTTTTGTGTACAACTAAAAGCTAAAAATAAACAACATACATGTAAACAGACATGTAAACAAATGAAACATGTGTCATTATTGCAACTGTACCAACCGCATAATAATACATTCTTATAAAGAACTAATTTCATCATGGTGATAAATCCGAATTTGTCTTCAAGTTCTGAACAGTTCGGTAACAATTTACATGAATGTATGATAATATGGCTTACAATCTGATAATTCAGCGTTGAAGTTAAACTTTTACATTAATATGTATATTGTTATCAAAACTGTGAACAGAAAAAATCTCACATAGTACTAAATCCAATGAATTGTCCATTTTTGTGATTTTTTGAACGCACAAGGCTTTTTACAAGCCGAACTTCACTACATTATCTTAATCTCATTGATCATAGCCGCCATTTTGAAACAACTTCTTGGCAACTTGACCGTCTCGGGGTGAATATAATAAAACTATATTCCAGAATTACAAATATATCTAATTCTCAGCTCGATAGAGTATTCGTTAACTTGTATATGTATCTTGCTTAAAATTTATGGTGCTTCATTTTTTTCAAAATATACTTTGTAGTATAATTCAGTGCGGAAAACCCGGAAGTGATTGGCCTGTCGGAAATTGATTTTTAGTGACTGGTTAATGGATGCAAAACGGTGAGCGCTTCAAGATGAAAAAGTTCGCAGCAGACGCAGGCACACTATTTAACAGAGCAGTACAGGTATTGAAATAATAATTTCTTTGTCGTTCCGTGAATATATACGAATATTATATGATCAAAATGCAGTGAAACATGTTCACGCCCCCTCAGTCTGTCAGTCTGAGTCAGGCTCTCATGAAACACTTTCCCTTCATCAAGACCGCCGTGCACGTACGGATATATCGGTGCATAGGCCAGTATGCTATGATTCATCAACCTTTTACCTGTGTGAAAACCAATCGAGATATTTCACAGATATCGATTAAACAACTATTCTGAGTTGTCATAATTCTGAAAAGCAGAAAATTTAAAAGTAACTAAATGAGATTTTACAAATACAAATTTTGCTCAGTAGCCGGTACTGATTTGCGACAGTTTACGGTCAGTTTACTCCTATTAATTTGCTTCCTAGTTGGCATGTTTACTTTACAAAAGAAGACCAACAAGAAGTCCAAAATTGACAGAAAAAGCCTTGTGACTTCACTTGTAAAGGAAACTTAGTGGCACCAGTTGCTTAAATTTTACTTCATTTCAGTAGACACTATGAATGAACTTACATCAGTATCTATAATATTAAATTACAGGGTCAAACTTTCAAAATCATTTCATTAGTGACCATCAACAGCAGATTAAGGTTCAATTTACACATGTTCTAATTTTGAAACATGAAATAGCCATTCTAAAAGAAAAAAAAATCAAATTCTTCATCAAATTCTGGACTTTTATTATAGAACAACTGCTACTGCCAACATTAAACCATAGTTTATGGAATCTGTGCTTCTTGGTCAAAGTACATTAAATAGAAAAAACCAAATGCTTTGTATAAAAAAAAAATATTGACAAATATGCCCACTCCCCATTGCTATTATTCATGAAGTATATCATTAAAATGCATCAATTTATTTCTGTTTGAATGCTAACAGGATGCAACATAACCAGAATGTTGCGTCAGTCCAGTTGTCAAGCATACATATAATTTATATCATTGACTTCAGCTGTAACTGCAGTCTCAAAAAGAGAGTATATATGGAAAAGAAGATCATATATCACAATAATTTCTCTGTTTGAAGATTATTGAAAAAGTGTCACATATTTTTGTTGTAACACTTAGAAGTTGGACCTATACATAGCCAAAAGAAGGCAGCAAATTCAGATTTAAGTGACTTTTAAAGGTTGATTATTTTATGCACCCCTAAGGATCTACTGTATTCATCAGGCAATATGTCCATGTCTGGTTAAAAAAACACCAATATCTATTCATGTTGATTTAGAACCACCAACAAAAAATGCTGTAATATTCTGTTATAATCTTCAGATTATGGATCAGATGTAAATACCTTGTCCCCTTTTCTGATACTGCAGTTGCACAAAAATGGCAGTTGTTGGATATACTGCAATGAACACTATATCAGTTAAGAAATAATCATTACTGTTTTATCTTAATTTCTTTTGTACGTATTTGCTAACATCATTGTGAAGTAGTGAAAAAAAATCAATGATATTGCATGTACATCATCAAGATTCCTAACATTAGTGAACTTTTCGTGTAATGTTGTATCAGGCAAAGAATATCTGTGTACAAGTAAGTAAATGTGTTTTGTCCCTGGATTAAGGTTTATCTCATTATTTTAGCCTCTTTTTGGGACAAATATTGATTTGGATGCTTATACCTACCCATGACAGCACTATGAATAGACAATGGTGAAGTTTCCTTTACCACAAAGTAGTTTTAGCCAAAAATAACTAAGTTTTCTTACTATCATTTGGGAAAGGTGTGCAAACCTCCATTTCTCAAAGCAGAGGGCAGGTGTTTTATAATTTGATGATTATGATAAAAAGTGTTGCTTATTGTACTAGGATATAGTATAGTTCCAGACTTGTGGACTCATAATTGACTTGGTTTATATATGTGTATGATTATAACCATAAAACTGAATGTTATATTACTCAATAATTGTAAATTTTTGAAAAATCAAGTTTAGCTTTCTTGGAGTTGGACATGATCCTCCTTTTGCTGGTAGATAATATATATATTTAGATGTACCAAACTTAATACAATTGTCTTAAAAACCTATGTGTACAAATTGTATAATGTAGAACTGCTTCAGATAAAATGTAACACATGTTATTGAATTGATGACAACATGTTGTATTGATTTTTCCATATGAAGAATAAATGAAAAGCCTTCTCAATAGTCATGGATGAACACTACAGGTATTTGTACATGCCAGTAGTATAGAAACAATACATTGACAATGTCAATATGTAAATGCTAATGGCAGACAAACTAGGTAGTCTATGCTGGTATGCTGGTACTGTACATATGTATTATCAGAAGATAATGACCTGCTGGGCTGTTTTATTAAGTAATTTAAGAATTAATTTACTGATAACTTTGTCAAACAATTTCTCAGATTCTTTGATGTTAGAGCTTCCAGTTTTCTGTATGTACTGTGTAACAATTCCTAACAACACTCCTTAATTTGTTTGAAACTGTACACTTCACCTTGATCATTAGACAAACCAATCATAACCTCCAAAGCCACATCAGATGTTAATATATTCATTGCTTTGATTAAAGTAAGATACAGAAAACTAACTAAATATTTTTGAATTTGAAACATGATTTGATAAATTTCTTTTCATTCAAAATGCCAATAAGATATATTGAGTATTTCTGGTATTTATTTCTTTGTGGGGTTGAGATGTATGATCATTAATCAATACTATATTTTGGACCCAATAATCCTATTGACTTCTTTCAGTACATTTCTGTACATGTCTAGATCTTAAAATCTTATGATTATACAAACTACTTTAAAATCTCTTGACAACAAATTGTTATCTATGTAGGACCTTTACTTCCTGTATCTCTATTGACATTTCCTTCAGATATTGTTTCTCACCTTTCCTTCTCATATCTCTTCTGACCATTCCTTCCCATATCACCTCTGACCTTTCCTTCCCATATCACCTCTGACCTTTCCTTCCCATATCACCTCTGACCTTTCCTTCCCATATCACCTCTGACCTTTCCTTCCCATATCACCTCTGATCTTTCCTTCCTGCATCCCCTCACCATTCCTTCAATTATCTTACCTGACCTTTCCTTCTTGTATCTCCAAGATCTTTCTTTGAAGTGACTCCCCTGACCTTTTCTTCCTGTATCTCCCTTAATCTTTCCTTCCCATGTCTCTCCTGGCCTTCTTCTTGGTATTTTTGTGTCTCCCCAACCTTTGTTCCTTGTGTCTCCCCAACCTTTGGTCCTTGTATCTCCCCAACCTTTCTTCCTTGTGTCTCCCTGACCTTTCCTCCTTGTGTCTCCCTGACCTTTCTTTCTTGTGTCTCCCAAACCTTTCTTCCGTGTGTCTCCCGACCTTTCTTCCTTGTGTCTCCCCAACCTTTCTTCTGTGTGTCTCCCTGACCTTTCTTCCTTGTGTCTCCTGACCTTTCTTCCTTGTGTCTTCCTGACCTTTCCTCCTTGTATCTTCTCAACCTTTCTTCCTTGTGTCTCCCCAACCTTTCTTCCTTGTGTCCCTGATCTTTCCTCTTTGTATCTCCCGAACTTTCTTCCTTGTGTCTCCCTGACCTTTCCTCCTTGTATCTCCTCAACCTTTCTTCCCTGTATCTTCCTTGACCTTTCCTTCCCATATTTCCCCTGGCCTTCTTCTTTGTATCTCCCCAACCTTTCTTCCTAGTGTCTCCCTGACCTTTCTTCCTTGTATCACCCGACCTTTCCTCCTTGTATCTCCCTGATCTTTCCTCCTTTTATCTCCCAACCTTTCCTCCTTGTATCTCCCGACCTTTCCTCCTTGTATCTCGCGACCTTTCCTCCTTGTATCTCCCGACCTTTCTTCCTTGTGTCTCCCTGACCTCTCTTCCTAGTGCCTCCCCAACCTTTCTTCCTAGTGTCTCCCTGACCTTTCTTCCTTGTATCTCCCTGACCTTTCCTCCTTGTATCTCCTCAAACATTTCCTTCTTGTATCTCCCTTGACATTTTGTTTCAGTTTTCCTAACTTCAATAACTCGTATGACCTCTCCATGTTACTAGTTTACCAATCTGATTTCTGATATACCTGTTACATGTATACTTCCTTTCACATTCTAATTACTGATTCTTTAATTATAGTTTACAGAAGAAAAATTGGGATCAGCAGAAAAAACAGAATTAGATGCCCACTTTGAAAACCTTCTACAGAGAGCTGACAAAACTAAGTTATGGACAGAACGAGTATTACGCCAGACAGAAGCTGTTCTGCAGCCAAACCCGAGTAAGTACAGACAGTGTAGAGAATGAAGGATGTTCTCATTCCAAGGTTAGGATTTATATACCATTTGGCATTGTCTCCATTGTCCAAATTAATAGGTTCTATCTAAAATTTGTTTACTGTACTAAAAGCCTTTTAATGTTATCAGGTGGTTGATTGTATATAATGTAATGACCTTTCAATTCTGCCCGAAACTGACTTGAAGTTGTAAGGCGAAATTAATTGTCAAAAGTTAAGGTCAGTAAGGAAATAGTAGCACATACATGTAATGTTTTCAGTCATTATCTAGGCACAACATACATGTAATGGTTTCTGTCATTTTGTAGTGAAACATACATGTAATGGTTTCAGTCATTATTTAGGTACAACGTACATCTAATGTTTTCAGTCATTATGTAGTTAAAACTTCTGTCTAGGTACTTTCTCTTTTCCACAAAATCATTACATGCGTATATATTCATTGTTCTGTAGAGACCAGTGGACACTTGTTTTGTATACAGAATGTTGACCATTAAAATGTTCTACAAGTATAATATCTATATATCAACTATCCTTACATTCTAATTAGTTCTGTGGTAGATTTATTTGACAACTATTTCATAACCTACAAATGATCCTACCAACTTCAAATCCAGTTTCAGAAGCCAACATATACTGTATCATTGTTCTGTGATAAACACCTTCTTTTGAGACCTAAATATTGTGTTTTATTCATTGTATTAGAAATGGTTATCCCATCAAAACAATTATGGCAGTGACAGATATAATTTTTCTTACACATTGTAGTCAGCAGCCTCTGATGGTTGAGTAATTGTCCGATCGATAAACATATGTTTGACGTTGTCAATTTAAACATTTCAGATATAAGAATGGAAGATTTCTTCTACGAGAAATTGGATAAAAAGAAACGAGATAGAAACAATCACCAGGAACAATTGGGCAATGTGATGATAGATGCAGGCAATGACTACGGTCCAGGAACATCATATGGTGAGTATTTTTTATTCATCTTAGAATGGATCTTCAGACATTTTAACACTTTTCAGATTTTGAATTTAGCTTAAATTTACTATGAACCAGACTCTGTCTATATGCATTTCAGTATCGACATTTGTCAGTATCAAATGTCCATTGTCCAGTTTATTACTATCAACTAAGACCATATTATGTATCATAGCTAAGAAATCTGAATTTGATTAACCATCACGTTTAAGATGGAAGTTTTTAATGTGATAATAGATATCACAATAAATGTAAACTTAAGAATGGACACCATAAGACATGTAGGTTTGAGAATGGACACCATTAGACATATAGGTTTGAGAATTAACACCATAAGACATGTAAGTTTGAGAATGAACACCATAAGACATGTAAGTTTGAGAATTAACACCATAAGACATGTAAGTTTGAGAATTAACACCATAAGACATGTAAGTTTGAGAATGAGCACCATATGACATGTAAGTTTGATAATGGACACCATTAGACATGTAGGTTTGAGAATGAACACCATAAGACATGTAAGTTTGAGAATGGACACCATTAGACATGTAGGTTTGAGAATGAACACCATAAGACATGTAGGTTTGAGAATGGACACCATTAGACATGTAAGTTTGAGAATGGACACCATTAGACATGTAAGTTTGAGAATGAACACCATAAGACATGTGAGTTTGAGATTGGACACCATAAGACATGTAGGTTTGAGAATGAACACCATAAGACATGTAGGTTTGAGAATGGACACCATTAGACATGTAAGTTTGAGAATGAACACCATAAGACATGTAAGTTTGAGAATGAGCACCATCTGACATGTAAGTTTGATAATGGACACCATTAGACATGTAGGTTTGAGAATGAACACCATAAGACATGTAAGTTTGAGAATGGACACCATTAGACATGTAGGTTTGAGAATGAACACCATAAGACATGAAGGTTTGAGAATGGACACCATTAGACATGTAAGTTTGGGAATGCACACCATTAGACATGTAAGTTTGAGAATGAACACCATAAGACATGTGAGTTTGAGATTGGACACCATAAGACATGTAGGTTTGAGAATTAACACCATAAGACATGTAGGTTTGAGAATGGACACCATTAGACATGTAAGTTTGAGAATGAACACCATAAGACATGTACGTTTGAGAATGGACACCATAAGACGTGTAAGTTTGAGAATGAACACCATAAGACATGTAAGTTTGAGAATGGACACCTTTAGACATGTAGGTTTGAGAATGAACACCATAAGACATGTAGGTTTGAGAATGGACACCATTAGACATGTATAATTGAGAATGAACACCATAAGACATGTAAGTTAGAGAATGGACACCATAAGACATGTATATTTGAGAATGAACTCCATAAGACATGTAGGTTTGAGAATGGACACCATAAGACATGTAAGTTTGAGAATGAACACCATAAGACATGTAAGTTTGAGAATGAGCACCATCTGACATGTAAGTTTGATAATGGACACCATTAGACATGTAGGTTTGAGAATGAACACCATAAGACATGTAAGTTTGAGAATGGACACCATTAGACATGTAGGTTTGAGAATGAACACCATAAGACATGTAGGTTTGAGAATGGACACCATTAGACATGTAAGTTTGGGAATGCACACCATTAGACATGTAAGTTTGAGAATGAACACCATAAGACATGTGAGTTTGAGATTGGACACCATAAGACATGTAGGTTTGAGAATTAACACCATAAGACATGTAGGTTTGAGAATGGACACCATTAGACATGTAAGTTTGAGAATGAACACCATAAGACATGTACGTTTGAGAATGGACACCATAAGACGTGTAAGTTTGAGAATGAACACCATAAGACATGTAAGTTTGAGAATGGACACCTTTAGACATGTAGGTTTGAGAATGAACACCATAAGACATGTAGGTTTGAGAATGGACACCATTAGACATGTATAATTGAGAATGAACACCATAAGACATGTAAGTTAGAGAATGGACACCATAAGACATGTATATTTGAGAATGAACTCCATAAGACATGTAGGTTTGAGAATGGACACCATAAGACATGTAGGTTTGAGAATGAACACCATAAGACATGTAGGTTTGAGAATGGACACCATTAGACATGTAAGTTTGAGAATGGACACCACAACACTGTAAATTTGAGAATAGACACCACAGCACATGATGCAGATTTTAACAAATGAGCATGTTGATCAGTAAGTGGTCCATTGTCAATGTTACTGCATGTAAATATATAGAAAAAGGAAACTCATAGTGTCTGATAAAACTAGCAATATTAATGATGTTTGATGGTTACTTATATCCAGTCAAATATTACAAAGTCAGACTAACTGCAGGCAACATATATCATCCTGGGTACTTTTTGTTGAAACTTTGAAGTAGATTACTGCACTCAGCTTATCAGTTGTATTAATCACTCACCATGACATGTTAGAAGAGGAAGTGTGATTAAGTTGTCACTTTCAGTTAGCATGAGTGTTGACATTGAAGTCATTGTCACCATCCATTTTAGTGTTAATATTAGAGTTAATAAGTTCAGTTTTTCAAAACGTTTAAGTTCTATAGGATCTGGGAACTTCATTTTTAGAGATATCAAAGAAAGTATGGCAGGTCATTTTCTTCTGCTGCCTCCTTCTAAATCTATTTGTGGTTTTGAACAGAGATTGAAATCTGTGCAACTATGTGTACTTTCTTAAGAACGCCAACTAGAGATTTTGATGGGAAATGAAAACAGTTTAATACCACTGAGAGACATGAAAATTGTAATTATGGTTTTGATCAGAATGACTTTTCTAATGTCACTGTAATGTTTTTGAATGGATTTCAGTGCTTTATGGATTGTTATTTAAATGATCATCTTCCTGTAGAAACATTTGCAGAAATAATTCCACAGAATATTAAAGTGTGCATGCTGCAGGGTCTTTAAAGGAGATTTTAATTATCGAAAGCTGTCTTGTGATAGGGCTATTATGTCAGATGGGAAAGGTATAAAATTATGATTAAATATGGCCTGGCGATAGATAATGAAAGGAACATTAATGAGATTCTTGCTTCTAGTTCTTTTTATATTACACTATCCCAGCTAGAATATCTTAACCTGTATTTAACTGTTTGAGCAGTGAGACTTTCTACCCTGCCTTTTTCTGGGTGATGGGGCTCTCTACCCTGCCTTTTTCTGGGTGATGGGGCTCTCTACCCTGCCTTTCTCTGAGTGATGGGGCTCTCTACCCTGCCTTTCTCTGAGTGATGGGGCTCTCTACCCTGCCTTTCTCTGAGTGATGGGGCTCTCTACCCTGCCTTTCTCTGAGTGATGGGGCTCTCTACCCTGCCTACCCTGCCTTTCTCTGAGTGATGGGGCTCTCTACCCTGCCTTTCTATGAGTGATGGGGCTCTCTACCCTGCCTTTCTCTATTTGAGTGATGGGACTGTCTATCCCACCTTTCTCTGTTTATCTGTTTGAGTGATGGGCTTTCTACATATTCCCTGCTTTTTCTCTGTTTTATTGGTGGGGCTGTCCTTCCTGCCATTTCACTGTTTCAATAGTGAAGTTGGAAGTGGTTGGTCTATCTACATTAGCTGCTTTCCTTGTTTCAGTGCATTTGGTGAAGCTCTCAACTTTCCTTTCTCTGTTTCAGTGGTGAGGCTCTCTACCCTGCCTTTCTCTGTTTCATTGCATGTGTTGGAACTCTCAACTTTCCTTTCTCTGTTTCAGTGGTAAGGCTCTCTACCCTGGTTTTATCTGTTTCAGTGGTAAGGCTGTCTACCCTGGTTTTATCTGTTTCAGTGGTAAGCCTCTCTACCCTGGTTTATTTGTTTCAATGGTAAGGCTTTCTACCCTGGCTTTATCTGTTTCAGTGGTAAGGCTCTCTACCCTGGTTTATTTGTTTCAATGGTAAGGCTTTCTACCCTGGTTTTATCTGTTTCAGTGGTAAGGCTCTCTACCCTGGTTTTATCTGTTTCAGTGGTAAGGCTCTCTATCATACCTTTCTTTGTTACATTGGTGGGGCTTGCTTCCCTGCCTTTGCAGTGGTTAGGCTATCTACCCTACCATTCTCAATTTCAGCAGTTTGGCTCTCTACCTTACCATTCTCTGTTTGACAGTGGGGCTCACTACCCTGATGTTTGTTTATGATTACAAGCAGATAAAAGAATATCTTGGATTGACACATTTACATATTTTTATTGCTATTAGAACAAAAGTATGTGAGAGATCTCCCTAAAATTTCTTGTATAAATTTTCACTATTTATTCACTTGTCAATACAACAAATAAGGAAGAAAAGATAGGGAGAAAGAAGGAAAGAGAAACTAAACAATGTAAAACTGATAAAGAGCATAAGATGGTGAGTAGAGTGATAATATGAAAGTCTATTTATAAACAGGCCAATATAAACCGTGTCTAAGTCTCCATCAAGCAATGGAGGTCATTAGAGTTATATTAGTGATTAGAGCCTTATTTGGACATGAACATGTATAACAAAAAACTATTGGGCTTTTGGGACCTTATCTTGTTTGCCAGGGTGCTAAAATCCACACCATAGCCGAATGTATTAGTACAGTAATCAATGTCCTTGTATTACAACGGTTCACACGTGCCCCCGACAGCGACGGTGTATTGATCCGTCTCACAAGGTAATCAACAGAGGCAAAATTCTGATGGAGGCCCACTCCTGTGCAAGAGTATTTCATAATTGATTCTGATGAACCATTCATCTGTTAGTCAGAGTCAACAGGTGAGGTGGATGGCATATACTGTGTAATGATTACATAGTAAATTATTTCACAGAAGTAAAAAAAACACTGTCAAAAATCATAGTATCACTGTCGAATGTCATAATGTCACTGTCAAAAATCATAGTATCACTGTCAAATGTCATAATACCACTGTCAAAAATCATAGTATCACTGTCGAATGTCATAATGTCACTGTCAAAAATCATAGTATCACTGTCAAATGTCATAATATCACTGTCAAAAATCATAGTATCACTGTCAAATGTCATAATGTCACTGTCAAAAATCATGATATTGATGTCAAAAATCATATCACTGTCAATATCATAATATCATTGTCCACTATCATAGGAGGAACACTGTCAAATGTTATAAGAACACTGTCAAATATTAAGATATCACTGTCAAAAATCATAATATCATTGTCAAACATCATCAGAACTTTGTCAAGTATTATAAGAACACTGTCTAATATCAAAATATCACTGTTAAATATCACTCATAGCATTCGAAGATAACATTGGATAGTTACAATGACTCTGTAACAGTTATTGCTAAAGGCAAGAACATTAACACAGCTGACAACATGAGTTATCAAAAGAACAGTCAAAATTCAGAGCTTTCCAGGCTGAAAAGAAATTACAGCCAGCCAATCCTTTGTCCTATGAAAATATCAGCTTATTCTTTTCCCTTGGAGAGAGGAGAAAAAGCATGAATTGAGTTAGTTATGTTTCTCCTGAGGAAAATTAAGTTGAGTGGAAAGATTTTGTCATTTTTTATTTTTCTACACAAATATTAAGCTTTCATTTGGATGGTTGGGTAGAGTTTGGGCTGGCTTGCTGCTTTTTACATTAGCGAAACTCTCAGCATGGGTTTGGAGGGGATGGGCAGGTGGAATTGTCTTACAGATTCATTGGTGATGTTAAATTTGATCAAAATGATTGTCCTAAATCCTGGCACTGGAAATATCTGTAGTATAAATGTCAAAATGTTTATATAACAGCCTGTTATTTCTAACCTACCACCCTCCTGGTTTTGAGCTGCAAATGAACAGACCTTGATATATCTTTAAATTCAAAACACAGACAAGTGTTAAAGTATATATACCAAACAATAAACCATAGAAAAAAATGATTTTGTGTCTGAGCCAGATCAGATTTTAACAAATTAAGCCCAAGCATTTGTTGGAATTTTCCCAAATTCTTAATTCTCTCAGGGAACTGGAAGTGACAATTAATGGAATAAGTCAGCCTAGCCAGGAATTGTTTGTACAGAAGGTAGATCATGACCTTGATCCCTTTGATTATACAGTTTACAAGACCTACATACTATATATTTAGACTATACCAAAGACAGACTGCACTAACCAGGCCTTCCCAAGGACAGACCGTACTAACTAGGCTCTATAGACCATATAAACCAGGGACACACCCTTCCGCATGTTTTTGCCAAATTTGTTATGCATCGGTGAATTCACACACGTGTTGATGATATTCTATTTAATTAATCATATTTAAAATGGAATAGAAAATCTTCACTAGAATATGTGTTGTATTTTTTGTAAGTGGGCCTACATTGTTTACATGGCACTATCCAAACATTGTTTAAAATTGAAGAAACTATGTGAGTAGTTTGAGGCTCCCACGGGATACGCCAAACTGATGAAATATTGAATAATTTTCAGAGTCGTAGGTGCGTTGAAAAATGATTTGCTTGTCTGTAACTGAGCGAGATCGGGGTATCTCAGACTTGGGCTAAGATCTTGTAACATCCTAATCTTGGCTAACGCCTAGGTTGGGATTATGTTACAGGATCTTAGCCCTGGACTGAGATACCCCAGATCTCGCTCAGTTACAGGTAACAGTTTTGATTAAATTATATGGCTTGGGAATACTAACAAGGCTTCAGCAGAGACAGACCATTTACACCAGGGTTTACTTAGGACAGACCATATGTTTTTACTCTGAATCTAACAGGGCAAGGGAGTGCTAAACAGGCTTTACTATATGGCAAGGAAGTGCTAACTAGGCTTTAACAGGTACAGGCCAATCAAACCAGGCTTTATCAAGGACAGACCATACATTTTAACCAAGTATTTATCAGGGCAAGGGAATACTGAACAGGATTAACTAGGATGAAGAAATGCTAACCAGACTTTACCAAAGACAGACCATACATTTTTACCAAGTATTTATCAGGGCAAGGGAATACTGAACAGGATTAGCCAGGATGAAGAAATGCTAACCAGACTTTACCAAAGACAGACCATACATTTTTACCCAGTATTTATCAGGGCAAGGGAATACTGAACGGGATTAGCTAGGATGAAGAAATGCTAACCAGGCTTTACCAGGGACAGACTATATTTTTTTACCCAGGATTTAACAGGGCAAGAGAATACTAACCAGGCATTGCCAGGGTGATGATTTGTTTACCAGGCTATACCAGGGTAAGGAATTGTTTACCAGGCTACACCAGGGTGAGGAATTGTTATCTGACCATTGATTACAGTGTAGTGGTCAATCACTCTGTGAAATGCCACAGTAAAGAGATCTGCCTGATTTCTATAGTCATGATGATAGTGGTATTTTGATGAGGAACTCTTGGTGGGGATTAGACTTAACACTGCTAGATGGACTTTAGTGATTATACTGCCACCTATAGGACTGAATAGCAAGGACATTAACATCTATGTAATCATTCCTCTACCAATAGCTCTTAGCCAGAATCATTTAAGTTGTTGATAGACAAATATTAAAAAGATATATTGGAAGCATATGAATCCTCTGGTCATCTGATTAACTTATCAATGCATTTAGAATTAAACATGCTGTCAGTATATGTGTGAGCGTGATGCACCCACAGTCTCTATCAATCATTGTATAATGTAAGTAAACCTGTTACTGTCGCCTTCCTAATACAATGAGGAAGGGTGTTTCATGGTGTTTAACGTTAATGCTGGTGACTTTGATATACAAGTCAGTCTACTTTCCTCACCAGAACACCTACCGATACAATTAAATCCTTTCTATCATAGTAATCCATTCCTACAGTATGTACTTCCAAGCTGCTAAACTGGAGACATTTTATGAAATCTAAATGACTTGGTTGGTTGGTTATAAGTTTTCTGTCCTTTTTCACTGAGGAAATCGGTGTTTAGTAGCTATAAAGGGCAACCTGTCTCCTTGTGCCTCTAAGGTCAGAACATAGACCCTCTCGATATTTCTGTACATTGCCACAGCTAGGCCAAGTCTCTGGATCAGACTGGTGTGCGTTCCAAATCATGAGGTCTTAAAAGCAGTTATCATTTGTCTGACTGACTGACACATGCAGGAAAGTGTGTATATGACCCCAAATAGCTCCGCAGTATTGACACTGGTCACATGACCCTAACTGTGCTATCAGGTGAAACTGTAATTTGATTTTTTTTGTTAATTTCTGAGGAAGTGTTAACTTCTTAGATAGGTTTCTACTGAATACTATATACCAGGTATACAGAAAAAAAGCACAGACCTGCTGAAATCTCATTAGTACCACAGTAGAATGTTAAACTACAGATATCTAACCATGCCTGTGGTGATTTTTTGTCATCAGCAAGATCTGTGAGGATCCATCTTTAATCAAAGTCTTCAAGGATCTGAGTCAACTTGAGCACTCTAGCAGCACTATATGTTGTAATGGTTCAGCTGGACTTCTGTTAATAGGAGCTTTGGACAATAGTTTCTATGATAAATATCTTATATCAAAAAAATCCCAAAACAGATTTTTTGTCATTATTCAGCTCCTTATGAGAGTTAGGGACATAACTACTTACAGAACCAAGTTAAGGACAATAGCACCAAAAGAAGAATAGGGACAACGGTTTCTACAGAGACAAGGATTACAGCTCCTAAAGAGAGTAAGGGACTGCAAAATGCAGATAGTGAGATCAGTAATTTTTTTTCGGAGAAAATTGTATTAATTGTAAGGAAACATTTCATTTCCTGAGATTTTAATGTAATCCTTACTTTGAGAACAGCCGATTACAATGTGATTGATTTAAACTACTCACCCAAAGGCAGATTGGGGAAAGCTATACCTTCAAACCATCTCATATTTTCTTAGTAAATATAAAAATATTTTCACTAGCTCCGACCGGAGATCTGCTAGACTTGCACTGTTGATGATCAGAATTTTATACCCCTGAGGGAACTGGTACTTTATTGAGACCTGTGTCATCTTTATTATTGTGTGACAAACTTTTAATTAGTACACTGCCAAGTTTCAGTGTGGTAACTTTTTAATGTCCCATACTTCAGTGACTTTCTTTATTATAATAAAAATGACATCCATTAGACTTCATGAAAGGCCTCTACTCCAGCAAACCTTTGGATGTCCTCTTCGTTTTGTGTATGTGAATAGTCTTATGATCCCCAATCTAGATTGTGCTGGAATAGAGAAATACAACATTGAAATGAAAGTGCATTTATATTTTAATGATAACTTAACAATCTGACCATTGTAACAATGCCACTTTAGACATGGACATCACATATCAGAACCTAACATACGGACCAAGAAAAATGAAAAGCATTACAAATTGATGGTAGAATTCCTAATAAGGTATTAATGTAATTACTACAATATCACTAAATGATCTGACAAACATGACAAATGTACTTTATAACATAAACTCCTCTGTATTGTTTGATGATATAATTCACTTAGAAGCTGTTCAGAACACATACAATTAGGCTCTTTTCAGCAATTTTAGTCATTATCAGTATAATAAAAAATTAATGGAAGGGTCATTTTGAGCCTTGAGAGGCTCCAGGCCCCTAGGCTGCAGGGTCATCCCTGCCTTAAAGTATATGTTACATTTAGTTACCTCTAAGGTCATGATTAATCATATATTAGACAGTTACCAGGCCAGTCTAGCCAAGGAATTCTTGGTTATGCCATCTTATATCAACAGTTATAATATAAGGTGGTTCCTTAGTTACCAGGCCAGTCTAGCCGAGGAATTCTTGGTTATGCCATATTATATCTACAGTTACGATATAAGGTGGTTCCTTAGTTACCAGGCCAGTCTAGCCGAGGAATTCTTGGTTATGCCATCTTATATCTACAGTTACGATATGAGGTGGTTCCTTAGTTACCAGCCCAGTCTAGCCGAGGAATTCTTGGTTATGCCATCTTATATCTACAGTTACGATATGAGGTGGTTCCTTAGTTACCAGGCCAGTCTAGCCGAGGAATTCTTGGTTATGCCATCTTATATCTACAGTTACGATATGAGGTGGTTCCTTAGTTACCAGGCCAGTCTAGCCGAGGAATTCTTGGTTATGCCATCTTATATCTACAGTTACGATATGAGGTGGTTCCTTAGTTACCAGGCCAGTCTAGCCAAGGAATTCTTGGTTAAGCCATCTTATATCTACAGTTATGATATAGGGTGGTTCCTTAGTTACCAGGCCAGTCTAGCCGAGGAATTCTTGGTTATGCCATCTTATATCTACAGTTATGATATGAGGTGGTTCCTTAGTTACCAGGCCAGTCTAGCCGAGGAATTCTTGGTTATGCCATCTTATATCTACAGTTACGATATGAGGTGGTTCCTTATTACCAGGCCAGTCTAGCCGAGGAATTCTTGGTTAAGCCATCTTATATCTACAGTTATGATATAGGGTGGTTCCTTAGTTACCAGGCCAGTCTAGCCGAGGAATTCTTGGTTATGCCATCTTATATCTACAGTTATGATATGAGGTGGTTCCTTAGTTCTAGCCGAGGAATTCTTGGTTATGCCATCTTATATCTACAGTTATGATATGCCCAGCCCAGTCTAGCCGAGGAATTCTTGGTTATGCCATCTTATATCTACAGTTATGATATGAGGTGGTTCCTTAGTTACCAGGCCAGTCTAGCCGAGGAATTCTTGGTTATGCCATCTTATATCTACAGTTATGATATGAGGTGGTTCCTTAGTTACCAGGCCAGTCTAGCCGAGGAATTCTTGGTTATGCCATCTTATATCTACAGTTATGATATAGGGTGGTTCCTTACGGTTGTTTTCTATCTACAGGTGATGACAGGCTTTTCGCCACATAATTATATTGTTGTATCCTATGGGAAAACATACCAGATAGCAATGTCGCACAGTTTTCCTGTATATGGAAATATGTATGAAGAGGTAACTGTTGTAACCTGGTATGGAAAACTAAGCCGCAGAAAAGTACGGCAATCATTCGTTTTATCTTTATACCGTAAAAGGATTATAGATACTTGATAAATACAACTATAAATGATTAATCATATTCAATAATGATTTCACAGTGCTGTAACATGACAGGGTCATTAGATCAACATTCTGGTATCTATATTTTGTGATGGGAGAGACACAGTGATGTAACATGACAGGGTCATCAGATCAACATTCTGGTATCTATATTTTGTGATGGGAGAGACACAGTGATGTAACATCACAGGGTCATTAGATCAACATTCTGGTATCTATATTTTGTGATGGGAGAGACACAGTGATGTAACATGACAGGGTCATCAGATCAACATTCTAGTATCTATATTTTTTAATAGGAGAGACACAGTGCTGTAACATGACAGGGTCATCAGATCAACATTCTGGTATCTATATTTTGTGATGGGAGAGACACAGTGCTGTAACATGACAGGGTCATTAGATCAACATTCTGGTATCTATATTTTGTGATGGGAGAGACACAGTGCTGTAACATGACAGGGTCATCAGATCAACATTCTGGTATCTATATTTTGTGATGGGAGAGACACAGTGCTGTAACATGACAGGGTCATTAGATCAACATTCTGGTATCTATATTTTGTGATGGGAGAGACACAGTGCTGTAACATGACAGGGTCATCAGATCAACATTCTGGTATCTATATTGTGTGATGGGAGAGACACAGTGCTGTAACATGACAGGGTCATCAGATCAACATTCTGGTATCTATATTTTGTGATGGGAGAGACACAGTGCTGTAACATGACAGGGTCATCAGATCAACATTCTGGTATCTATATTTTGTAATAGGAGAGACACAGTACTGTAACATGACAGGGTTATTATATCAACATTCTGGTATCTATATTTTGTGATGGGAGAGACACAGTGCTGTAACATGACAGGGTCATTAGATCAACATTCTGGTATCTATATTTTGTGATGGGAGAGACACAGTGCTGTAACATGACAGGGTCATCAGATCAACATTCTGGTATCTATATTTTGTGGTGGGAGAGACACAGTACTGTAACGTCACAGGGTCATTAGATCAACATTCTAGTATCTATATTTTGTGATGGGAGAGACACAGTGCTGTAACATGACAGGGTTATTATATCAACATTCTAGTATCTATATTTTGTGATGGGAGAGACACAGTGCTGTAACATGACAGGGTCATCAGATCAACATTCTGGTATCTATATTTTGTGGTGGGAGAGACACAGTACTGTAACGTCACAGGGTCATTAGATCAACATTCTGGTATCTATATTTTGTGATGGGAGAGACACAGTGATGTAACATGACAGGGTTATTATATCAACATTCTAGTATCTATATTTTGTGATGGGAGAGACACAGTGCTGTAACATGACAGGGTCATTAGATCAACATTCTGGTATCTATATTTTGTGGTAGTAGGGACACAGTACTGTAACGTCACAGGGTTATTATATCAACATTCTAGTATCTATATTTTGTAATAGGAGAGACACAGTACTGTAACATGACAGGGTCATCAGATCAACATTCTAGTATCTATATTTTGTGATGGGAGAGACACAGTGCTGTAACATGACAGGGTCATCAGATCAACATTCTAGTATCTATATTTTGTGATGGGAGAGACACAGTGCTGTAACATGACAGGTTCATCAAATCAACATTCTAGTATCTATATTTTGTGGTAGTAGAGACACAGTACTGTAACATGACAGGGTTATTATATCAACATTCTAGTATCTATATTTTGTGATAGGAGAGACACAATACTGTAACGTCACAGGGTCATCAGATCAACATTCTAGTATCTATATTTTGTGATAGGAGAGACACAGTGCTGTAACATGACAGGGTCATTAGATCAACATTCTAGTATCTATATTTTGTGATAGGAGAGACACAGTGCTGTAACATGACAGGGTCATTAGATCAACATTCTAGTATCTATATTTTGTGGTGGGAGAGACACAGTGCTGTAACATGACAGGGTCATTAGATCAACATTCTAGTATCTATATTTTGTGGTGGGAGAGACACAGTACTGTAATATGACAGGGTCATTAGATCAACATTCTAGTATCTATATTTTGTGATGGGAGAGACACAGTGCTGTAACATGACAGGGTCATCAGATCAACATTCTAGTATCTATATTTTGTGATGGGAGAGACACAGTGCTGTAACATGACAGGGTCATTATATCAACATTCACAATGCTGTAAAATACAGTTGCAACAAACAAACATTGTAGTCTTTATTTTGTGGTGGGAGTGACAATGTTGTATTGAAAAGATTGAGACCTCAGTGCTGCCTGTTTGTAATATGATCCCAATTCGTGCAACAGTTATAAAGTCCCTATCAGCAGAAATTTGAGATGTGTGGAGACAAAAAATAAGCTGAGAAATAGGAGGTAACTGGTGTGTAGAGGTCAGCATGTTTCTGGGTTTTACATGTGCCATGCTTACAAAGTGTAGCAAGGTCATGAAGGAAAACTTCCAGCAGTTAGAATGAGACATCTGTTTTCTCTGTAACTAATTTTTGAAGTGAACACACACATCATGTAACAGATAGGTTTGTAGGAGGGATTTAATTAAACAAATCTTTATGTTTGTATCAGAACAAATATTGGCATCTGTCACAGTAGTATCTTTTCTCAGGCCTGTTATTTTGGAAACGATTCTCAGTAGGATAATAGCTGAATATTTTCAGTACACATATCCTTGTTAAAATAGTTCTGACAAAGTTCTGTGATTAAACCATCAGCTTGTTGCCATTTATACTTTTTGTTATAAAAAAATCCTTGCTTAAATATATATATTTACATTGATAGATGAAATCATTAATGTTTGGTCTTCAGAAAAGATCACTTTAAGCATTTACAAGCTTGAATTAACATATGCTTTTCAATGGTCTTATACATTGTCCCTTTCAGCTGTCTCCTGTGCTATTTATAGAATATATACCCCTTTGTTTTGTTTTTGTACTTACTTAGAGGAAAGTTAATTATGAGAGTTTAAGAAATAATTTATGTAAAACTACTGAATGACAACCTGACTATAATAACCATCTGATTTCTAAAATTGATCCTTAACTCTGAAATAAATCAATACAGATGTAGTTACTAGATAGTCAAAAGTTTCTTGATGACAAAAGGTTTTCTAAGGCAGGTGATAATGTAGTTAAGGAAGCAGAGGTAATTCATTTTAATATGTGAACTGTTTTGTTTCAGGTAATGCCCTGGTCAAGTCCGGTCAAACACAGATACAGATAGGTAATGCAGAACGTGAATTCACTCAAGCCACTGTCAATAACTTCCTACAGCCCCTGAAAAGCTTCCTGGAAGGGGATATGAAAACAATACAGGTAAATTTCAGTAACATTACAGGGATTGTAGGAGTTTAGTTTTTGTCGCCTGTTGTGTCATATGTCATAAATATCACACGCCTAATACACATGTAATAATTAAGCCTGTTAAATGGTGGGACACAACAAGTCGTGAATGGTAGGTTTGAGGTTTATTTACTGTCGACGTCAGTTTAGCCTGTGAAGGAGATGACAGGACAGTTTTACACACAAAAATTCTTCCCTGAAGTATACACATTCTGGAGCAAATAATATAATGACATCATAGAAAAGGAGACATGTGAGTACATACCACTCACTGATCACTACTTGGTACCGTTGCAAAATATGTAAAAGATCCTCTGGACGCAAAGAAACCTACACGGGACATTTCACAAAGGTTCATCTAGGTTACATGGTAGAACCTGAGATTTTACAAGATGAGACCAGAGCTAAAGCTGAGAAACCCAAACAAATAAATAGACCAATGGAAACACTCACTAACGAACAGTTGGAGAGAGTCAAACCCGGGGCATCACTGAAACTGACACTCACTAATGAACAGTTGGAGAGAGTCAAACCCGCACGGGGCATCATTGAATCTGACACTCACTAACGAACAGTTGGAGAGAGTCAAACCCTTCACGGGGCATCACTGAAACTAACACTCACTAACGAACAGTTGGAGAGTGTCAAACCCGCACGGGGCATCACTGTAACTGACACTCACTAACGAACAGTTGGAGGGAGTCAAACCCGCACGGGGCATCACTGACACCTGACCTATGTCAAAGATCCGTCTGATTGTTGATATCACTAAGGATAAAGCAGGACTTGGAACCTAGTGATTCCGAGGACAGCTCTAGCAGCACCAATTCATCAGAACACAGGGAGGACAGATGGTTGATCCTGAAACCTTGGGGTATGAACATGAAACGTCGTCCACCTCAACAGTATGGCTGGACAAAAACCCAAAATAACTATACACAAAAGACTGGTCTCAAAACAACAATTTTATCCAGTAGTTTATTAAAAACTACAAGAGTTCAAAATCCCATATGGACATAAGTGCATATACAATATTCATGATAGATCGTATTAAGCCTGATGGCATCACTATATTGTGCATTTCATAACCATTTCTATGACGTCATTATATTATTTGCTCCAGAATTTGTATACTTCAGGGTATAATTTTATGTGTAAAACTGTCCTGTCGAAGCCTTCACAGGTGAAACTCGAGTAGACAGTAAATAAACTTCGAACCTACCATCCCCAACTTGTTGTGTCCCACCACTTCCTAGATGTATTATAACCCCTAGTGGGATGCCCTGCATACCCTCGGGTATCCTAGCATGTGGATGACTGAACATCTCTGAACCCTAAACCTCCGGCATTGGCTCTCTCTTTGGAATTTTGAGGAAGTCTGTTGTGGCATCATAAAGTTGTCACACATGTATAATGTTACACTATCGTCTCTGTGAAAATAAAGTCTGTTCTTTAGGGAAATTAGTTCAAGAGTTTTCACTTATTTCTTAGAAGTATGGGTTATATGATGAATAGGATCTTATACTTGTGTAGATGTAATATTGAATCTATTAAGCTTGTTCCATGTCACTAAAGGCTCATGACATATCAAATTATTGAACTTCTTTACAAAATTCCATATTGCATTGGCACAATCGAGTTTAAGATATTATATATATGTAATCTATATGATTCATTTCTTACTATTTTCAGTAAATGTTACTTGTTAATGTATTTGAGGTATTTATCAAATTGCTGTAAATATGTGCATATAAATTTCAATTTTTAGAAAATTCTTAATTTCAAAAATATGATGCATGCTATTTATACGAACAAGACAGAAATTCATGATCAGACTAGGATCCATGATAGGCCAATGGTTCCCATATCAAAAAGGATTTGTCTACAATGCAGTCAAACATGTTCTTTTTTATTGTATTTGAGTCTCATTTCAGTTATAGAACTTGGTAAATTAATCATGGCGAGTATCCTGAACATTGCAGATATTCATGTCAACATAAGCAATATTTCCATTGTAGAATTGTAGCAGTGCATAATATAGTAATCACAGATTGCAATGGCCTATTCTATTTTTAGAAATGTTGAACAAACAGAAGTAAGTTTGCTACATAATTTCCTGATCAAAATGTGTATTGAGTTGTGAATTAGAAAAATTACACAATGTTGATGTCATGTGTAAAAAAATATCACTAGGTAATTTTCAACCACAGTAGTGATCATTGCAGAATCATGTTGATTCATCCTCCATTTTGTAACGT
Source organism: Ylistrum balloti (assembly GCF_031769215.1). Lineage (NCBI taxonomy): Eukaryota > Metazoa > Mollusca > Bivalvia > Pectinida > Pectinidae > Ylistrum > Ylistrum balloti. The sequence goes on along the minus strand of NW_026782116.1, from coordinate 441,630 downwards.
TGTAGTATTGTCATCAAGTGGATAAGAAACAGGACAGGCAGGATATATACCTAGTAGATGTCTTTCTGATGTTAGATAGTGTTTATCCATGCTGTAAGAATCAAGTGAGGGATACAATCTACAATCGTAGCTTTGATATTTGTAACTTTCCTCCCTTTATATACGATATTTTCCATATAAGCCTTGGCGGTTGGGCGTGCATGTGCGGTTTACACCGGCAGAATGAAAAAAAAAATGAAGCATACTAGTACATCAATACGAGACGGTACCAAGTGTTTTACAAGTCCATCAGGTGTTAATGACTGAAACAAATCGTCTAGAACCATCATTTGCAACTGTATACAGGATGATTTTAAGATTCAAAATAAAAATAACATTATTGTGGATTTAATTAATCATACCTTTTAATATGAATCACAATAATATCTTCTGAACTTCTGTGGTTGCTTTGGAAGCCTTAATGGAAGTTTACAATAGTCTGTTGCATCCTGGGATTGATAGGTCATCAGTTTATGTGCCATGCTTGATTACAATGAAAAAGGCTTTGTGTAACATTATGGGACTATTAGAATGTTTTCAGCATGCGAGAGTCTTCACTAATATTTAACAGTACAGACACCAATGGAGATATTTTGAAGTAAACCGTATGTAATGTCAGGACCTTTATCAGTGGATGCTCCCAAGCCAAACGAGTCAGATAATTGCTCTTTGACATTTTTTAAACACATCAATAAAATAAAGGATTATCTGTGTATATTTCATTTGTGAACTGATATCAAATGTTTCACTGATGATCTTGATAAATTGCCTTCCGTTGTTTGTTATATCTACAAAATTTGGTCAAATAACAGTTACCACATCATACGAAATGGTACAACTTATATTCTGGTACGCCTAATAAGTGGATCCAACGGAAAAAATCATTAAAAATTGGCTTGGAGGCTTATATACCAGTGCAGTTTATAACCTGGGTGGTAGGCAGTTTATAACCTGGATGGTAGGCAGTTGATAACCTAGGTGGTAGGCAGTTTATAACCTAGGTGGTAGGCAGTTTATAACCTGGGTGGTAGGCAGTTGATAACCTAGGTGGTAGGCAGTTTATAACCTAGGTGGTAGGCAGTTTATAACCTGGATGGTAGGCAGTTGATAACCTAGGTGGTAGGCAGTTTATAACCTGGGTGGTAGGCAGTTGATAACCTGGATGGTAGATGTATTTAGACTTTTTTGGGATAAGACATGAAGGGAAACTTTAAGAGGTTTGTAGACTCTGACATCATCTGTTGTAAATTGCTAGGTACTTCTCCGAGTAAAAATTGTGATTTTAGTGTTATCTTTGTGTAGCATAGTTTTATGTATTATATAAAGATTGGTGATATCACAAGGAATCGAATACAACAAGGTTTTCCTGGACTTGGTCTTGATTATCAAGACGACCTCCAAAGATTCTGTCCTCCAACAGTCATGTCAAGGTGTGAAGATTGAATTCGTGTCTGCCTGGTAATAAGCTTTTCTAGCACACAGCTTGTGAAGTAACATCATTTTCTTCCTTTTCTGATCAGCAGATGCTGACAAGTGGTTTGACCAAGCCAAGTGTCTATACTGGATGGCAAATTTATTTTCCAAAAACATTATATATATTAATACTCTCTCTCTCTCTCTTTTTTTTTTTTTTTTTTTCTCTTCTTCTTCCAAAAATAAATACAAGTGTACATAACATGCAAGTGGACATAATAGGCAAATATTTATGGTAACATGAAATAGTCAATACATGTACCTTCAAGTCGTCTGGTCTGGGAAGTCATCTGCAGTGGAACAGCATACACCATATATCTCTGGTGATTTCAGGAGTCCAAAATGTCAACTTTGTTAAAATTAATGACCTTGGCCAACTTTCAAGATGCCATGAATGCTATACTTAGATTTTTACAACCACTTTGTTGGTATGGCCTGGAGTTTGAATCTTACCTGGTCTGGGGCTGCGGTATCCAGAGATGAATTTAGTTCCATGACGAAAGTTATCACCTGTAGCCAGGGTAACATGATGTAGGCTGTCTATCTGGTTTGATCAATGTTGGCATGAAGTTAGGACAATGGAGTTTGTTAAAATCAATTATTTCAATCCATCCTTCACTATGGTCAGATAGGTACAATTGTACTAATTAATGATTTCAACCCCTCACTAATACCAGAAGGGTATGATTGTACAAATTCATGATTTCAACCCCTCACTAGGGTCAGAAGGGTATGATTGTACAAATTAGTGATTTCAACTCCTCACTGAGGTCAGAAGGGTACAACTGTACAAATTAATGATTTCAACTCCTCACTAAGGTCAGAAAAAGTAGAATAGATAAATGATTTCAACATTTGCTTAGATCAGAAGGGTAAAATAATGATTTCAACTCCAAACTGAGGTCAAAAGAGTAGTATAAATTACTACAGTAATGATTTCAACCCCTGGCTCAAAACAGAAGGGTTAGTTAGTATCATGATTTCGACCCCTCTTTTAAGGTCAGAAGGGTTGTATAAACTAATTATTTCACCCCCCTCACTAAGGTCATAAGGGAAGTAGAATGATTTCCACTGCTCACTGAGCTCAGAAATGCTGCATGTATAATGATTTCAACCCTTTCCTGTGGTAAAAAGTGCAGAAGGTATAATGATTTCTACCCCTTCCTGTGGTAAGAAATAATGGTATTATGTGTTATGAATTCAAACTCTTCCTGTGGTCAGAAATTATAGTATTATGTATGATGAATTCAAACTCTTCCTGTGGTCGGAAATAATGGTATTATGTATTATGAATTCAAACTCTTCCTGTGGTCAGAAATAATGGTATTATGTATGATGAATTCAAACTCTTCCTGTGGTCAGAAATAATGGTATTATGTATGATGAATTCAAACTCTTCCTGTGGTCAGAAATAATGGTATTATGTATGATGAATTCAAACTCTTCCTGTGGTCAGAAATAATGGTATTATGTATGATGAATTCAAACTCTTCCTGTGGTCAGAAATAATGGTATTATGTAAGATGAATTCAAACTCTTCCTGTGGTCAGAAATAATGGTATTATGTATGATGAATTCAAACTCTTCCTGTGGTCAGAAATAATGGTATTATGTATGATGAATTCAAACTCTTCCTGTGGTCAGAAATAATGGTATTATGTATGATGAATTCAAACTCTTCCTGTGGTCAGAAATAATGGTATTATGTATGATGAATTCAAACTCTTCCTGTGGTCGGAAATAATCATCAGACAACTACAGATGTTGAAGACACTTTTTAGAAAAATAAAGTTTTAGTTGCAATATTTGTTGAGTTTTAGACACCTGATTGTTATTAGTAACTCAATACCCCAACTGCTTGGACGAATTCCAATGTTTTCTGTCAGAATAACATCTTCAAACATGTGCCTGTTTATCTTCATTCTTACACATGTATACAGCACTCTCATTAAACACTGCAACTGTTTCCTTTGTTGTTAGTTAAATTTTTTATGATGATATGAAATGTTACCATTTCTACCACTTCATCACTACCAATGTGCCTATGTTGACTAAAGTCAACTGAATATCAACTGTGACATCACATTAAATACCTCCACAGGAAGTGGGATTTTCAGGTGTCAGTATGAAGTATTTTTCAATGATCAAATGTCATTTTCAATTTTGGTTTTAAATTAACAAAATTTATATGACAGCAAATGCATAACATAGATCACTTTTAACCACTCTGTAATTTTTGTTATATTTGTTTCAGAAAGAAAAGAAGATTTTAGAAGTAAAACGATTAGACTTAGATGCTTCTAAAAATAGATTGAGGAAAGCAAAATCCACCGCAAGTCAACAACAGGTAAGATTATGTACTGGGATACTAATCAGGGGTCTAGCACTATTTATCTTAGGCTGTCGTCATTGACATGTATAATCATGTTATTGATTCATATTGAATTGTATAGTGAAGGAGCATTTCAAATTTTATAGTTATTCCCAAAAAATTATATGATACTCTTTCATTAGGAACACTTTTTATTCTTTCATTTAATTTCAAAATAGGTTCAAACTTTGTGTCTTGATTTACGAAATTTGTGAAAGTCTAAGTCAGTTCTAAAACCATAAACAAATAAACATACAGTATGTCTGTCCTGTCTTTTAGTAATATAGAGTTATCTGTTATTAGAGCTGGTACTGATTGTCGCATCAAAAGTTTGTGTGAGAAAATTTGGCATTTTTCTCATGACATGATTCTCACAAACTAACGACATAACAATGAATACCTGCTCACAAGGGCAGATAACTCTGCATTATTGAAATATGGAATACAGACTGCCTTCACAATTTTTAAAGTTCTTGTGATTAATTAGCTCCATGTTGTTTGGTACAACAGCTGTGTTTTTGACAGCTGCCATTTTTCTGGACATTGTACAGGCAGTCAGTACAGTGATCTTTATTGATTAGAAGAAACAGCTGTAATATCAGTTTTGAAATATGAACTTTAATTTATCAAATGATATATATTTCACTGCTGGAATAATGAGCATTTAGGTATCTTTATCTCTCTGGTATCAAAACTTATAAAAACTTTTGATTTTCAAATTGTACAAGGTGCCAGTGGGGTCTTTAGGCAATAAATCTGGTAGTAACAGAAAGATAAACATCAGTTGTAAAACGTTAGCACCTCTTGATATCCAAACATGGTAACCAGTTTATATCCTATGAAAAAATCATGATGAGTATTATCCATTTAAAGTTATCATTGTCATAATAAGGGTAAGGAACTTCGGATATAAGAAATATTGTATTGGCTCTGTTATTATTCTGATTTAGACAAGTTTTAAGTACATGTGGCCATGGGGAGACATAATTACACAAGATTCTCAGACTTGTGTGAAAACATGTGGCTGTTAAGTAAGATTAAAAGATTTTCAAAAAATTTAATGCACAGAAATCTATAATGAGAGCACAGAGTTAAGTGGAGTTAAGTGGGAATGATCACATCCTGAATTGTAATTCAACTTGTAACTCCATGTACCAGGTGTAGAGGATATTAAGAGGGGACAACTGCAACTTTATATCATTATTTTCAGAATAGTTAAAAAAATGTTTTACAATTAGTCTGTTTATATGTTTTTATTATAAATGTGTAGCTATATTACAAAATATTTTATTTAGTATGGTCATGTGTTGGAATGTCAGGGTGTACTTAGCTTCTCTGGCTGAAACGTTGATTATATAATTAGCTGATTTGATTATGCAATATTTATAGGATGTAGGGTCACTACTTGTGGTCACTGTGATCTAGCAGTGTGATAAATATTACATCATATGTATTTTATAAGAATTCATGTACCACATATTTTATGCATATGATATATAAGACTATATCTAGCCTGGCTCGTGTTCCCGCATTAATGCTTAATGTGACTCTGCAATGATGCTTTACATATATTGTAATAATTACAATACATAGATACAGGCTAATAAATGGGGACAGGTTTGTGAATGTGAGTGGGCAAAAGGGAAATGGGATTGACTGATATTGAGTGTGTGTACCCTAATGAGTTTAATAGTAGGGGAGGCTGTAAGTGAGTGAAATAAGGGGCTTGATTGATGTTGAATACCGTAATGAGTTAAATAAAAGGACTTAAGACTACTGGTAGAATAGATGGCAAAAAGCAGGATTTCAGTTATATTGATGTTATGGTTTTGAACATATAAGTATCTCTAGGAATTCGTCCAAAGTTTGGTTTATGAATAGTATGCCAAACATTATGTCCTACAGGAATCCCACAATTAGATGGTTAATATGAATATACAGCCAGCCAATGCCTCTTTTGAGAATCCCTTCTAAGTTACCAGTAGATGGACATGTCCCCTGGGAGTCTGATACTAGTATTTATACAGAACCAGGCTGCTTATCCTTGGAATTTTAAGTAGTCCCCTCCCACACCATGGATAGTCAGCTACTGAGGAAATTCCCCTCTTAGTCAGTTATACAACCGTTTAGAAGTATCCTCAAAAACAGTGGCTATCTATAGCTATCCAAATACACATTCTCAGAGCTTGGAAACTTGCATATCGCCATCCCTACCTGAATTACTTAAAACAATCGGCCTATTTGACATGTCACCCCTAAAAGTCCTCCTTCAAACAGAGTTATAGAACCAGCATCAGTACCACATTTCCTGTTGTACCTTTGGAGACTCATTATGTTAGGCATCACAATTAGCACACATATGATGGATGTTATTTATATAATCTGTCCCCTAGACGGTATATAAATAACTAATGATCATGTATTGGTATTTGTCTGCTAACCTTATGGGACCTCATATTCTGAAGTAATGCATATAGGGTGTAACTATATTTACGTGACTCTTAAAATCACAACAGATACATAAATAGGGGGTATATGGGAAAGTGTTACGTATATTATTCATATGTATCTAGCTCCTTTATCTGGTGACTGTTGTATTTACACCTGTATATGTGTTTATCATAAGTATTTACACCTACCAGGTATATATGTGTTTATCATAAGTATTTACACCTACCAGGTATAGATGTGTTTATCATAAGTATTTACACCTACCAGGTATATATGTGTTTATCAAAAGTATTTATACCTACCAGGTATATATGTGATTATCATAAGTATTCACACCTACCAGGTATATATATATGTGTTTATCATAAGTTTTATGTTGCACCATGTGTAACTTGTGCATCATGTGTACGTCATATATATGTGTGTAAAGGAATAGAAAGGTCACACCTGTGGTTTTAATGTGTAACTAGTAAGCACATTTAGATGTGTACAATACATATATCTATTGTGTATCTGTGCAGTTATGTGTTCCCAACATTGCTGACAATGTAAGTGTAACACACACTTGTGTAATACCACCGGTCATTGGTACTACCTTGTGTTTGTATGACTTGTATATATAGCAGTGTCGGTAGGTTGTGATAACACACCATAATATCATGTGTTCTATATATATTTATTGTGTGAGTAAGGTATGTCCACCATATCATCATGAGTATTTTTGTATTTTCTATATAAATGGTTGTAGTGCGGGTAAGGCTGGGTATGACCACCATCGTGGGTACTATTTTGTAATGTGTGTCTGTCTTTTACAAGCCTAACTCCACTACCAACACCCTGACCCTCGTAGAGGTTAGTGACTCTTGTTTTCATGCATGGTTGTTGTCCATCCTTGTTTTGTTGATGTGTGTAGCTAGAGTAAGTATCACAGTCAGTTTTACTCAAAAACGAAATTGAAATCTTTTAATTTGGTTGTGTATTGTAGTACAATCCTAGCCAATTCTAATACATTGTATATATATATATATCTTTATGATTTACAGTCATCAGACTTTATGTCAGTATAGACCTGGTGGACAAAATAATGTGATGACTTATTGATTATTGTGCTCTACACACACTTTAATTCGATCCACAGGGATGATATTTTACTGTGTTAACATCTTAAAATTATGCAAATGATATCAGTGTTGCATTTAAGCTTACAATATGCAAAGTATAAAAAAGAGAGGCATCTCTATGATGACAATTTAGGTTATGAGGGCATATTTCTAATGTCAAGGACATAACGGAATGTGTAAAATGTCAAAGTCATAAGACAACAATGTGTATAATGTCAAGGTCATAAGACAACAATGTGTATAATGTCAAGGTCATAGGACAATGTGTATAATGTCTAGATCATGTCTGATGTCAAGGTCACTAGATTATGTATTTTCTGTTGAGGTCAAATGTTGACATATAATTTTAGTAGATATAAAATCAGACAGGTTTGGGTATGTCAAGATTATGTAAAGTTTGGATAAAGGTCACAAGTATATCTGTATAATACATCTATGTAGTAAGGTCCTTACTTATAATGTGTCAACATACGATCGTAAGGTTAGTGCCAATCCAGGTTCTCTATTGAGGAGTGTATTATTAAATGATAAGATGTTTCAGAGCTGTCTCTGCCTTGTGTTTGTGTAGAATTATGCGATATTGCTCACAAATAGTGTAATTAGACATATATAGCTAGTGACTTTATATTAAACAAGAAAGACATCATTTTCTGAACATTGTTTTTTAGTGTTTATGAGTAAACCTTTTTAGAAGAGGCCCAAGGCTAGACAAGTATTGATATATTAACATGTTGACAATGGTGTGTTAGTGATTTAAGGCGTTCAAGTAAGGCCACTGATCAGACTCCTGTCTGGTGTTAGTCCAACTCAATAATCTCATAGCTAATACTGTGGATGGCAGGAAAATCATAAAATACCAATTTCTGTTTAATACACATCATGGCGTCAGTATATGCTCCTTTTGGACCCTGTGCTTATTGATTATGTAGGGCTGTAGAAACATTGCCTGTATGTATATTATATATACAGCAAGGAACAAATTCTCTAGATGTATTTGTAAAAATTGACAGTGTTTATCTATACTTGTGAGTGTACTTGTTTCTATCTAAGTTCAGAATTTTGATGACCTCTGTTATAATAGTTTGTCATTCATGTTTTGTTTGTTATCAAGGAAAGGTGAGGTAACTAATTGATGTGATGAAACATTGGATGTTTATTTGAGGCAGTGATTGGTTAGGTAACTAATTGATGTGATGAAACATTGGATGTTTATTTGAGGCAGTGATTGGTTAGGTAACTAATTGATGTGATGAAACATTGGATGTTTATTTGAGGCAGTGATTGGTTAGGTAACTAATTGATGTGATGAAACATTGGATGTTTACTCGAGGCAGTGATTGGTTAGGTAACTAATTGATGTGATGAAACATTGGATGTTTACTTGAGACAGTGATTGGTTAGGTAACTAATTGATGTGATGAAACATTGGATGTTTACTTGAGACAGTGATTGGTTAGGTAACTAATTGATGTGATGAAACATTGGATGTTTACTTGAGACAGTGATTGGTTCGGTAACTGATCAATGCAGGGGAGTTTTTACATGATGAACTTGTGGTATATTTTAAATTTGGTTCAGAGCATGTATTTGTTACCTTCCTTTCAATAGGTTAGTCAACACCTTATGTATACTGTATCCTCCAGCACATCCACTATTTACTAAACTGTCACATATTACATGGGCTGAGCAGAGCATGAATTGACAAATACATGTACATATTATGCAAATGTTGCAACATTTCTGATATAGTTGTCCTCGGTGGCTATGAAATTGATAAAATGTATATATGTCACCATGCCGTAGAAAATCAGTTGTACGTGTATCAGTAAATAAACCCTGGATTCTTGAAGTAAAATTCTGATGAAGGTGTATTTATTTTGTCATCATTTGTAAATTTTTTTGTCCAGAGACATTTTATTATGGCCCTTTTACTTTTTTGGGCATTTAACTCTTGTTTTGAAGATTTCTGTAAGTTTTAGACTGATCAATAAGATAATTAGTATGCTTTATATGGTCATAAGTTAGATTTGATTTAGTCAGGACCATTTTGCCAGTTACATATCAAAAAGTTTTTAAATTGCCCTTCTTTTTTCTGACATTTTAATCTTATCCAGATCTCTTCCTGTCTCTCTCCCTATTTTCAACTGATCCCTTGGATAATTTTGGCAGACTTTGTTCCAATAACTCATTCTTTTGCTTCCTTCAGTGGTATTGTCATTTGATAATTATTCTTACACTTCATATTTTTACAACATTTTGATACAAGAATGTTGTCAGATAAAATGCTAGTATACACAGTTCCACTGTGCTGTACTATGATCAAGTCTTGGTATGTAGAGCTAGCAGTTTAGTTTTGAAAAAGAGATGACTGTTTAATTAACGATGATCTGTTTCTATTGATTTTACCTGTTGACAAGCCAAGTAGATGTATCCAGTCGGGAACGGAGGTCAGTGGGCTCTCCTCGTACCCTGTAACCATGGTAACGCATACCAACCCTGTTAATGCACCAATGAGATTTAGCTATTTGGAACTGCCTTTATTTTCGATTTGTACATTATTTAATTTAATTTTGATTATTTAGTTAAGTAGTTATCCCTGTTCCACTGGTAGATATAGGACAATCATTGTTATGTTGTTGACATTATAAACAGAGCTTGGTCACTTGGTACACACAAAGTTTGGCTGCCTCAGGTTCAAATCATGGCACATGGGCTGTTGTATTTTCCTCACTTCTTTTATGTATGGCCTTTAGTTCTATAATGTTCATATGTTCTGGATTGGAATACCAGGAAATCTGTTTATTGCATCCCCAATTATAACACATACCTAGACCATGCTACATATCTAAAAGAATTACAGCAGAAATTTGGAATTGTTCAAAGAAGACCTTTTAGTCTTGAACTAGAAGTCGTCTGTAGGTCTGTAATTAATTTTCCCCAACAATGGCCTTAAATTTCTCATATAAATCAGTTTTTTGGTTTGTTCGTTTTGTAGATATATGATAGATAGTGACTTATGAAATACCTCAATTTCATCATTATGTGAATTGTTGTTATACATGATACTCACAATGTTTCCTTTCCTGATTATTATAGCTGTAATGATCTGACAAGTCAGCCACATATTGGTATCTTTATGGTTTTGGAATCATAACGACATGTTCACAGCAGTACAGCTATTCTATGTTGCAGTTCATGTACCTATCTCAATGTAAAACCACACAGCAATAGGTGAATTGTACCGATCTATCTATTGATGAGAACAGCATGTATCGGACTTTTCAGTTATGCAGTTTCAGTTGTTGTGCCTAGCTTTCTTCTGGACGTTTTACATTCATTTTATTTCATAATTTGATTTAGGCACAGAAAGCACAGGAAATGCTGATTGAGTTTTATACCTACTGTTTGCAGACTGGTGTTAGGTAGAGGACTTATTGACTTGCCTGTCTATTGATCTATCCTGAGAGTACAACAGCACACTCCAGAAAACACAGTACAATAGTACCAGCCCTTTGTTATACTTTAAATCTTCTTTTCTGATTAGCTGAAGCAGTTTTAGAACAGACTACTGACTTATCCTAGTGTCTCTTGGATATACACATTAAAACAAACCCATTAACTGTTACTAGACTTTGCAATTATCTTTTTAAAAACTTTACTGCTGATCAAGTTATCCAGTACATTGTGTAAATCTAGTGATGTAAAATTTAATATTTTCTGGATCACTTAGAAATTAGTAGACTTTAAATTATTTAAGTTCACACAAATTTTCCATTCTTGATAAAATTTTTTGTAAAATTCTATCAACTTTCAGTTATTATACATACTCTTACTTTGAAAATGAAAAGCAACAGTGCATTTACGGCCATGGTGCAGTGATTGTAAATAAAAAACAAAAACGTATGTGAGATTTTTAGCTGACTACATCAAAACAAAAGAGGAGATAACTTATCAGATGTAAAGTTTCTGTGACTATATATCACCATTAAGTTTCTGTTTGTCAACCCAATGTTGTGTAGAAAACTATGCATGATACTGGCACAATGCACACATTGTGCTGTTGACTATATGTTTCAGAATTGTGTGTGCAGTTGACTGTAATCTTTTTCAGAATTCCATTAACTTTTCACATGTGATCTGTTCTAAATTTGTTTTATATCAGTGTTGTATATCTAGACGATATGAAAGGTTCTGTTGATTAAATGTCAGTGATGACTGAATATCCGAGCAGTAATTCTGTCCAACAAATGAAATACAATGCGATATTACATTGATGCGGACCAAGAATATGTGCATCAAAAAAGTATGAAAATCAATAGAATGATCTTTGATGTGTTGCTGTAATGATATTTCACTTTGACAACGAAACAGCACCATTTTCTGTTTGCTGTTCAATGCCGTTTCACCATTTTCTAACATTGTCTTATAGTCATGCAAATTTGAATAAAACAGTGTATGCATGCAACAAAGATATAGGAAGGCAACACACTTTATAAATCTTGAGCTCATTAGCATCTGGTTAGAAAAATTAGTGAATTTCCTATCAGTTTAAAAAGAAAACGACATTTAATTAGCCATTTCTTAAAAAAAATGTATATATATCATCAATTATAGAAATTTTGATGGAGGATTCCATTATTTTATCAAATTGGTAATTTCTGATATTGGTTCACTGGTAAAAGTACATATTAATTTGATGATGATGATATTGCAGGTAGTAAGTACTGTGCTTTTCTGGACCAGTAAACTACAATAGTTTCCTTTGAAGATGAATGTAACAATTCTATATAGTTATAAGCAGTGTTAACACAGCCACATGTGACTAAGAAGAAGTAGCAACTGATTTTAATGATTTTAAAAACTTCCTGAAAATGAATTGTGTTACAACTGTTGGTAAATGTACTATGTGTTTTAATGTGCCTCAGTGATGTAATCGGAAACACTTTTTGATGTTACAATAATAAGAATGACAGTATTCACTGTTACGTTTGTCTGTTTTTACATGGTATCTAATAATTTAGCATGCCTGTCTCTGGCAATATTACAAAGTTCCAAACACATATTCAAACTACTGAACCTGTACAATGTGAACTGTGACCTATGTTAACTTTGACCTATTGTTTGTGTTTGTGCGGACCAGGATGATGTCATTGCTCGAGTAAGACTTTTGTTTGTATCAGTAGATACAGCATGGTGGCTTGCATGCATAATTAGTCTTGTATTCAGCTTTATTTACATATTGGAAGTTTATATCAAATTTTGTATTCAATCATTATAGAGGATTTCTAAGTCTCTTCTTTAGGTCACCCGAGGGGAGGTCTCGGATGATCTATACATTACCTTTTGTTTGTCATTATCCATAAACAATTGACATTTTTTGGCTTGAAAATCCTTTAACTAATTGTAAAGAAATTTTGCAGAAACCTTCACCATTTTTGTGAATTATATGATTCCCACCCCCAGGGCATTTAGGATGGGACCAGAAGGGCTCAAATTAACATAAATTTTGAAATCTTCTTTTCATTATCGAGATACAATAGATTCAAATATTTTTCATTGATGGAAGGGTGCTTTACTGAAAATGTCACTTTCATGACCCCAGGGTCTTGCAGTAAGATATAGATAGGAAAATTATGTTTTTGAGCATGATTTTTTGTTTAATTTCTGTTGGGAAAAAATTAAAACTTAGTTAGAACTACAAACGTATTAAAATCCGGTGGCAGATAATTTTTTGCAAATACAAAATATGGTCCAAGTTATTTTACTTCAACAAAATTATTTTTAATATTACAACAACAAAAATGACAGTTTATAGAACTGAAGTGGCTGTTCTCAGACTTGAGCCTCCTGTTTTTTTGTTTCAGCAGTTTCAATAAAAACATATTAATATATTCTGCCATTTGGGTGCAATGAATATGATACTCAACAAGAAACCTTTGTATTTTATCAAAATTTTCAAAGTGAAAAAAAAAGTTTATATGTAAAAAAAAAAAACGTGTGAATTATTAGCATAATGGCAATGAACAAGAAGACATCTCCTATTTGATAATATCTGTTGTTGTTTGTAAGGCATTGTTTATAAAACTTATAAAAGTTAGATATAAAATATATTGTATGTAGAGGTAAAAAAATCAAATTTATTTATAAACTGTATTGTCTGCAGCAGTGGAGTTGTAGAATACCCACTTATTCAACATTAACTTTATTTACATCTCAAGAGAAAAATAAATCATCTCGTTGAATAATAAGATGGTATCATTTTTTCCCAAATTGATAACTTATAGTGTTTCAGTCTTTATGATAAAGAAATATCACCAGAAAGAATGTGTCACTTATGGAGATTACTGTATGGATTGGTAGCATATTTAAAAAATTAAATTTTGTGAAAATTCATGAAATAGGCTTGAAATAATCTAATGTGTTGTTTATATATCACAGTAAGTAACTTTTGAGAATGTGAGAAACATTTTGTAAGAAAATTTATTCAAATACACTGAACAGGTAAAAGATGATTTGTTTCTTCTTTTTGTATTTGAATGAAATTTTAAAACTTCTCCAATGAAATGAAGCAGCCACAAAAATGTACATTAATAATTTGAATGGTTAATATTAGTATGTAAACCTAGTGAATGAGTCTGATATCTTGTAAGTGGTTTGCCTGCTTCCTGTATTGACCCATTGTATATAGGCTTGCCTATTTATCTTTGTAGAATTTTCTGGGTTTGGACAAGTTTTTAGTGATTCTGTAATAATGCTTACCTGTGATTTGTTTTGATGTGTCGCAATGTGTACTTTGGTGGTAGTTGAATTATGATGTATTGCACTCTTTTGGGAAGTTTCACTGATAAGAAAAGTATTACTGTCACATTTTATCAATTGTGCACCATACAAACTAATAAATGTTGTCAGTGAATTTCATATGTAATAAATGATCAAAATCAGAATTGGAAGGATGAAATTTACAGTAATATAGGTATTTGTTATTATGAACTTAGATATGGATCAGTGTTTTGTTGAAGTGTATATAACTGTTTTTTTCCTTTCTCAGGCTGAAGCGGACTTACGGGTGGCCCAAGCGGAGTTTGACCGACAGGCAGAAATCACAAAGCTGTTGTTAGAGGGTGTCAGCAGCGCTCATGTATGTGATTTACAGTGTAATGTACTTAACCTGTCCTAATATGTGGTTATATATTAACATGTTAAACAGACAACAATCCAATGCCTGGTAATAAGCCACCCGAGCTATTGCTCACATTTGACTTTCAATTTTAATAAGAAGTGAAATGTTGACATCTTCATTTTTGTAGTCTTTAAGTTTGATACACCATTGATCGCTCTTACTAGCTTCTAATGTACACTAGTATATCAGTTTTCTGTCCACATATTTCTGTAATATATATACTGTGTCATGTCTTCTGTTTACATACCTGCAGGCCCATCACTTGCGGTGTCTGAATGACTTCATTGAGGCCCAGACAACCTACTACGCCCAGTGTTTGCTGTACATGCAAGATCTGCAGAGACAGCTGGGAAGGTAGGTCAAGGTTACCCCAAGGTGGAGAAAGTACACGGTTTCCTTTGAGGTTTACAAATATAATACACATAATAATATGACTGCATGAGTTGAAATACTTGTTCTTTTCATGTCTGGAGTTGAATTTTAAAGATTTTCATTGACCTAATGAGCAAATAAACATAACTGGCAACAAATGATTAAGCATTGCTAATTAATTGAGTGAAGTGTATGCATGCTTTACGCTGCCAACATATATGTGATATACATCATTTTCCTTCATTTAAATGCCTTGCTATATCTGCAAACATTGTAACTGTACTATTGATATGAAATATCTTAATAAATGCACATGTATGTAATAAGTTTGCACCTGTCTAACACCCTCCTGCCCCGCCTTGTATTGTACAGTTTACATGTTAAGGGTGTTATCTAATAAAAGTAGTGACAAGAACATCAAAGTAATAAATCAATTTACCTGGTTTACTGAGTTAGAGAAGTTCTCTTTATAATTATATTTCTTTGGTAAAAGAAAACAAACGGAATCTTGTGATAGTGTTATTAAGGAGGCTCAACCCTTAAACAATTAACAACTAGATTTTCTTTAAACTTTAACATGAGTATGCTATCATGTGAATATGATTTTCTGAAAATCTAAGCATTCCAAACACTTGTTCAATTTTTTATGAAAAATGCAAAAAAACTGATTATTCTCCAGATTTAAAGGAGAAGCGTGCAAAGTCAAAGTGGATAAAAATTTCCAAACTACCTGTCATGGTCAGCAATATGTTGCTTCACCATGATTAGTATTGTTATTATTCAGAGTTAAATTCATCCAGATGATGTTATAAAGATGTTACTTTATTGTTATCTTTTAGTAGTCACACCTTCCTTTCTAAATGAAGTTCCTTAATATGATGTTAAAATGTTTAGTATATTCTTCATTGCATTTAATTTCATTTCTAACCAAATTTCTTCGTATAATATTCAGTGGTATAACATTGTAGTATATCCTTTAATCTGTGTTCATATTAACTATATGTCCATTACACTGACTATATTTCCATTCCTCGCTGACTAGTAGTTCCGAGGGGGAATCAAGGTAAGTGATATCATATAGTTACAGTAGTCACAGACAACATTATCAGCTGTTTTGCTATTTCAGGTTTTTGAAAAAAATGTTTGCTTTTTGCATTTTCAAGAACTTTCTATTGCATGCATCTAGGTGTGGACTGGGCTGTTTCATTTTATGTGAGCGGGAAGCATAGCCATGGTACAAACTAAATACATTTGTGTATAGATATAGGACAAATATATGGAGACATTATAACATTTGACTTTTAAATAAAAATGGGATATAACTAAGTTTCTTTTTATTATTCAGCACTTGTGTCTGACTAAATGTTACTTTTTTTTATGATAATGATGTTAAAGCAAATCTTACTTTTATATCTTTAAACTTAATGCTGTTGATATACTAGAAACAAAGATTCACATACAGTTCAATGTTAGTAGGAAGGGGAGACAACTGTTGTAGAGATCATTCAATCAGAGGTCCATTTTACATTAAAGCAAGATTCATTAGAGAAAGAGCTAACATGTTTTCTGTATTTCATCTTTCCCTGATTGAATGTGGAGTGTAAATGATACTGCTGTGCACCATTGTGGTTTTACTGTCACCAGTGAGCTCCATTAGAGACTTGTAAACACTTGCTTCATCCCTACTGATATTTTTGTGGCTCCACTTTGCTTCTATATCATTAGTATGTCACTTCATAAAATTTCAACTATTGTTATAAATATCTTTATTGTGCTCATAAAATAGCTGACAAATAAAGTAAGTCATTACTAAATGTGTCAATGGTTTAATTTTTAAAAAGATGCAGATAAACAGGTCTTTACAAATATGTATGTAGTTTGGGAAGGGAGTGAACTCCTGGTGGTTGGCGCTGCCATGGCTTTGCTTCAGTGATATATATACAACATATATACTTTACAGTAATTAGTTGTATTATGAGACTGTTAGTTATCTCTGTAGTAGTGGATGGCACTAGTGTATACCTCATGTTTACCATCTTACCCTGAATAGCTTTCACAGATGTGTCTTATTGGTTAAAATGGACAGTTTTTAAAATTATCTGGAATTTTCTCACACAATTTCCAGTCTTTAATAAAGAAACCACAAATGTTCTCTTTTTCATATTTGAAAAGAGATTGTGGAGTAGTTTGGATATGCTTCAATTCATCAAAAATCTTCCTTACATTGTGTGAAAGTCTCAAAATGCCAATAAAAATGAAACTTTTGATTAGAATAAGAATATGTGAGGACTCTACTGCCATTCCTAGATCTACTCTAATGGTTTTCTTTCAGTGCTACAAGTGTTATGTTTCCAATACTCTCCTGTCCATCAGTTTGATTTTTCTATACTTAGTTTGTTTCCTTGGTTGGTTGAATGTTTTTGCTGTCGTTTCAGTTACAATGTCGGTGGCGGAAACACTGCGCCAAATACCTTGGGTCCAGGTATTTCAAATAACTTTTCCACCGATCCCATGATACCTAGTGCACCTCCCATGATACAAGTCATAGCTGCTACTCCAAACACAGAGAAAAAACAAGCCCGTGTTCTTTATGACTACGACTCGGCTGATAGCTCAGAGCTCTCCTTGTTGGCTGATGAGGTTAGCAGCACTCATGCTTCCGTAGCAGTCCCTGTCATGACCTTTAACCCCCTACATGTCCTTAGATCTTCCAAGGTTTTTGTTTCAGTTACCATGGCAGTGTCACTTTAAATTGACAGGCTAAATAGAATACAATTTTGAATTTAAAAAGGAAGGTTTGTTTCTGATTTAATACCAAAAGGGAACGCAAGTCAAAGTTTGAGAATCAGTTATACCTGACCTTTGCCCTCATTTTCCATTTAGTCATTTTCGAATTGACCTCATCAGGACTGCTCCAAATTTTATCAAGGGAAGGGAGGGAAAACTGATAGGTCTTACTTCCAATTATAGATATCTAAAAAGGAAAGCTGAGTGGTTTTCCTTGACCATGTAGTTATCTCCCTTTAGTTGTGTCTATTCAGTCAACAATGAGTTAGAAACATTACAGGACTTCATTAATGGTCTCTTTAATTCTGTTATAATAGATGATTATTTCTCAGAACATGCTCCGCATTTTTATTTTTTGCTATTGGTTGGAGTGTTGTATCATGTGAGTGCTTTGTACACCTCTCACAAAGCTTATACTGGCAGCACACACCTGGGTTAACTGCTTCAGGCTAACTTCATACCAAATTCATATGCCAACTAATGTCAATATGTATGACTGCCATGTTTTCCAACAAAATATTTGATTGTTTTTAAGAAAGCAGTTAACTCCATTGGCTTGTGTTATGTAAAATATATTTGGCTTGATATAAAACTGTACATTGATTTTGACCAAATCTGTCATGGATTTGATAAAAAAAAATTAAGTTGAATAAGTGATAAGAAATAATTGATGGGTTTGAAGTAAACAAAGCCATAAATGGTTGGTTAAATGTATATACCTCTTTTCCTGTTAGGCTTAATAAATCTTTTTTCCTGTTACATTGAAGCAAATGAAATGAGTTGTGGTAAGCTCTCACACATTTTCCTTTCTGAGGTTGAATTTAACACCTGCAGATCTATTGACAGAGAAAACTTCCAATGCAGAAGAAAAATAAAACCTTACATTCAGCCATAGGTTTTTAGATATTTACATGTCTAATTCCCAAATTAAACACTATTTAAGAACAGATTCCATTTGAAGGATTCAGAAAGCTGGAAAATGAGGGTAAAGGTCATGCAGTGCTAATAATCAGGTCAGGGGCACTGGGGTTGTTGAGTTCATGACAGTCTAAACTTTCTGTTTCAGATAAATATTGATCTGTAATGGAGGATTATGATTTGAACCAATCTGATAACAATTAACCTTGTGTTTCCATTGGGTGGAATGATGTCCTTATTGTAGATTATTCGTCCCAAAAGATAGGTCTTGAATGTATGTCCTAGTTATTGTTCTCAAAGTCATAATGTATTTAACATAATTTCATTCATAAAGTTATGGTCTATCCCTAACATTTATACATATCCAGAAATCTGCCTTGCCGTAGCCTGCTAATGACAACCCCATCCTGATCCTTCTAATAATGCAAGATTTATCTCCCTTGTTGAATATAACTCCATGGAATGCCTGCTTAGAGAACAGAAAGTTAATACATTATATCAATGATAATCAGATTCTGGTTAAACAGTATACATTTTATTTCTTAAATTTTATTGTTGTCAATTGAACTTGTTGGTGTTTAAGATTACCAGTAATGTTGTTACTTCTTGATATTAAATGCTGCTTTGCAAATTATAAACAACTTGCAACTTGCTGTCATTGGGAATGAATGCTTGTTGTTGTTAAATGTAGTTACAGTGGGCAACTCAGGAAGTCATTACTATGTGGTTCAGCATGCTTATGTTTGGTCATTGAGAGACATTTAAAACTTGTGCTGCAGTTCCGCTGTCATTGTCAGCTAAATAACTGATTAATGCCTTGTTGATATTGTCTAACAGTTGGTAGGTATTATACTTATATAGTATATATATGTTTATGTATAGCTTGACTACTGCAGGTTTTGTTTTTTTCTTTTCTTTTTTTTTTTTCTTGTCAATATTCATTTAAGAAATAGATACTGCTATTGTTGGGAATTCTTCCTTTCAATAACTAAACGGTGATAGTATTTAGTAGAAGGTGATGTGAAAGAAAAATAATCTATTACACTGAAGTAATTTAAACTAAAACATTTACATTATAAATCCAGAATCATGAACATTTGATGATTGATTGATGAAGTTTATTGTTTTAGGGTGTTTATTAACAGTAGTACACTGACAAGTTTCAGAAGGAAAAAAAATGAA
The DNA here is from genome assembly GCF_031769215.1 of Ylistrum balloti. Taxonomy (NCBI): domain Eukaryota; kingdom Metazoa; phylum Mollusca; class Bivalvia; order Pectinida; family Pectinidae; genus Ylistrum; species Ylistrum balloti. Next base: position 421,736 of record NW_026782116.1, on the reverse strand, counting down.
ATCATCTGTTCTATTTAGTACAGTTTAAGAATTACGTTTTAATTTTTTTGTTTACTTTTTTTTTTTTTTTCAAACTGTTCACAGTTAATAACAGTGCATCGACTTCCGGGTTTGGATCCTGATTGGCTAATGGCAGAAAGAGGCCCTCAGAAGGGGAAAGTACCAAGTACATATTTGGAAGTATTAGAATGATGCTAGGTCACTGTATAGTTGGACATCAGTAATTAACAACTCTGTTTTCACTATCGATTTATATAGAATGGGTTTACCATTGTAATCAAATTCTCCACACACATGCTCTCAGAATTTTGTTGCCATCTTCACTATTTTATAATTATGATGTGACTGATATGTCTAAGTTTTTGTTGTTGAGGATGTTGGTGATTTGTGTTCATGCATGGTTGGAAAATCATGTGTTAGATTTATGATAAAACATTGATAATTTTTTTAAATTATAATCATTAAAAATGTACATTTGACATATTTGAACAAAGATGTCACACATCAATTTTTTTATGACCCAGATTTTCTCATAACACATATTGATGCGCAATATCAGCACTGTGATATACAGAGGTATGAGATAGGAATTCATTAAATTGTAATTTTCATGACCTTCAGCAGACCAAAATTAAGGTCACATCAGATAGTTTTTGCTTACAATTGGAAACTATAGCATCAAAGTTTACTTAATGTACAAGGGTATCATAGCTTACAAGCTTTCTAATGAAGGTATGGCCAAGATGTGGAAGCAAACTTCTGGAAGATCAAGATTATTGGTTTTAGTTATGGTGAAGGCTTATATTTTTATTGTCTGTTATGGTTTTATTGTAGTTTTATGCTTTAAGCTTAATTCTTTAAAATTGTTGGTTTTTAATTTCGTTAATCTGTTGAAAACAGACATCAAGTGCATGTTTAAATTTATCAAGTAAAATATTGATGATTCAAAAGGCACCTGGTTTAAGAAAGTCGGGTACCACTTAGAATATACACAGTCTTGAATGTATGATTACCATTTTTAACACATTGCTAAGGTAGTTTAATCTCCTGAATCATTGCTTACTGTGATTGAAATGTGAGAAACTTACTTGTATTTTACCAAAATGAAACTTATTTAAAAATTCAATCATTTTACATTTATAAGGATCTGTTGTTTTTATTATCATAACTATTATTTCGCAGTAAAGCAAAAATATGGTGTCCCTGTAGTGTTATTGGTCCTACTGATGTGGTTTTTAGATTGTTATTTTAAACAATTATTGATTGAATATTAAAAGTGTGTGACAGTGCTGATGTTTTGATCAGCAGTGCATTCCATGTTAGGGCCTCCAGTGTATCTTATCAATATTTTAATCAGCTGAAACGGGCTCTACTGTTACACATATTCATACTTTTTAAAGCTATACAGGGTTGTGCTCTCCTTGATATCCAAAATGATTTATTTTCTTTAATCTATTTTGGATTGGAATGAAATCAGAATAGTGTAACAAAAACAAAATTGAACATAATTTTGTGTTGAAACTGATACATGTGTGAATCATGTACACGTAAATGTTGTACATTTTGTAATTCAGATTTTTTTAGGAAATCCCTTTATTCTTAACACACATAATTATTCCTTAAAGAAAAACAAAAACTAATCAAAAACAACACAAAAAAAACAAAATAACAAGATGTAACAGCGTAACACTTAATTTGTTGAAGACACTGGCAATGTTTTAGTACATAGGTAAACTGTAGATCATAGATAAAATTAAACTATAAAAGCGTTGAGACCTGTAAGAACTAGAGTAGAATTAAATCCAGTAATTTGGGTTGGATTTTTTAAGGCAAGTTCAGAACACCAATTGCAAAATTTTGATAAAACCCAATACTCGAGAGATATAGCAGGGTCCCAAAATTTGAATGAGTCCCACAGGAAAAGCTTGAGTTCAGGACTCAAATATCTGAGTCCCAAAAGTCATTGAAATCTACTGGACCAGAAGTCAAAGTAGTTATGTATCATTATAAATAATTTATCGTGTACAGATAATTAGCAAGCTCCACTGTACTTCATTACAGTTTTCTCTGTTGTCAAAACATGATATATATTTTAGTGATTACTAATAAAGAATTTTTTTTAAAAAACCTGGAGGATGCATGCATACATCAATATTAACTAACAATGGGAAAACTGGGAACTTGATTAGTTTGACTAAAACCTAACATTGTCATCTTACTGTATAAAATATCACATTATTGTGTGGATAACTCACAGGCCCCTGTGTTTTACTGTATATAGCTTGCATATCTGTACTTTTACTATTTATAGAACTTCAGAGGTCTCCATGTTCCCTACTCATACCCTATTGATAGCAGAGCATTTGATATTTACATACTGTATGGTAAATCACGGGTACTTGTCCTTTCTGAGTGTAGAATGCAACAAGCACCTGTGCATATACAGTTCAGGTCCCTGTGTTTTACTGGATATATTCTGTGTAGTAAATCACAGGTCCCTGTGTTTTACTGGATATATTCTGTGTAGTAAATCACAGGTTCCTGTGTTTTACTGGATATATTCTGTGTAGTAAATCACAGGTTCCTGTGTTTTACTGGATATATTCTGTGTAGTAAATCACAGGTCCCTGTGTTTTACTGGATATATTCTGTGTAGTAAATCACAGGTCCCTGTGTTTTACTGGATATATTCTGTGTAGTAAATCACAGGTCCCTGTGTTTTACTGGATATATTCTGTGTAGTAAATCACAGGTCCCTGTGTTTTACTGGATATATTCTGTGTAGTAAATCACAGGTCCCTGTGATACTTACATAAGATGCAACAGGCCCCTAAGTTCCCTACAAAGGGATTTATGGACCCTGTGTTTTACTTGATTCAATTTATGTACATACCAATCAGGTAAGTAACAGGTCCCTGTGGTTTTTTTCAACAAATCTCTTTATAGGTTACAGGTCCCTGTGCTTAAGACAATTAAAGTTTTTACTGTAATTTAAACAACTGTACAACTGATTCTTGTCAAGTGAGAATTATGAAAATATCAAATGTTGAATGAATGAGTGAATTAATAATTGTACATAAGATTTTAACTTTGATTTATTTGCATTAATTGATGTCAATTTTATCACTTGAATGCATAGTCTGTGCAATAGTTTGCTACAGAAGTTGAAATACTGAGAATGTTGACTAATGCACAGTACTCTGTGAATAAAGAGAGAATGACTATGCGATGACATTGTGGTTATTTAAGTATGTCACTAGGTACTCTCAATAAATCTCTATTTTTACTTGTTTTCAAATTTTTTTCAGTTTCATTTTAGTATCCCCATTGTCATCCCATGTACTGTTCCATTTCCTCCCACGAACACATGTTGTACAGTGAATTACTGACGAATATTTAATTGCAATGAAATCTAAAGTATTGCTTGTACATACAGTGTATTTATGTGTTTGTGAAGCACTGACATTGTAATTACAATTTAGAGATTGTTTTATATAAAAAGCCAAGTAGACATGTCACTCTCAGAGTTCTCACTAGTTTCCTGGAATGCTACCCTCTATATGTATGCTGTCAACAATTACCAAATTTTGCTTTTGATTTTCATATTGTAATCTGTAATTTAGAAAAAATGGGCTTAATAACCGTCACTTTGATGATATGATAGCACACAGAATTTGAATGATAGTCTAAAAGTTATCACATCCTTCCTGTTATTGCTTAGGTCACAGGAGACAATAAAGTGTCTTGTATTGTCATAAATCCTGCTTTAACACTAAGAAGAAATGTTCACAATTCAACCCAAATGTATAGTGTTTGCAGTAGCTAAAATTGACTTTTTCAAATTCATACAAATTCTAGTCTTCGTTCTAGCTGTAGGTTTTGATGTAAGTCTATTAAGCTTATGCTAACTATTGACATATGCTATAAAGACTACATTATGCTAGACATACATAATGTCAGTGCTGTTAAGACAAACATCCATATACATTAGTTATGACGTTGATAAACATAATGTATAGCAATGTCATCACAGGACTGTGCTAGCATACAAGTAATGTCATATCTAGTAAACAAAACAGTATTATGTAGCATACAAGTTATAACTTATGTCAAACTTAGCATACATTGTACAAGTTTTAATGTCAAAGGCAAAAATCTTATATAGATACTTCATGTATATTGCAATTAGTCACACAGTGTATAATATTGGTGCTGGCCTGTCACACAGTGTTGGCCCAGTAAGGTTGTTTACTGACTGTAGGAATCTAGGTTACACGATGCAATAGTGATGAGATTTGTACCCACTCCCTTGTACATTACCCTGGCCAGCAAGTCAGCCTGGGGCTGTACCTTGAAATTCTCTGTATATAGGGTTAAAGTATAGCCAACCCTCAAATAAACTTAATGAAACATGTACATTTTCTTTCTTTTTCTTTATATATGGTTTACAAATATACATATATATGACCATTAGCACTTATTCTTTTAAATCCTACCCCTCCAGTAGGAATGAATGTTTATTGCTCAAAGTTGATCTGAAGTATTCTTGGGTGAATGGAAATCAATCCTGTACAGAGGTTAAATCTTGGTCTCCTCTGGGATGGGGCCCAAAAGGGGAAATAAAGGAAATTCTTTAGAATTCTACTTCTCCTGTAAGAATGATTGGTCCAAATTGGGTCAGAAGTATTTTAGGGTGGAGGCAGATCAGTTCTGTATGAACAGTACAACTTAACCTCCTGAGGATTAGAGAGGTAGAGCCTAACACCAGAAATGTAAGTTGTTAAAAATCCTTTCCATAGAAGAATATTGTTCAAGTTTTGTCGGATGCAATTTTTATGAACAGTGAATCTGGTTTTGACCCAGTAACAACATTATTACAAAAATTAGTCATTTTTAAATTCTTTTTGAAATGAATAGTTAACTTAGCCAGGTGAGTGATGCAGGCCCCCGGAGCCTCTTGTTTTTGTGACCTTTATCTTGGCTAATCTTATTGATGATATTTACCTTGGTCAAAGCAGTTTGTGACATTAACTTTGGTCAAGAGCTTTCTGTAACATTAACCATACGGCCATTTGTGACATTGAGATTGCATGAGTATTGTTTGTGACATGGCCCAGGTTATGTGTGACATTGACATCTGCCTGAGTATTGTTTGTGACATTAACCATGGCCCAGGTTATGTGTGACATTGACATCTGCCTGAGTATTGTTTGTGACATTAACCATGGCCCAGGTTATGTGTGACATTGACATCTGCCTGAGTATTGTTTGTGACATTAACCATGGCCCAGGTTATGTGTGACATTGACATCTGCCTGAGAATTGTTTGTGACATAAACCATGGCCCAGGTTATGTGTGACATTGACATCTGCCTGAGTATTGTTTGTGACATTAACCATGGTCCAGGTTATGTGTGACATTGACATCTGCCTGAGTATTGTTTGTGACATTAACCATGGTCCAGGTTATGTGTGACATTGACATCTGCCTGAGTATTGTTTGTGACATTAACCATGGCCCAGGTTATGTGTGACATTGACATTTGCCTGAGTATTGTTTGTGACATTAACCATGGCCCAGGTTATGTGTGACATTGACATCTGCCTGAGTATTGTTTGTGACATTAACCATGGCCCAGGTTATGTGTGACATTGACATCTGCCTGAGTATTGTTTGTGACATTAACCATGGCCCAGGTTATGTGTGACATTGACATCTGCCTGAGTATTGTTTGTGACATTAACCATGGCCCAGGTTATGTGTGACATTGACATCTGCCTGAGTATTATTTGTGACATTAACCATGGCCCAGGTTATGTGTGACATTGACATCTGCCTGAGTATTATTTGTGACATTAACCATGGCCCAGGTTATGTGTGACATTGACATCTGCCTGAGTATTGTTTGTGACATTAACCATGGCCCAGGTTATGTGTGACATTGACATCTGCCTGAGTATTATTTGTGACATTAACCATGGCCCAGGTTATGTGTGACATTGACATCTGCCTGAGTATTGTTTGTGACATTAACCATGGCCCAGGTTATGTGTGACATTGACATCTGCCTGAGTATTATTTGTGACATTAACCATGGCCCAGGTTATGTGTGACATTGACATCTGCCTGAGTATTATTTGTGACATTAACCATGGCCCAGGTTATGTGTGACATTGACATCTGCCTGAGTATTATTTGTGATATTAACCATGGCCCAGGTTATGTGTGACATTGACATCTGCCTGAGTATTGTTTGTGACATTAACCATGGCCCAGGTTATGTGTGACATTGACATCTGCCTGAGTATTATTTGTGATATTATCCTTTGACTGGGGATAGTTAATGACAATGATATTTGACTAATATCTATTTGTGTCACTGACCTTCAACTGAAGTCTTTGATCACTGACAGGGGCTGTGTTTATAACTGGTTGATGACTTTGGTCCACATCAAAAAAAAATCTGAAAATCCCCACATTGCAACATAATCATAATCCAAACTCATATTCCATATATACTCATATAAAACTAGAGCGAAACATGAACAAAAGAAAGATCTACACGGTGACTCCTGAAAAGGTACAAAGTGAATAAGACCAGGAGTTCCGAAAGACTTAGCGTATTCTGGTTGATCGACGACACCTGCCATGTAAACCTTGGTCAATCCAAGTAAGTAATGACGCCTTCTCAAATGAGAACCAACAGGCAAACTAACGAGCATCAAACACGTCCAGCATCATAACATATAAAGAAAAAGAAAATTTCTCAACGAGATCACTATGTCGGCTATGAATACCACTGACTCCTTAAGTGGCAATTGGACAAGTTTTGCAAAGAAAAGGAATTATTCTCCGCATTTTGACTAAGAATACGCGGGGATACCGACATGTATACGAACGCAGAATCAAAAGAAAGATGAAATATATGAACAAAAGATTAACACTAATTCCGTGAAAAAGTAAAAAGAGATTAAAATCAGATGTTCCAGAATGATAAGCGTCTTTACTTTATCGATGACGCTCGCCATGTATATCTAGGTCAATCCACGTTTTATGTGCTCAAAACGAGGTAGACTGATGGTATGTTGTCGCCCCCTTTCTATTTTAATAAATGTCGGCATCCATCTTTGCGCTTTTCAAATTTTAAAGAATGGATATTATTTAGGAATGCAAAAAACAAAATAGTTTTAAAAAATGAAAAATATTTTTAGGGCTAAGCTGAGAGATGACATTTTGATCAAGTGGAGATCAAAGAAACATAGACGAATCTCGTGTCTTGATTTCAGATTTCTGTGGGCATATTCGATGGAAATGCTGGATTAGTTTGTGAGTTAAAGTCAAGATATCGTCAATATATCAAAAATAAGGAAGGCAAAGTCCTTGTCCACAAACGTCAGCAAAGCATAATTTCATATTTATTTGACTCGAAATGGACGGTCTTGGTATTAACAGTATTGTACTTTCAACTTACATTTAATATTTTATGTCTATGAAATCTGAACGTTTTCATTAATTATAGTTTAGAGTTAAAGACAGAGCTAGGATTGACATTAGCTTTGTTGATGTTCTGGAGTATGTCGTCTGGTTTGGTTGTTATAAACCTGACTCTCATTTGGAAACGTGACATTCCTTACTACTGTCGACCAAGATTTTATATGACAGGTATGCTCGATGAAGCAGATGACACTTGCCCTTCTGGAACTTATGGGCTTATTTTTCTTGTTCTTTTTCATGAGTTTCTGCGTAAATCTTTCTTGTGCTTACTTTTTTCTTTATTTCATCGATTTTTAATTTGTATTTGGGTTTTTCTGCAGATCTGTATTCCCTTAAGGATTTTTGTACGGTTTCTGACTGCATCACGGAACTCGGTATTATGTTTGTCAGATGCAAAATGTGGGTTTTTTCAAACATGATTCGCCATATTCCCGGTGTATCATGGCATTGTGAAAGCATGGTGAAATAAACCGTAGTCAAAACACCATAATGGTGAAGTGAAGCGCGCGCTATTTTACCATGGGATTCACTTTACCGTACGAACCGACCGAGGCGCGAAAGCGATCGTCGACCTAGTGCACGCGCAAAAGCTGAACGAGTTTGGTAGACCGCGTGGATGTAGTCTCTTGTTTCGTTCTTGTGCCAGTAGGATTTTGTGTTGGATGGCGCTGTCCATTGCTGAAGAAGCAATACCAGTATCTTTTATCAACTAGCCTTGTATCATGTGATGGCCTAAACATTGAATATTCTAAACCAAAGTGAAGCATTCAGAATTATTCTTTGGTTAGTAGACAAGAGCCCTGGTTTTGATTCTTGAACGAGCTAAACTTTTCAAGTTTCGGAACCAATCTTATTCAAACACTGCACTGTTCGTGGTAGTGATGTTGGGAATGATTATCCAAAGCGCTGATTAAGTTTAATTCCCCCTGGGTTGATATACCGATTACTTTAGTTGACATGCCATTGTGAGTGTCCCATGATGCAGTTCGAAAAGTTTATATATGTAGGTATACGACTTTCACGTGCATCACTTACATAATTAATGTCAAGTTATTCAGCAATAATGATCTGGTGTTCGAATTGATTTTATCGTTCATTCGCTTGTAATTAGGAAACATTACAACTTAACCTTTCCCCATAAATCCATAGTATTATAAAGGTAAGTGATAATGGGTTCGCACTGACAAATTATCAGCAAAACAGCCGAGTAAATTAGAAACAGGAATGTTGTAATAGAGTGAATGGCCACATTAATGACAACCCTGAAAGTTGTAATAGAATGAAGGGCCACATTAATGAGAACCAGGAATGTTGTAATAGAGTGAATGGCCGAGTTAATGAGAACCAGGAATGTTGTAATAGAGTGAATGGCCACATTAATGAGAACCACATTAATGAGAACCAGGAATGTTGTAATAGAGTGAATGGCCGAGTTAATGAGAACCAGGAATGTTGTAATAGAGTGAATGGCCACATCCATGACAACCATAAAAACTGTAATAGAGTGAATTTCCACATTAATGAGATCCCTGAAAGTTATAATAGAGTGAATTGACACATTAATGAGAACCAGGAATGTTGTAATAGGCTGAACGGCCACATTAATGAGAACCATGAAAGCTGTAATAGAGTGAATGGCCACATCCATGACAACCATAAAAACTGTAATAGAGTGAATTTCCACATTAATGAGATCCCTGAAAGTTGTAATAGAGTGAATTGACACATTAATGAGAACCAGGAATGTTGTAATAGAGTGAATGGCCACATCCATGACAACCCTGGAAGTTGTAATAGCGTGAAGGGCCACATTAATGAGAACCAGGAATGTTGTAATAGGCTGAATGGCCACATTAATGAGAACCAGGAATGTTGTAATAGAGTGAATTGACACATTAATGAGAACCCTTAATGTTGTAATAGAGTGAATGGCCACATTAATGACAACCCTGAAAGTTGTAATAGAGTGAATGGCCACATTAATGACAACCCTGAAAGTTGTAATAGAATGAAGGGCCACATTAATGAGAACCAGGAATGTTGTAATAGAGTGAATGGCCGAGTTAATGAGAACCAGGAATGTTGTAATAGAGTGATTGCCCGAGTTAATGAGAACCAGGAATGTTGTAATAGGCTGAACGGCCACATTAATGAGAACCATGAAAGCTGTAATAGAGTGAATGGCCACATCCATGACAACCATAAAAACTGTAATAGAGTGAATTTCCACATTAATGAGAACCAGGAATGTTGTAATAGAGTGAATGGCCATATTAATGAGAACCAGGAATGTTGTAATAGAGTGAATGGCCATATTAATGAGAACCAGGAATGTTGTAATAGGCTGAATGGCCACATTAATGACAACCAGGAATGTTGTAATAGAGTGAATGGCCATATTAATGAGAACCAGGAATGTTGTAATAGAGTGAATGGCCACATTAATGAGAACCAGGAATGTTGTAATAGAGTGGATGGCCACATTAATGAGAACCAGGAATGTTGTAATAGAGTGAATGGCCATATTAATGAGAACCAGGAATGTTGTAATAGGCTGAATGGCCACATTAATGAGAACCCTGAAAGCTGTAATAGAGTGAATGGCCACATCCATTACAACCATGAAAACTGTAATAGAGTGAATGGCCACATTAATGAGAACCCTGAAAGTTGTAATAGAGTGAATGGCCACATTAATGACAACCCTGAAAGTTATAATAGAGTGAATGGCCACATTAATGACAACCCTGAAAGTTGTAATAGAGTGAATGGCCACATTAATGACAACCCTGAAAGTTATAATAGAGTGAATGGCCACATTAATGAGAACCAGGAATGTTGTAATAGGCTGAACGGCCACATTAATGACATCCCTGAAAGTTATAATAGAGTGAATGGCCACATTAATGAGAACCAGGAATGTTGTAATAGAGTGAATGGCCACATTAATGACAACCCTGAAAGTTATAATAGAGTGAATGGCCACATTAATGAGAATATGGTTTTGCAGAGTGTATAGAACATCCAGTATCATTTTGAGACAGGATCTCTTTGTAATATCTGACGGCTTTACTACTGAACAACATGCGAGTTTTGCTGCATTCTGTTTAGAACAAGTGGAGATAAATGTCTTCCCCAATGACATAAGCAAAACATGACAAGACATTCCATGATTTCGAGAACCAAAACACCTCGTGTCGTCGTGCTCTACCGACTGTATCGGCTAGCCACCTAATGTCAAACTAATAAAATGTATGTTAAAATTGTAAGGTTATTAAGTGCAATATATATAATTGGTGCTGATCTATTGAAGTGTGAAAGGTTACATAATTGAATCCGACACGCGGACTCAAATTATCATTTCAGAGTCTTGTGTTTTATTGGTTTACAAGCAAACAAGAAATCATGTCTGTCAGAAATGCAGTAAACAATATTGATTACACAGGAGAGAATTAATGGCATGCGCACGAGTACACATGGGAATATACGTCACCAATATTTGAAATTCTTACTTATTTTCGTAAAAGTCTCACCGTATTATTTTAGTCAACTTTCAATAGAAAAAAAAGATAAGCACAAGCCTTCGTCCTTCAATGAATATTACTCTTGTATAATTCAGTGGAAATTACATTATGAGATATGTTCAGTGCAATTTCACGACGACACTACCAACCGAATACTCCAGTGGTTAATTATCTATTCATAATTACTTTTATTTTTTAATGTCGATCTAGTTCCTGTTATGGAGCTTTAGAGCGTTTCTACGTACTCGTGCATGGCTGTAATGCATACCCCGCCCAGACACGCTTGGATGAGATATAATGAGCTATAATTCATCGTGCCACGCTCGTTACCTGACAACGGATGCTGACGGTGTGATGAGCAAGATTATACCTGTAATCCAGAAAAACGTGCTTGGAACTATTGTTATTAATCTGACTACTTGTCCGGTAGGGATTGTGACACTATTATGCGGGTCTGATACCTCGACAACGTAAGTAAAATGCTTTTTGAGATTTGTTTAACCGACATTCACCAAACAACAAGCACATACTGTTTATATCGTTTTCTTTTGAAGAACAATGTCATCCTATAAAATAGCCCATTGAGAGGACACCACTGACACTATAAGACAGCCCATTGAGAGGACACCACTGACACTATAAGACAGAACATTGAGAGGACACCACTGACACTATAAGACAGCCCATTGAGAGGACACCGCTGACACTATAAGATAGCTTATTGAGAGGACACCGCTGACACTATAAGACAGAACATTGAGAGGACACCACTGACACTATAAGACAGAACATTGAGAGGACACTACTGACACTATAAGACAGCCCATTGAGAGGACACTATAAGACAGAACATTGAGAGGACATCGGTGACACTATAAGACAGAACATTGAGAGGACACCGCTGACACTATAAGATAGCTTATTGAGAGGACACCGCTGACACTATAAGATAGCTAATTGAGAGGACACCGCTGACACTATAAGATAGCTAATTGAGAGGACACCGCTGACACTATAAGATAGCTTATTGAGAGGACACCGCTGACACTATAAGACAGCCCATTGAGAGGACACTATAATACAGAACATTAAGAGGACATCGGTGACACTATAAGACAGAACATTGAGAGGACACCGCTGACACTATAAGACAGAACATTGAGAGGACACCACTGACACTATAAGACAGCCCATTGAGAGGACACTATAAGACAGAACATTGAGAGGACATCGGTGACGCTATAAGACAGAACATTGAGAGGACACCACTGACACCATAAGACAGAACATTGAAAGGACACCACTGGCACTATAAGACAGAACATTGACAGGACATCGGTGACACTATAAGACAGAACATTGAGAGGACACCACTGACACCATAAGACAGAACATTGAAAGGACACCACTGGCACTATAAGACAGCCCATTGAGAGGACACTATAAGACAGAACATTGAGAGGACATCGGTGACACTATAAGACAGAACATTGAGAGGACACCGCTGACACTATAAGACAGAACATTGAGAGGACACCACTGACACTATAAGACAGCCCATTGAGAGGACACTATAAGACAGAACATTGAGAGGACATCGGTGACGCTATAAGACAGAACATTGAGAGGACACCACTGACACCATAAGACAGAACATTGAAAGGACACCACTGGCACTATAAGACAGAACATTGAGAGGACATCGGTGACACTATAAGACAGAACATTGAGAGGACACCACTGACACCATAAGACAGAACATTGAAAGGACACCACTGACACTATAAGACAGCCCATTGAGAGGACAATATAAGACAGAACATTGAGAGGACATCGGTGACACTATAAGACAGAACATTGAGAGGACACCACTGACACCATAAGACAGAACATTGAGAGGACACCACTGGCACTATAAGATAGCTTATTGCAAGGACACAACTGACACTGTAAGATGGCTTATTGAGAGGACACCACTGACACTATAAGACAGAACATTGAGAGGACACTATAAGACAGAACATTGAGAGGACACCACTGACACTATAAGATAGCTTATTGCAAGGACACAACTGACACTGTAAGATAGCTTATTGAGAGGACACCACTGACACTATAAGACAGAACATTGAGGGGACACCACTGACACTATAAGATAGCTTATTGCAAGGACACCACTGACACTATAAGATAGCCTATTGAGAGGACATCGGTGATACTGTAAGATAGCTTATTGAGAGGACACTATAGACATTTTTAATGTTTTAAGTTATCCGAATAGTTGCACATTTTGAAGTTATCAGATAAATGAAATTACGAAAGTGATTTAATCATGGCTAATGTAATTCATCATCAAAATTTTGACATTCCTTAATTTCAACTTCCCTCGGTCTCCGTAGGTTCCAAAATTTAGGCCCTTAGTAACACTAACGAGTCCTAAGTTGACGAAACAGCTGTAGGACGTAGTTTAATTATTTTTACTTTTACTGTTTCTAATTCTAACTTTGTATTGAAAGTTGTTATTGAACGGTGTATCTTTTGTACAATCAGTATTAATATAGAGCGGCCATTTGATAAGAGTTATTCATTGTGATTACTAATATCTATATACATTTCACGAATAAACAATAAAAAAACTGTGAAGTATGAAGCGACACTATTTTTAGCAACTTTGTACAGTATACCAACATGTCCAGGAAAATTTCGAGCTCATAAATGTACTCGTTGTGGTGTGCGTAATTTTTAACTTTGTTTTTATCTTTTTATCGATACTATAATCATTTCGAAATGTTTAAACAACAATTCTATTTTTGATAATGGGAATCATCATTCAAGCCAGATTTTCACAAGTAGATGTGTTTTAACAAGTAGTTTGTTAACAACATAGACGTCCTATTGGGTATGTGTATTATAGAAGTCAGATACTTTAATTCGAATAAAATGAGTTTATGTGTATCTAAATCAGGATAGAAAATGAGCCTAGTCTTCCTCGTAAAACATTTCTATGTAAAATTGCTAGTAATGGAAGTTGGGAGTATTTTTTTCTATGAAGTGATGTATCTTCTACCAATAAGACATCATGATGACACTGTTATACCTGAAACTAGATATAGACTAAAATTACGACAGAAGAATGAAACTGAAGGAACTGAAGCGTTAGACTGATAGTGAGTGCCGGAGTTTTATAGCAAAGATATACTTCAATTTGTTACTCCAAACAAACATTTTTGAGCGCTGAGAACTTATTTTTTTTTTTGTATCGTTATGTTGTTTTCATACACCAATATATTCATTATGAAATTGATTGGTTGTGTTTTATGCAGTACATACCTGGATCATTTGATTCAATTTTTTAATATTGGAAATTAAATCAAATACTTTGACAGCTTTACTGTTATCAGCGGGGTAACCATGACACCGAGTTCATCAGAACAAGGATGTTGTCCCGTCCGTGTATATGTTTATAAAATAATTAACAACACGGCGTGTAACCAACATAGCGACTGATTAGGATGACACAATGTTCCCATGTCATTAGGGTTTAACTTCAAACAGGATGATACGGACTTGATCACAGACTCAGAATCGATTTTTTTCCCGTTTCTCTTCAGTTAGGGTATCCATGTCACTATATTATGATACACAATTGTACTTTTATGAAACACCATGAACTTTGTCGTGACACACCTACCACTGTGTCACACTTTAGACAAAATAATGATTCTTATTTTCTAAATTGAATCGTATGATCAGAAATCCGTTTTTACTACCTATATTTTATCTATCTTACAACTATGTCAGACTTGTGGTGAACATTGTAGATTTTTTTCCTCCGCAAGGCTTAACAGACATTACTAAAAGTGGTCTGCGATCTCACTGTTTTACAGACATCACTAAAGTGGTCTGCGATCTCTCTGTTTTACCGACATCACTAAAGTGGTCTGCGACCTTTTTGTACGATAGTATTACAATTTTTACCAGTATTTCAGGGTTTCATTTTAAAGATGTAAGTGCGGTATCTGTGTTATTTATTGAGACTATGATGGTAAACATGCTTATCAAACTTTGAGCAGTCGAATATGGGACTGTTGAACTATATCTAATCGACCTTTGATTAAACATGTATGGATTTTGATTCAATTACGGGCTTCGTAATTGACACATGAAAACAGCAACGCTACCAAGGGACATTACAGTTAGCCGATCACAGTTAAGCTACGGAACGAAAGGTGCCTCAGCTGTGAAGGAACTCTTACTTACTTACTTACTTACTTACTTACTCGCCGGACCTAATTACTGAAGCCTTGATAACCTACCAAACCGATACCAACATGTTTTTGTTAATTATAGCTACTGAATTTGTTTATGAGTGAATGATTCCTGTCAAGTTTATACACATCAGTACTGTGATTCTGTTTAATAAGGCTAAAGTGAATTCGGCAGAGAAAAACATCTGAAGTGTACAATAGATAGACGGAGAAGGGTATTAACCTGAAATCGATAGACACTGTAACGACAGGTGTGAAGGGCCAATAAGTAGTAATAATCTACTGACCATTAATAAGTCAATTGCTGTCTAATTATTAATGAGATGAGTTTAGTTTAGCATAGCTTTACTACCTATTAACAGCCAGGGTCATTTAAGGCCATGCCAGGTTTGGATGGTGATGAAAAACTGGAGTTCCCGGAGAAAAACTGGAGTTCATGGAGAAAAACCACAAACCAGTGACCAGTACCTGGCGATTGCCCCTCGAAGGTCTCGAGCCCTCAACCACGAGATGGAATGGTACTGACAAAGACGGTCAGACGCGTAAACCTCTCGATCACCGCGGACCCTATTAACAAGATGAAGAGCAGAATAAAACGTACATAAAATGATAATAATAATACTACCAAGTAAATGGATCGGCCTCGTGAAGAGAAGCACCGGCTCGACCATGCCTTTAGAAAACTGTAAAACGCATGGTATGTGCATGAAAAATACACATTACTACTTAATTGCTTTTGGAAAAATCGCAAATGTACGGCATTCGGTGCATAATTCCCCAGAGCAAACACATCAGTATAACAAGTTTTGATGTTTACAACACATTTTGAAATATCGTATTAGCATTGACCTGTGCAGTTCACATGACGTTTAGGGTCATTTGAGTCATTAAAAGAATTTGAAATCGGCCAGATACTATAACATATTACCCCTAACCCAAGTTTCAATAGCTTACAATGATACAGCTTGTAGACAATGTCCATTGTAATCATATCAAGTATTGGGGAAACGGCGCTATATTTTGTTACATCCGTTTGCAATATATCGAGAGTGTCAGCAGATTTACTCTCTGTGCAAAGATGCGATGTCCTTATGTTTGTGAACATTAATTATTGACTTGCTTGTGACTGTGACCTAGACGCTGGCTTGTAGAATAAGAGAATGGCTAGATAACCTATGTGTGGTTTTTTTCATCTCGATGCGGCTGCAGGATACCATAATATGTAGTTACGTTTTGTAAAGAACGCATAAACGTCCTACCAGACAGTTATGGGTTCCTTCAGATGTCATGGGTATTTTTTGTAATTCAGTGACTAGCATTCTTAATATCTCATAAGGAAATTTGCAATGCTATTCGCTACAAGATTTTTAGTTAGAAAAATAAATGAAATAGCTGTTTTGATTCGACAATGATATTAACTACGATGAGTCTTGTTCATTCTAAAGAACAATTTGTTGTAGACGAGCACATACAACATGATGTAATAACATTTTGTGGTCAACATTATTTTCTCAGTAGAATGCCAACCCTTATAGGGTCGCAATAGCCCATTGGCTGTGAGGTATGTGATTTAATCCCTACCGAGGACGAATTGTTGTGTCAAAGGATGCTGAGGTTTCATAGTTGTGTCCTTAAGAAAGACATTTTACCTCATTTGACGCCTGATGTGTAGTGAGGTAATCGCCAGCTACTACAAAAAATAGCCTCAAAATGATCCTGGTTGTTCACGGGTCAATGAACCCAGCAAACAAACGAACCTGCTACCTACAGATACAAGGATATTTTAAGAACATGTAACGAACTTGTGGGTGATGTATTTTGTATCAGCTACAGGATCATAAAGCACGCTGTTATAATACACAGCCGAATGAGTTTATGAGTTTGTCTTTCCACAGACAGCCCCATATTCACCTCAGTCATGGCTCCTTGTATACCAAATATAGATATTTATTGTATGGAAATGTCTGATGACGTTGAAATCCGCTCTCTTAAAATTTCTTGTTTGTTGACACACGTTAACGTATGGATGAGTAGAATGTTATTACATGTTTTTCACATCGATTCCTTTTTACTAGTATCCAAGTCTTGACACAGCAGTTAATCATGATTACCTAACGTCATAGCGTCATTTTTAGACATATCGCAGCGTCTGTCGCCCGTTCATATTTTCTACGAATCACTTGTAGTCGTAAACTTCTGATAAGGCTAGCGAAATTTGATCAAAAGCATCCTCAGGGAAAGCAGATTTTTTTACTAGCAGATGGGCCTTGAACCCAACACCTGCCTCCACCCTCTCCGGAGCGTGAGGGACAAGGCCAAACAGAGGAATTAATCTAGCAAGTTCTTTCAAATCCTTCTTCTTTTGAGCTGAAGTATCATAAAGTGAACAGGATTCACTTGTGTATAAACAGTGGGTCTGTCACTCATACAGGACATAGAGGCAGGGTCAATAAAGGAATTAGGCAAAACCTTTAAAATCCTTCTTCTTCTTCTGTTTTTGGTGAAGGTTTTGTGGCCAAATTTGGTCAGAGCATCATTTGGAGAAGGGAAACAGTTTTGCATAAATGGTCTAATGATGGGTCTTAAATATGATTTTAACATGTCCTATAGAGTTGTGTTAGAATCAGTTAACATTAGCAATTATTGTTGTTTTGATAATTTAATCAATTCAATATTGATATTTTTTTGTAAGACAAACATTTTGGAATTAAGTTTTATGTCTCAATGTGAAAAATTCAGGACAGAAAGTTCAAATTACATGTATGTTTACTAGGAAGTACAAGCCATAACATAGTAATGACATTTTGTGAAAGATGAAAGATGTAAAGAATTTTGATATACCACAAAGTCTGCATACAAAGTCTGCAAGTATTTTACAACAATAAACTTTACACAAAGTAAAGCGGATGACTGCCTGACGTGTTTGGTTAAACGATATCACAGTAATGGAAGGCATTTAATATAATGAGTCCACTGAAAGCCTATGTTGACATCATAATAAACATGATTATCTTGGACTTTTTTCCAAAGTCGAGTTACCTGAAATATTGTTTTTACCCACTAACAAAGATACAGCTCAAAGGTCGCGGATTTGACATCTTTATGTTTACCTTTAAATGAGCGTTATCTTGAACCAGTGAGTTACTTGAGATAGCTCCATTTGCTAAGTTTATAACTATGGCCCAGAGTAGACTTGTACAAATTTTAACACTTTTATGAAATATGCAGAACTTTGCAATTATCTGTTCCATAGTAATGAACAAAATTATATTTTTTTTTCTAAAACCACTCCCTTTATTATCGAAATGGTTACTTCTTTCCACTGACTAACATCTCTTCTACCCGTACGGCGTTAACCGTCAACATAATGGCCTTCTTGTGTATATAGTGACATACGTTATTAATTTCCCTGCGGATTTGTTATTTCTTTTGCCTGGAGCCCAGTTATATTGGCATTAATAACTTAGTTGTTATTCCCAAGTGGAAGTAAGACACATAGAAATGCATTGATAATGTTGTTTATTCCGAAAAAGAGCCACAAAACATATCCTTCTTTATTGACAGGGGGAAATATATATAACTCAGTGCTTGTATCATCTCCATCACATACGATAGACTTGTTTACGTATTTATAGATAGACAAGGTTCTGCCAAGGACGAATAATAAAATTAATATCCGTATCATAGAAGACGTAGCATATACAATTACTTACTACTAGGGTAAGAAGTTAAAGTCTTAATTCTCACATTAGGAGAATACTGTGGTTCCCGGATATGATTGTAGCATGGAAGCGATTTTGTCTAAAGCGAACGCACTCATCTCGAGCACATTGTGGCAGCCATCAGAATAATTCAAAGAATTGGTACATTTTAAAGAAGTAAAAATGTAAACATATCAACATAAATGATGTTGATTTGAAGTTATAACATCGTTTCTATCGACGATACTGGCTATACATGTAACCAATAAGGTTGGTAATAGGACTAGTTGAAGAACTTAAAGTTATCACCTTTCTCAGAACACATTCGTACCAATTTAGCTTAACTTATTCCCTGTTTTCTTCAATTTGGCCTATGGTTTAAAATGTTTTAGCACATATGTTATTACTTAATTTCACTCCTGCTTATTTCCAGGGCTATTTTTTCAAAGGTAGTTTGAGTAGCATGACAATTGACATCTATCTTCGAAAATCAGTCGTGAAAGTATTGTCATTCATCAAAACATGTATTTATCTAGATATTAAAACCAGTAGGATTTATTATTTTATTAAAGAAAACGTCTTATTCTGGAGAACAGACCATGAATGGTGGGTGAAAATCAATACGTAATGAAGATATTTTATTGTGCATCATTTCCATGCTGCGCCACTCTCGTCTATATCTTAATTATTTCTAGTGTACGTCACGTAGTCGGGAATAACAGGGAGGATGCATTGTGCGACACATACCACATATTGATGGAAAAAACCACTCACACTTTTTCTCAGAATCTTTGTATTTTCGAATATGCTTTGATAACCCCTTGTGATAGATGATGAAGTTTATATTTTTTCGTTCTAGCATTGTAAAGTTTGTTCACTTAAGGTGAAGATCCATACTAATGCATAATGCAGTGTTCGGGAAAAGAAATCATAAAATATTATAGAAAAGCCTTCTTCAACAAAACAAACAGTCTTTGACTCAAAGAAATGTTACCTGTGATACAAATATAGGTACGCTGATATTTATAGTGCGTGCATTCCAATCAATGTAAAATTTAGGTAACATACCGCTGTTGAGGCTGGGATGCAACCGCACAAACGGGGCTAAAAGGACCATATGTAGTTACACAAATCATGCACTTAAGTACTTGTGTGTTTATTTGATTTATTTATTGTTTTTGTTTTTAAACCTCAATAACATATATAAAGAATTGGGATATCAATCATGATCTATTTGAAGTTTTGTTTCTATTTCCTTCTTGCTATATATAGCCATGGACGCTTTCCCCGGTATCGCATTTTTTAATCATACGTTACGTACGTGATATGGAATGCAATAGTATAAGCTAAAAGCAAGCTTTTATATGAGCCACTCCTTGTCATGGTAAATATGGTTCAGAGTCATATTAATTTGTTTCCATTTCTGATAGGAATATCCGCGAATACCACGGATATAAATCATTGATTACCATCCGTGATGGTATCGATACACATGATTTATAGTCTACTGAATACTACAATAGTGAAGGAGGAAGTACGTTTATGCACGAGGTAAATGTAATCTTGCATGCATGGATGAAGTAAACATAGCGTGAGAGAAATTTATACCTTGAAGCTAATAACATGTTTTATTTTAATGTATATCCCAATATTATCAGATTCACTGTTAATTAGAGTGGCTATAATACTTTCATCTGTCAAATTCGGCTTTTCCATCTTTTCATATTTTTATTTCGAATAAATAGACATTTTTCCCACAGCTGTAAAATACAAAATCGCCCTATTTGGTACATTTAAATCCTACTGTTTCGAAGTCGGTGGTGGGGGGCATCCTTAATGTGATATATTCTTTAGTACAGTTTTGTTTTCATTACGTTTAGCATCAGAGTAGTACAAAGCGACCGTATATCGGATTGATATCGCACTCTGTATTCTTCCCTGCCGCCTAATCTCTATCTTACCTATGCTATATCAGCTGCAAAGGTTGCACTATCATTCCACCAAACAATGGAGCATGTCACAAAGTTTGGTATGACTTATTTTGACAAAAGATGTGGCTCTAGGCCTTACAACAGTGTAATGTAAGCGTTATTGATGTAACACAATCAGACTTTAGTTCATTTTAGCTCACTCAAATCAGCGCAATGATGAATTCGTACATCAGTAATAACTGCAATAAATAAGCAATATATAGAAGCAGAATAATATTTCATCGCCATACTTTAAACACAAAAAACGCAAAAGTAATGTTAACACTGAAATGTGTACGTTTGTAGTATGTAGTTTTCATAACAAAAAGTCGCCATTTTTTTCTTCATCGAAAAAAGAAAAATACGAGAATCAAGATATGTTTGTGAAACAATAGGCCCTTGGTTGCAACTAATTCTGATTGCATACACATTTTGTGAAACACTGACGTCTTAATTGTGGTTAGATTATTTTACTTCATTACAAATGTTGGTCAAAGGTCATGGTCAAGGTCACGTGACTAAAAATTTTGGTACAAGAAACACATGCCAAATATGAAAGCCCTACTTCTTACCATGCAATAGTCATGACCAATGTTAACATTTTTCATATGTAGGTCCAAGGTCACAGTCAAGGTCATATGATCAAAAAAGGTCTTGTCTCAAAGAATATGCATGCTAGATATAAAAGCCCTACTTCTTACAGTGCAAAAGTTGTGGGCAAGGTTAAAGTTGACAATAGACCAACAAAAACAATATGCCCTCGATCTTTCGATCTGGGGGTACAAATATGAATAAACAACGACTCTTACGTCCCGTCATTGATAAAGGGCAGTGTTGTGGTATTTGTATTATCATAACGGACAACGGTGTCGGCTGCATCCAAGATGATATCTAATCTGTTTAACATCAAAAGACATAAAACCCCCAAACAATAATGCTACATTAGTCAAGTATCATTACTGCCGTAGATCATTATTAAGTGACAGACGTGTATTAGTGTGTAACTAGTATACCTGTGTCTAGGGCCCAGGTATTGGATGGACCAATACATTACCAACCGGTATGCACGGGGTATATGATAAAGTCATAAGGTCGGTAATTAGCTCGTGTTCTCTTACCTAATCAATTTCTGGTAATTTGGAACAGACGTCCAGACTAAACACCTAATAGTAAGGTGTTTGTTTAATAATTCATCAATCATTAGATTAACGATACACTAAAGTACACAATACGACCTGCAACATTGTAGATTTAGGTTTTATCTCCTCGTAAGGCACGGAAATACAGATACAATACTAGTAATAGTGTGCTACGTTTGTGTGTGACATAGATCGGAACTGGCAAGACGGTTTTGTCTTGGCGTATCGCATTATATAAGCAAAAGATGACAGGAGTCATGTATGATGTACCCGAAGTTACCGGGCATTTATCGGACCTTCACCTGTTGATACAATATGATATATGGTGATGTCCAAAACGAGATTTTTTCCAACATGAATGATACTTGACTTAAAGTATAATCATTTGTTCATTTAGTCAGAGAATATTGCCTAGAATACCTGGTTATATAATTGACAATCAAACTCGAGATGTTGGATACTTTCTTGTATTCCATAATGGAGTTAATTTCTTTCCATCAGTCCACCAACTTGTTCAATGCGGAGATAACCTGAACAATGCATGCACGGGATTTCTCATATAAAGAAAATTATAGCTTGTTTCGTGAAATGGAATTTATTGCTGGACTTGTATCAGTGCTCTGTAAGATGGGATAGGACTAGTGTTTTTACCTGAATATTTTTGTTCACAAACTTTAAAACAATTGGACTAGTGAACTAGTATTACAGTGTCGCCTGATTGATATTTCTGATTTATACTGTTATTACAGTTTTAACTGTAATGGTATTCAAGTGTGCAGTGCTTTAATGTACTAGATAATTTACTTATGTAAACAAATCAAGACCTCTGACGGTCGACCACAAGTTGTCAGTATGGAGTTTGAAAGTGGCCATAGAATTAACACCAGGGGACTCGGATCTAAATCCCATGCGTCCGTGAGTATACTGCGGCATATCATTCGTACATCATGTAAATTTTGTTCTGTCATATCGAAATAGGTCATTACTTCTGCCTTGTATGCACAAATCGTACCTTGGTACCGCCATGTGTTGGTGTATGTTGGTCGATCTATGTTCTAAATTGTACTTTTGTACCAGTACATGTTAGTATGGTACATTTCGATCAAGTCTGCGGTCAATAGTGTGCCTTGGTACCGTTACATGTTAGTATGGTAACTTTCGATCAAGTCTGTGTTAAACATTGTACTTTGGTACCGTTACATGTTTGTATAGTAACTTTCGATCAAGTCTATGTTAAAAATGGTACCTTGGTACCGTTACGTGTTAGTATGGTAACTTTCGATCAAGTCTATGGTCAACAGTGTACTTTTGTACCAATATATGTTTGTATGGTAACTTTCGATCAAGTCTATGGTCAACAGTGTACTTTTGTACCAATATATGTTTGTATGGTAACTTTCGATCAAGTCTATGGTCAACAATGTACTTTTGTACCAATATATGTTTGTATGGTAACTTTCGATCAAGTCTATGGTCAACAGTGTACTTTGGTACCGTTACATGTTTGGTTGATATATTTTAGTTTACATTGTATTACTGTTCAATTTTGAACATAAAAGAATTGATTATATTTTCTGCTTAAAAACTAAAAATAAACCTATGGATGTCACACTTTGATACTTTAAGAACGTGTGTCTTTTTGAAATGAATGATTACATGTATTACTTTTGATTTGTAAGAGGAATCCCGAATACAAAGAAGAAATCACACTAAGTCCGCCTGTTAAAACTATATCTTCTCACTACGCCACACTACCATATGAAATATAATCTGAATTGGCGACACTGGATAATGACGCAATATTGCAATTATATTTCTGGTTTTAATCCAAAAAGCATTGCAGCATTTCCTTTATATTTCTTATGTTGTCTGTATAACATCGCTTAACGTTTCAAAATTTAGATCATAAGCATTAGTGAATAGTGCTAGATGTCCTAATAAGGTAATAAACACTTTTGATTTTAAATTGTTTTGAAAGGTGCTATTCACTTGTGTGTCTTATAAAATCTACGTAATAGGAGATCGAGGCGACATGGGAAGGAAAACCGACAACACATAAGATGAATAGTTTCTTTCTGAAGATATTTATCTTATGTAGCAAGTAATGTTACGTAATAATGGTTTTGCCATTGCTAACCAGTAATCAGTGTTACAGTATTGGGACCAGACCGGTTGTTCTACCTTCCATTTGCTACATTATCACTAACAAAGGTTACGGTCAACTTTGGCGTAATAACAACCCAATAGATCAAGGCCAACAGGAAGCAACATGAAATATTCAACGATTCATTCAAGAAAAAAAGATCTGGTTCAATCGGTAAATTAAAGGCAGTTAAGAAGTTCCTGTATGCCTTAATGCGTTATCCAATAGGTGTTATGAATTATTAAAATGTAGAAGATCAAAAGTGAAGACCTTTAAGTGAAGTAGGAGTTATCTATTGATAATATATAAACTGATTAGTGAGGTGAGGATTAGTTTAACAAATCTGTTATCGTTATATATATCAAACTAGTAATGGTAAGAAAAATTACGCAGCATGTGATGTTTTCATTTCTCAATTTTTCATCTTTCGGAATTCCATTGTTTCTCGAGTTCCACATAGTTTCAGACAGTGAAAGATAATTGACTGAAACTCTGCAATAACAAGTAAGGTATGGGGACCAACACTGCGTGTGTCATTGTTGACAATCATACTTAATGGTGTTTGTGTCTTTCCGTCCATAGGAACTGATTTAGAACCCGATAATACTCTAATTCCTAAAGATCAAGTTTGTTTTGTTTTGTGGTGTTTTTGCTTGAAAATTGTCCATAAAATGAGGTAACGACAAACACGGAGTAAAGCGTATGTAGGTATAAGTATGGTAAGTAACAAGTAAACGAATATAAAATACGAAAGAAAACCTGTTGCTTGTGTTGTTTTCCTGTAGATGGACAGCATTCAGCGTCATATTCTACAGAACCACTGCTTGTATCAGAAAAGTTGGGTAGAGGAGCAGAAAGTCAAGACATTTACAATCACTCCTCGAAAACCTAGACGGACACCCCGAACCTCTAATAATGCCATTAATGGCTCCAACACTAGTCTTGATATATTACGAAAATATGACGCAAGAATACCTACCTATGGCGCCTCCATGGAATCCCTCTATAATGGCCAGGATCTGGATGATGACACGCCAAGACGTCATAATAACAAGCGCTTTAACCGTCTGATAAAGGTAAACTGTGTTAATTTCCCCACATTTTCTATCTGAATTAGATGTTTTTACACTTTTAGATATGTGAAAAAACAATACGTGAGAGTATTGCCATCGTATCGGTTATCCAAGAAAAAAATTAATTTTAATTCATGAAAAATGTATCATATTCGATTGATATAACATTTACTGTCAGAGTAATTTTTCATATATTTATCTCTTTAATACAGTCGGAAGCGCCTGACTCGTCGTCGAATGCTTTGGTCAGTTCATCAGTAAATTTTGACCGGAAGGCCAATCGTCCCTTTAGTCTGCCTGCCTTTTTCAATAATAGCAGTGACAAAGACATGATAGCGAAATATCAAGAGCTCGAGATACGACGTCAACAACGCGTCAACAGACGGAAACCTTGGACGGAGCCAAGCCACTCTGAGTCCCTTAGCAAGGCCTACGACTCAGGTATTGTATCAAACACATAATTCATCACTAGACCAATATTGTTCAACTATAAAATGATAAAAAAAGAATGACAAAAGAATCACCACCCAAACATTATTAGCTGTAATGGTAGTGTGCAGTACTTTAATGTACTATACAATTTACGTGTGTTATAAAACCAAGGCCTCTGTCGGTTGACCACAAGTTGTCCGTACTGAGTTTAAAAGTGGCCATAGAATTAACGCCCGACTCAATTCAGTTCCCAAGGACAATGAGGAAAATTTGATCTTAATTCAATCTCAAAATTCAATTCAACTAGGGCAAAGAAGAAACAAAAGAATATCTTACATGGAAACCACTGAAAAAAGTCCAGGAGAATAATATTATGTGTGTTCCGGAAGGGTTATCGCTTTGCGCTTCCCCAATGACCCAAACATGTAAAACTTGTTCAATCCAAAATGGACCCACAATAGAACCACCAGGCATACAAACGGGTAACAAACACATCATACATAACACCACATTAAGAAATAGAATACTTCGAAAATTGTGATATTGTGAACAAACTGTTGGTGGAAATTTCTAAGGAAGGTATTGAAATGACGTAGAAATCTTATTGAATTCATAGTTCCTCATTCCTACGCTTGCATTGCTGCTCCCTTAATAATTGACTTTTCCGTTAAAAGCAGGCAAGTTTACGTTCCCATTCTATATATCACGTTAATGGACATTTGACTAAGTATCACGTTAGTTGATGCTAACCATGGTATCAGGTTATTTGACGATGGCTTCGTATCACATAAGTTGGTGCACGCATAAGCATCACGCTAGTTGACGCTCACATCAGTATCACTTAAGTAAACGATCAGATCAGTATCACGTAAGTAAACGATCACATAAATATCACGTTAGTTTAGAGTCACATAAGTATCACGTTAGTTTAAGGTCACATAGGTATCAAGTTAGTTTAAGGTCACACAAGTATCGTGTTAGTTTAAGGTCACATAAGTATTACGTTAGTTTAATGTCACATATATATCACGTTAGTTTAAGGTCACATAAGTATCACGTTAGTTTAAGGTCACATAAGTATTACGTTAGTTTAAGGTCACATAAGTATCACGTTAGTTTAAGGTCACATAAGTATCACGTTAGTTTAAGGTCACATAGGTATCAGGTTAGTTTAAGGTCACATAAGTATCACGTTAGTTTAAGGTCACATAGGTATCAGGTTAGTTTAAGGTCACATAAGTATCACGTTAGTTTAAGGTCACATAGGTATCAGGTTAGTTTAAGGTCACACAAGTATCACGTTATTTGACGCCTACATCACTATTACGTTAGTTGACGCTCTCATTATTATCACGTTAATTGACGTTCGCCCTAGTATTATGTTTTGGAAGTCCGTGGATTGAATTTCTCGTCAGAATTATGCTTATTAATATTCTTGAAACTCAGAATAAATGTATAATAGATGAAACATTTAAAATGTTATACAAAGGGTGTTACATATAAGGGAATTACAAAGTAGGCAATGGTTATTGTCTGCCTGTTTTGGATGGTTTGGGTGTCCGTCCACACAGCGGAGGATGGTTTGAAGCATGGGTGGAAATTATTGGATACGTAATATCATAGTGTTAATTAGCTTCATTAATAGTCTTTCATGACCTCAATAACAATATTCCTGGTAAAAGAACATCAACATGACATACTAACAGTTGTTCGGCATATTTCATCATATACTTTACAGTATAACACAAACCATCCAACCAACAACTGCCAACCATCAGCTGACAATCAGCAGGCGGAATTATGACTATTTTACTATCTGATTTTTAACCAGTGTGTTCCCATTGTGATTCCTTTGTTAAACATTTGAACATACATACAATGAATAACCTGTAGGGAAGATAAATAATGCATAGCTTTGTTGAAAAGACTTGAAGCTATCAACAGTGTGAAATGATGTAAGGGAACTAATATAAATGCGCTGATCGACTATATCTGTACTAACACGACAAAAACATCACTACGATGGGTGAGGAACCGCTGTTTAACCTCCTGATAACGTCTCTGACGAAACAGATGAAACGAAAACAAGATTCTCGATACCAGGATAATATACTTTGTGATAAATCTAATGGAACATCTGGACAAGGTATGCTTTATTTCAAGAAACCGTAAGCTTTGAAACCAATTTCTGTCATTTAGTTATGTCGGAAAATACCATTATATATTTCATCAAAATTGTTTTAGTAATATTGTGAAAATGGTGTATCCTTATCACTTGTTATTGTTATTTGACTGACAATGGATATTATTACATCGTATTACAGCACTTCAGCCTGTGTTTCATTATACTGTGGTGTCTGTGTCAAGGTCATGAAAAAATGCTTTCCTCGTTAACATGTGCTATAGTGAGGTGTTACGTAGTATATCTGTTATCTCTGATATCATCAAATCATTAGACGATAACGGCATGTTTCGCGGAAGTGATATGGGTCAGTGAACAAATGAAAAGTCACACTGTAACAACAGATAAAAGAAAGAAAGCATGATGCTTGTCAATACGTCAGTTATTCAAAACATTACCATCAAACCTTCTTACTGTCAACTTCATTAGATAATACTAAATAACATAATAACCCAAAATCCACAGTATTGTATATGTCCCCATGGTTTTTACATACTTAATCTGTACATTTGCTTTTTCAAAAAAACTAGTTTTAATATATCGATGATGGAACTAGATAATGTAGATAACACTGTGTTAAACCCATCTCAGTCCTAACAGCCAGGAATTGTCATCAACCTTCAGACTTAATATGTTCTACTAAATCGTTTCCCTTTACTTATTCTACGTTAGCCCGGAAAAATCAATAGACAATTTTTAAATGTTCATATATAATATACATAAACAAATAATATGTAATAGATGAAAGTGGCTTGCTAGAGGCTCGCTACTTTTGTCTTTCTTTACTCTCGCCAAAATAAAGCTTATATCAAAAGACACTGATGACATGAACTCTTTGTAGTCATATTTTTCCATTTACTAATTCCTGTTTTGTTGTTGTCGTCGTCGTCGTTATTATTATCGTTCTTATTGTCGTTGTTGTCCTCGATTCATGAAAAATTAATATCATATGAATTGTATGCAATGGCAAAACCACGACCTCGACTAGACAAACTGTCGAAAATACATCATTGTAATCTTTAGAATATAAATCATGCCAGCGAACAATCAAATTAATGATATCGTATTACGACAAGACATAAAACTGCCAGGACCTAGTGATATATCGATCCCATCTTATATCAAGTAATAGATTCAATCATAAAGTTCCCCCAAAAGCAAAATACGGTTAACCACAAAAATGCTTTGTATGTGTCTATTTTTACATCATATTTATCTAAGTGATGACTGTTTTCGTGTTTAGAAATAGTCATGTTTCTTGTCCCCTTTTGATTACATGCAAGTAAAAATTTAGTATTCTCTTTCCTGCGTACCGTTTGGGTGTATCAGTACATGCTCCAACTTGCATCAAATTAAAATGGCGGTATGTAAATTGATTGGATCGATTTGCAAACTGCAATTAGAAACCCCAAGCTCAGCAACACACCTATACATCGAGTTAATGTTTTATATGGTATATGTGCGATAAGATATTGTTTTCCACGGTACTGCTTGATAGAGTATACATCAAACAATATGAAATACGCTCTAGTAGAACAAGCCCGTTCACTCAATACCTGATGATTTATTTATGGAATGGAAAACTTCAATATTGAAGGTAATTCCAAATGGAAAACCAGTAATCTACACTTAAGTATACAGGTCTGCTTCAACATTTAGTGTAAATGATTATAAATGTTTGCTTTTATTGTTCCCAAATGTGTCGTAGTATTCAACACCCTAAAAGCCCTAACTTGTATTAAATGGACTTTAATAATTACGTATTTTATCTTTAGGAATTTACCATAGAGATTTTCATATTTTTTGTATGTGTCACGAACTGGTAAATATCTCAGTGTTTGAAAAAGTAATTATGATATTCTCATATATTTCTTGTAAGTATTTAGAATAATTGTGATTTGAATTAATTTTTTTACCTAAATGGCTACCGATGTTGTCATATTTCTACGGATGGATAGTGAGCGAAATTATCACAACATAAGTTGAACAGGTCTCGATGTGTCGAGGAAATCTTTGTAGCAATAGATACCCCGGTTCATTTATTTTAAAATATTGTTAGTCAGGGATTTATCGTTTGTGTTAAATGTCAGGGTTGTTAGTCTCCTAGAGCGTTCAATACATATCTGATGTTGAAAATTAGCCTTGCATCTTTGCGATTCATAATAAATAAAAAAAAATAAATCCCCAAATTAAGCTACTAGATCATTCAAATCACATTGAAAACGCAAACGAATTTGCAAATAACGAATGTTTTTATACGAAGTAATGTCCAGGTCCTGTCATTGAACATACTTTTACACTTTTAACACAGCTTCCGAAAGTGCTTTAGAACAGAACGGGGTAACTACCAGAAGATGAAACATTATGAAAAAGACGTTTGTCGTTTTGTTGTTAATCAATTCATTTCGAAAGCACTTGTATTGTTGACTCAAATCAATATCTCAATATCGACCAAAATGGTAGAGCTAATCATTCTGACGACTTAATATATTTCAGAGTTTTTCTACGACGCATACTTACCGGAGGACATTGACAAGGAGGACCTAAAGAAAAAAAGCCGGAAGTTTGTCACTAACTCGAAATACGGAAATGTTTACGAACTTAGGTAAGCAAGTATTTGTGTGAGATGTACACATGGTATCAGGGTAGAAGATATAAGGTGGGCTGACTCTATGGACCTTTACACACCAAGTTATACCAACACTCTTTTCATCAAATATGAATTAAAAAAAACTCATTTGAGATCTTAAATATGATACGCGAGAATGTTTTATGTGAAAAGGGAGAAATTCATTTATAATTAACTAAGCCATACTACTCTAGTCGAATGTAATTGATTTCAAGAAGAATTAATGTTTTTTCCTATATTGTCAATTGGAAACTATCGTCAATCAAAACAATTCACTTTGATAATAAAACTCCCTTTTTCTAATAACTAGACACCGTTATGATGATACATTGCAATGGTATATATTATTTAGAGTGTATCTCGGTCACAATTGACGGATCCATTAGCTTTACGCTACTTACGGCATTGTATTTCCCACAGGGTGATGTCATTTTCCTGTGGTGACAATAATTCAATAATTTAGTATTAAAAAGATACAATAATAAGACACAATATACAGGTTTCATTGGAACATCGTCCCTTATCTATCAAACCTCTGTTGCTAAGTCGTCATTCTCATACTAGTTTACTGTAACACGCGGTCAGGATAGAAATCTAAATTGTCACAGTTTAGTCCAGTTGTGATGGCTTCTTCTTTCAGGAGTAATAAACACAAGCCCAAAGTTCGGACACCGCCATTAGGAACGTGGCTTTGGGAAGATGACTTTAACATTTGGTTATACAACAAAATGACGTCATCAGCTCCCGCGCCGTCAGTCTCTCGGGGTGAACCAAAGTAAGCTTTTGTACATGTTTTTGTTTTGCAGTTAAAGATTAAAACATCTATAAAAATGAGCAATGTAATTATTGAACTTTTTATATAAATATATGTTTATAATTTGATAATATTTGATGGCAATATGTAGATAGAGATCTGTATTGACAAATTTTCGTCAGTGTGCCACTGTCCTTCCTCATTTACAAAATCGCTAGAGATGAAATTTCGATGCAAAATATCCCGATATTATCAAATGTATCTTCGTTTTCCACAGGCTTTCATCGAATGCCAAGGGTTCTATGTAAGTATTTAGCTACCATATGTTTATTAGAATGTAGGTTAACAATAGTACCGTTGAAGTATAATGGTTTTTTTTAGTTCATTCGGATTTAGCTGTTCCATTATGCCTTACAAAACTTCCCTTTTGTGATAAAATAGTCTGATGCTTATGTTCGAGGATTGTTGATATCATTCTTTTACTCTAAAACATGCTCTATGTTGAAATTATCTCCTGTTTATAAGTCGAACCTCGTAATCTCGAGCTCTTGTAACTCGGAGACCCGTCTAACTCAAAGCATATCGTCGGTCCATACCTAACACTAAAACATTCGTATTTTCTTGAATCGAATACTCGATTATTTCGAGGTTTTTCCATGGTCCCGCCGAGTTCGAGATAACGAGGTTCGAATGTATTTCACTCCGATAGTTTCCAGTCTAGCCGACCGTATTTTTGTATATCATTTTTGAATTGGGTTCTTTCTTTCGTGTATTCTCGAAATGAGGCTTTCGACTTCCATATCGCACAGAATATTGTTAGACTATGTTGATATGACTTGCGTTATGATAGTGAAAACCAGCTAAAGTCTCGATTGATAAAATGTTATAGTTCGGTTCCTCTACCATTTAGTCCTTTGCTTGTAATGTTTTATTTTTGTAAGTTTTAATTTTCTGAAATATTTGAAGTCGGTCTGTTAGTGTCATCAAACATCACTTGAAAATAATAATAATAATAGAAGTACTTGTCATTAATGTCAGAAATGGTAAATATATCAGCCTATTCTTTCGGTTCATGTTGATGAATAATTCATAAATAGTTAAATATTATATGTACCCTCATCGAACATGACTTCAAAACGACGTATATATCAGTTTAAAACAGGAATGGCATGTCTATACCCACCTAAACCTCATTTATGCTGTTGTATTAGTCTAAAACATTGAAATTTTTACTATGTATTTCATCCAACATCATTTCAATACAATATAAAAAACCTGTTTCCAACTTTTGTCAGGAATAGTAAATGTATATCTTTTTTTCATCGGGTATGGTCCCTTGGCCATATTATTGATTGTTGTATTTCGTGTCATGTAGGAATTAATGTCAACCTGTATACACCATTTATTTATTTACCTGTTGTTGGCAGGGCACTTTGAACAAGATAAAGCAGCTTATTATGGAGAACAAAGCCTTAGTGTATAAGTTATCTATTAATATTATATTACTAGAGATAAAAGATAAGATGTCATTGTCTAACGCTACAATACATCTATGACAGATATTTCAGTTATATACATTTTGATAATGAATTGTTCAGTTTATTTGTTTTATCATTATATACGACGGATTGGTGTCAGGGATAAATATGTTATCTTTATTTGAATGACATTTATCATTAATTGCACGCAAAGTGTTTCAGTAGCATTGATGTTATTGAGATCGAACAGACAAATATGATGTCATCTTTTTTGGGAATGGAGTGTTTTGTTCTTATGTCATTTTATCATTTATTTGTTTAATATATGGTATTTTTTCTTTCATTTTACTTGAATGGTTAAAAATCACTCACTTGACTTAAGAATAAGTCAGGATCAATTACAGCTCAATAAAGTGTTGTACAGTAATGTATACTGATATTTAAGGACGAAACAAAGGATACGTTACCAAATACCGTATCACAGGTTTTCAAATTATGTAGGTTGCTAAAAATTAAAAATTTTACGTTTATCATTGTGATCTCATCTAGAAATATTCTAATTCTTTGTGTAATATAATGCTGGACATAGTGGATACTCGTTAGACCTGTTGGTTTCGTTGTTGTATACCTTATTCTCATTTGGGAACGTGGCATTGCTTACTTGGATTGACCAAGCTCACATAGCGGGTGTCGTGGGTGAAGCAGAGAACGTTTACTTTTCCGGAACACCTGGTCTAATTATTCTGGTACTTTTGTCAGGAGTATCCGCGTAAATCTTTCTTTTGCCCTATTTTTATGGGAAATTGAGTTTGGATTATGATTTTATCTACATGTTGGTATTTCCTTGTTTTATTTAATTCCAAAATCATCAGTTAAGTTGACATTAAAACACTTTTCCAGATAGCAATGTAGGTACTGAATATTCATGGAGGCCAGCGATACAGTTTAGGTCTGATCCATCACTTTTGGAAATATTATTTATTGGTCTATTATAGAGAGTACCATCTCTTGCATAAAATGAACACTTTGCTTGATTATTTTTTACCAATGACTGAAACTTTTACATTTTACTTGCCAACCAAATCATTTTTCTAAATTTTAAGAAGATATATCATAATTTATATATAAGGACGAAACTTTATGTATTATATAATAAACAATATTTTCTCTGAACTTGCTAAAAATGATCAGCTTGAAATCTGAAGTAAAAACGTAAATCTGTATTCTTTGATCCTGATGTTAAATCCACTCCATTCTTCATTATTTACATTTTATTGTTTTTATTTCACTGTTGATTCAATAACAATAAACCAATGGACGTATATATCTGTTATGTTTAGCCTTAATTGTTATGATAGTTACAGTGCAATGTTGGGTATATCATAGAAGTTACATTAGTATTGTATGGTACAAAATGTAATCTTGAAATCACAAATCAACAAACTGTCAAAGTGTGGGGAAAGCAAGAACAGTAACAATGTGTTCACGACATATAAGCTATTTCACATTAATTTGAAACAAATATACACCTGATCCACAGACATCAAAGTGAGGGGATCAGGCACGATTTATAACAACTTGTAAAACGTCCACTCTCAGGAGAGTTCCATTTCCTGCGAGTTACACGGTAACATAAGGCTTGAAAGTATTATCTTTGTCTGTTATATATAGCCACGAGACTACATTTCAATATAATTACATCATAGGCATGTCATGCGTTAACAATTTACATACCGATAAATCTCCATCGTATTACACAGGATGGACATTATTGTGTTCTTTGTAATTAAATAACATATATTTTAAAAATGCCTTAACAGCAGGACGTTGATTGAAATTTAACTTTTAATGTAATGTATTGATTTCAGGGTATGTACCAGGCAGATATACGATCCTAATGATACAAGAGCATTTCGCTCAAATCAATTAACAGCAGGAATTGTCAAGGGTAGATTAATTTCCTGAATATCTATAACTTTATATGATTCAATATCGCAGTTCTTTTTTCTTGATTTTATAAGCAAGTTTGATCTACAGGGCCAGTTCTTTCGTAAGTTATATTTACATATTAATTGGTATATAAAACCCAAACATTTCTTTGCTTAAACGATATTCAGATATGAATATATTCACAAACACATGATACAATGTCATTCATGACACACGCTATGACTCATTGTTTGAGAGGAGAAGCAAAGCTCTCATATTATGAATAATAAGAATGTGGAAATTAGTTTTCTCTGGATATACTGATTTACTTTCCCATTGAGATGATATTACGATTAATAATTAATGAATGATAAAATTGTACAACTTGAAGGGACATTATGTCACCTTCACCATTTTAAGTTTGTAATTCAACCTAAAATATAAAATATGTGTGTTCAATTTATTTTCTAAAAGGTTTTGGATTTTTTTCAAATGTCCATGATTTGAAGATATTCACTATCGAATCAGTTTGACGTAGTAGTAACCTCCCGGAAAGAACAATGTAAAAATAAAACGAGAAAAATACACCACCGGAAAACTGAAGTGTAAAAAAAGGCATAAATGTTAGCATGGTATAAACATTGTACCAGTGGTGTAAACCTTGATACCATGTGTGATAACATGGCTACTGATGGTATAAATATGGCTACCAGTTGTGTAAGCCGTGATACCATGTGTGTTAACATGGCTACTGATGGTATAAATATGGCTACCAGTTGTGTAAGCCTTAATACCATGTGTGTTAACATGGCTACCAGTGGTGTAAGCCTTAATACCATGTGTGATAACATGGCTACTGATGGTATAAACATTGCTACCAGTGGTGTAAGCCTTGATACCATGTGTGTTGACATGGCTACCAGTGGTGTAAGCCTTGATACAATGTGTGTTAACATGGCTACCAGTGGTGTAAGCCTTAATACCATGTGTGATAACATGGCTACTGATGGTATAAACATGGCTACCAGTGGTGTAAGCCTTGATACCATGTGTGTTAACATGCCTTGATACCATGTGTGTTAACATGGCTACCAGTGGTGTAAGCCTTGATACCATGTGTGTTTACATGGCTACCAGTGGTGTAAGCCTTGATACCATGTGTGTTAACATGGCTACCATTGGTGTAAGCCTTGATACCATGTGTGATAACATGGCTACTGATGGTATAAACATGGCTACTAGTGGTGTAAGCCTTGATACCATGTGTGTTAACATGGCTACCAGTGGTGTAAGCCTTGATACCACGTGTGTTAACATGGCAACCAGTGGTGTAAGCCTTGATACCATGTGTGATAACATGGCTACTGATGGTATAAAAATGGCTACTAGTGGTGTAGGCCTTGATACCATGTGTGTTAACATGGCTACCAGTGGTATGAGCCTTCATACCATGTGTGTTAACATGGCTACCAGTGGTATAAGCCTTCATACCACTGTTGTAAGCATTGTCTTGTATCGATATTTTCTTTGGTGATATTGCTACAACTGGAATAAAGGTTGCTACTATTGGTATAGGTCTTACTATTTCCACTATTGCCGTAAACGTCATCTTCATAGAAATGAATATAGACAATGTTATCAACATCTCGTTGTTTGAGTCGTAAAGGTAAACAGATATTAACTTTGTGTGGTTTCCTTTACTGCAGGTCATGGCGATCTGATACTGACCGGACAACCACCAAGACGTACAAAAACTACCAGTCTACCCCAAGACGAGATCGTAATGGCGATAAGCCACATGCCGACCTGTTCGCGTAAATATTGATTCATTTCTTGACACCTAGCAATTAATTATATGTAACATGCTATGTACAGACATATATTTAGTGACTTTCATTATCTTCGTAGGATTGTTTTATCTCTTAAGGATCTAAAAGCTTTTAGAAGCCAAAGTATGATCAAATAAAAATATTTTATTTACCTTTGTTAAACCAACCGTGTACCTTTCTTCAATTGATCAGCGCGTGTGTTTTACGAAATTAATGTATGCTCAACATATTTCTTAAAAACAGGCATTACCATTCATACCGTCTAGAAAAGCAGAGGAGGCGTGACGCCTGTCTGCTCATACAGAAAGTATTCCGGGGGTGGATTGTCAGGAAACGTTTATCAAAACTCAAACGAAAGGTAAGCATTACATAATAGTGGCCGATGGACGTTATAGGTCATAACCATGGAATATATAAGCAGACATATAGGGAAGTAACATGTCAAAAGTATACCATAATGTCAACACAGATATATATCGTACTTATACTATATCAAAACTTTTCACATTATTTACACATACAGGCTTTCCAGCCCTTGTTAATATCATGTTATTGTAGTTTGCCTTTTTGTATATACACTATTCAAACTGCTTCTGAAGGCTTCATTCTATATAATTGATTTAACGTTACCATTAACCACTACGTTTTTTAAACGATTTTTCTCTCTGACAAGTATTTTTCCAGTTATTTCATGCTTTTTCATGTCAGACTTCACACAATCGTGGCTCTGTGTTAAGTACTTCATGGTGACAACACACTATCTACTCCTGTTGTCACATAAGGTCATATATGTATTGCATTAGTTCATATACAAAGATATAAGTAAAAATAGAGTGGGAACACCTTTTTTATATAAGTATAATGGAGTGTGATATTTCCGTGATAGGCGGTGCTTGAACACGGGACACCCTGGCAGAAGTTTGTTACAGAGTACAAGGAGTTGATTATTAGGATTCAGGCCAGGTATGGTGAACTTAAGGGTCAATGTGGCATCAACCTCACGGAAATAGAAGAATTCATGGACCAAAAATTTAGTAAGTCAAGTTTTAAAACTTTTCTCGTGCTGAATAAAGCATTTTCTATTTACTTACAAACTGATGACGGCATGATACTATGAATTTAATATATAACATATTTTATCACATAATTTGTTACAGAATATGAAAGAGCATTTGACGAGACAGCATATGGGTCGAAATTAATGAAGCAAGATTTAGTGACCTTTTTCAATACTTGCAAGCTATCACCCACTAGCAATGAGCTCTCAAAATCATTTGACAGTGTTTTTAGAGGTAGGTATTATCACAGACTCTTTCGTTGAAATATATCATTTTAAAAATGCTTAACAGTTTTCAACACATGACAATCTATCCCCGAATCTTAAATCTTATCATTTGTAACCTTGGCGATTAGAACTATTTTGTCTTACATACCGGCAAAGTTTCTAACCCTCATTTAAATGAATAGAATATCGATCTTTTTTATCCAATGAGTGTGCTTTTGCTGAAACCCTAAATGCTTATGTTTTAACTCATTGTCCGTCCCGTCGCTTATTGCGATGTACCACGTCGTTTTGTAACATTCTTGTCATAATGTAACATATCTAACTAAAACGGATCTCCGAACTAACCGTCCAACTTATTTTGTAGTCTCTGGGACCACTGCGGAAGTAGTTTTTGTCTTAGACTCTTCATCTAGCATTGGAACTTGTGGCTTCCGGTTTCTGACTACATTTGTTAAAGATGTCGTGTCGTCATTTGACGTAGGACCAGAACGTATCCGAGTTGGCGTTATACCTTACAACGACGCAATCTACAATTCATTCGGGTTCACAAAGCATCCATCTAAGCGAGGGGTACTTTGTGCTATAGGTATGCCTAACGATTACTTTGTTATGGTTTTATTCAAATTCCAGGCACTTAATTAACAATGCTTTGACAAGATTATATATAGAGAGATATGACTTTAAATTGAGGCAATGAGCCTATTTACTGGTCGTCCCATTTAAGGATTTATATAACCAATAATTCCATAATCGTTCAGCTTTATTATTATAAATATATTTATACCAAGATATTCAGCATCCTATTTAGGGTGATTTTTTTTTTTTTTTTTTTTTTTGCGAGGAAATTGTAATATATGAAGCAGCATGCTTCAGTTTGAAGAGTGCGTCTATTTAGTTATCTGTATTATACTCAACCTGTCATTGGTATCTAAGATATCCGAATGGATTATCACACCGTGAACATGTATTAGTG
Organism: Ylistrum balloti; assembly: GCF_031769215.1. NCBI lineage: Eukaryota > Metazoa > Mollusca > Bivalvia > Pectinida > Pectinidae > Ylistrum > Ylistrum balloti. Next base: position 382,932 of record NW_026782116.1, on the reverse strand, counting down.
ACGCCGGTATTTACCGAAGAAAGTTATGTATTCTATATAAGGGCACAAATAAACATTCACTGATCAACTATAATTTTAGATGAACTGGAACCCAGGAGCGGAGTAACACGAACAGATTTAGCCTTGAAAAAAATGTCCCATATGATGTTGGTGAGTTTCACACAATTACGACAAGATTAATAGTTATTTGGAATCATAGTACAAAGACAATTGAATATACAGCGAATGCAAACGAATGATATAAATAAAGTAATCATACCGAGTTTGAGAATTACCTTCTTACAAGAGGAAGACGAACATTGTTGAGAAAAAAGTATTGAATATTAAGTAACCATAAAGCTATCATAATAGATGTATACCTTAGTAAGCTGTGTTGGAAATTTTATGTATCAGACAATTAATGAGAAATGCCATGAATATGCCATTCAGTCTGCAAGACCTGGTGTACAGAGAATAGGAATAGTGATTACAGATGGGCGATCATCCAATCCCGATCACACCCGACTAGCCGCCCAGGCAGCGCACAATGAAAACATCACCGTGTTCTCCATTGGCAAGTAGCATCATTTAGCTTACATTGTGATACACTATGATTTAACGTGTGGTCAAGGTGACTTATTAAACGGTCAATGAAGTGATGTCAAGACAATACTTTTACCTGCCATTGCATGTTTTGGCTGTTGCAATTACTATACATTTAAAATACAACCAGTAGCGACTTTCATAGGATTTCCAATAGTCCATTTCCGATAATACGACTACAATTACATAAAAAAGCGACATGTTTCAATGACAAACAATACCTCCTGTGACTTTAAATATGAATGTTCCAGTAGCTGTCAACATTAGTATATACGAATCATAATATAGACCTTTATTTCAGATATCGTCAAACAGAGAATGAAGGGTTAAATTCTCAATGAAAGGATAGAGGTCAAGTTATCCAGATTTCTGAAGTCTTATGGGGAAATTAAAAATAGGCTGTTTTCTTTAAAGATTCATCCTCTGATTTAAGTTTATGTTTTTACCTACAAAAGGTGTGGGAGATGGTTATGACAAGGACGAGCTGGAGGCCATCGCATCGTCAAACGAAAACGTGTTCACAGTTGCTGACTACAACGCCTTAAAGACGATCAAGGAAAAGTTGGCAAAGAAAACGTGTTTAGGTGAGGTACCAATTTACTGACTCTTTACGTCCTCAATATACAACATGATTCCTTAGAGAACTCCAATGTAATCAAATTGAATACATTTAAAATAAGTTTCAATATCAGTTAAGTTGAATAACAATGTGGTATATGGGAGTACAGTAAGGTTTTTTCCGAGTCGTGTGGCACTTGAATGTGTATGGGAGATCATTTTGATGTAAAATCTTGTAGGTATAGTTGTTTAGCTGCATAATCCAGTATAGAAAGATACTGTTCTTAGTATGATAAATTCTGATAGATAAAGATGGTTGTACTTTTTAAGCCGCTTGCATCCTCTGTCAGCAAATCCTCCCTCGGATCAGAGACATGGGCCTCTACAAATCGGAGGTTTTGGAGGTAGCTTGGACACTGTATCCCCCTCCTGGGTGTGAAATCGGGTACTTGAGAACGCTATCATCAGACCTTATGTGCGATGTATCATCTAAACTCTTCTACACCTCCAGTACGAATCTCACCGACTCTTCCCATCACGCTTTTCTAACGTTATCAACAATATGTTTCTCTTATAATAATAAGGACGTTGTCAATTCTATAAACAAATAAGTTTGCTCAACACAGTAATCTGATAATGGCGAACATTTACTAACTAAACCTTTTAGTACATAATGAATACCTGCAATCGCCCTGATATTATGAGAGAATTAACATATTGTTTTCCTTTATAGCCGAGCTTTTGGTACATGTATCTCACTATGCATTCACAACCGACCTCTTAATTACGTAATTATATTGAATACCCCTTCATCTAATTAGCGATTTCTCTCTACATTATCTTTTTATAACAGACTTTCATCAGTATTCGCTTTAAGTATCTAATTTCTGGGGATAGAAAATACTTTCTTGACAAAAGATCTCCTGATTTACAACGTTTGACGTATTTTTCTCGAAATAGGGATATGTCACCTTAAAACTGTCTCCAATACAGGTAGTTTTTAGTGTAATAGAAAAATCGTAATTCTATCCATAAATGATAAATTAAATATTTTGATAATATCAACAAATGAAAAATGCATGGAAAAAAACAGATGTTTCGCAAGAGGTAGAATATCTGGCTTCATCGACGACACAGTAAGAAGTCTGGCACAAAGCAAAGAATATAACGAGAGACGTCCAGAGTCGAATGACTTACCTTTAACACCATCACAACAGTCGAATTAACCGGTTCTGTATGGGGTAGACATTGAAGCTCACATTGGTACATATAAATACCGGGAATGGTATCGCTTTGATAGTTGCCATGAGACGATAGTTAGAATCTTTGAAGTGTAAGAATGGTTCAATGTGGGAGGTTCTGTAGAGAAGGCATGTGTATGTGTAAAGGTAAGAAGTAAGAAGCTTTATTCATTGCATAAACATTTCAGACGACTCAAACAATTACATATAAGCATATGGTTTTGAAAAAAAACATCGTTCATATACCTTATCAACATTTATAGATGCGTTATTGTAGTATTAAAAAATTGGCACGAAGCAAAGTCGGTATGCATGTAGGTTAGTTGTGGGAGTTGTATTAAGACAGGCCGTCTACTTGTGGTGTTGTAGCGGCGGGCCGGGACGGGACTCTGAAGGGTAAGTGCCAGCCCTTATATAAGAAGGATGTTATGGAGATGTTGTGGACCATCTATCCACCCCCTGCAGCTCACATCACCCGGAAGTCTCGCTGGATACATCCAATCGTTGATGGCCAAGAGGCCAACGCTCAATCCATACTTGGTATGTGTGAGACACTAAATTATCTCTCCTAGTAATTTGAGTAGACACTAGATTCAGAGAAACGATATAGATCAATATTGAAAAATAATAAGCAAAACATTATTTACTTAATTTTCCTGAGAATGAAAAAAATAATCCGAATACCTCAAATTCTGAGTTTGCAAAAGAATCCGATATATTGCTGTCAGATATGCTTTGAGTAACAGTGAGAAGAGAAGTCATTTTAAGCTTAACAGACAAGTTTTGAAATTCTTTAATCGAGGTCTCTTTTCAATGCACCATTTGCACATCTTTCTCACCAGTATATGATATAACGAAATCACGCACCCGATATATTGTCGCTTACGTAGACTAATCACAGTCGTTGGTTATAGTTTAGAATGTATTATTCACAGTGTCTATATCACAGCCTTGGTATTTTTATCATGATACAGACCCAACACTATGAACACTACATTGTGATACTGCTATTAACTTATTCTATAGTGATGTTTAACCATCAGTTTAAGAGTCTTCCATATCGCGAGAAATTAAATGAGTTCAATGTTGTTGATTGGTCAACTTGTGTGAATTAGCACCAATTACAAACGGAAAAGAGAGTAATTTTAGTAATAAAGCTCTTTTCTTTGAATTGTTGGAAATTATCATTTTTCCTTTTCTCAACACTGGTTCGTAAAACATGGCACTTGGTAATGGAATCTGACAATACTGAAGATATTCAAGCACACAATTCTACAAAGTATTTTATTTTTCAGTAGTTGTTCATGATTAAAAGAAATATCATTTATCACAACTTTAAGTATCATATAGAAGTTTAGAACCAAATCAACTCGCAACATAGTTTCCCTTATGAAAATGAACTAAGCCCATTAGTGGCTTGATTTTGATAAAATTCTTCATATAAAATGTAAAGGCAATTTGTTATATCATTTAATGTGAGCAAAAATTTACAACAGCTTTCAAAAATGAATCTTGGTGCTCCCCTGCAAAACAGGAAGTCGATACCTACATCAGGCAGTAGATGGATATTTGATTGGTCGGTGATATATTCAGCCGAAATGATGTATAGTCATAGAGTACTTTGTTGGTGACTGATACATACAAAGTGCCTTAAATTCTCTATATTGATATATGCTGGCTTGCTTGATAAAACTATTCTCTTATAATTCTCTTTTACCTATTATTGAATTTATCCATCGTTTAATTTTAGAAATGTTTTTTAATACTTACAATATTTATCCAATGTAAGATAACAGTTTTGGAAATAAATCGACAAATACAACTTAAACAATGTCTACAGGCAGACGGCTATGCTTGTTTATATTTATAGATTCTATTGTTAAAGAGCTCCCAAAAAGTTTTTGAAAGGAAATTAATGTTATCCTATTGCACATCAATGCATAATTAACTTACTACGTTATAAAGTTTTCTGATATTGTAAAAATAATTAAGTACATGTAAAATGTGAGAACCTCAGCCGTAATACATGATGTATATAATTGTCCTTACCATGAACATGATGTTTCAGACGAGGAGGAGCTGGACGCGACAGACATTAAGACTTGCCTAAGAGTAGTCATACAGGCTAAATTAGAGAGACAGGGCTTTATTTATCTGCCCGCCAAGGAGAAGTACAGTGTAGAGAAGGTCACCAATGCTGAGGATGCCGTCAGAATCACAGAGGAATGGATGAAAACAGAGGGAGCACAAGAATTGATGGGCAAGAAGAAAGACAATAGTTTTACGAAATGGCTCAAGTAGACTTTGAAGAGTTTCAAAGTTACGTGTTGGATTTATCAATCTGTGTCTTGTCTGAATATATCAGTGTGTTTAGTCTGGATATACCAATCTGTGTTAAGTCTGGATATACCAATCTGTGTTTAGTCTATATATATTTATCTGTGTTTAGTCTAGATATATCTATCTGTGTTAAGTCTTGATATATTATCTTTGTTTAGTCTGGACATTTCAATCTGTGTTTAGTCTGGATATATCAATCTGTGTGTAGTCTGGATATATCAATCTGTGTTTAGTCTGGACATTTCAATCTGTGTTTAGTCTGGACATATCAATCTGTGTTTAGTCTGGATATATCAATCTGTGTTTAGTCTGGATATATCAATCTGTGTTTAGTCTGGACATTTCAATCTGTGTTTAGTCTGGACATTTCAATCTGTGTTTAGTCTGGACATTTCAATCTGTGTTTAGTCTGGACATTTCAATCTGTGTTTAGTCTGGACATTTCAATCTGTGTTTAGTCTGGATATATCAATCTGTGTTTAGTCTGGACATTTCAATATGTGTATATCAATCTGTTTAGACATTGTGTTTAGACATTTCAAAAGTTCATTTCAATCTGTGTTTAGTCTGGACATTTTAATCTGTGTTTAGTCTAGATATATCAATATGTGTCTTGTTGACATTGTGGACATTAAAAGTTCATCGCCTAACTTACTTAGTTGTACAGAAAAAAAACAAGTAAAGAAATACAAGTTATATGTAATAGATACTTAAACGTCTTGTCCCAAAGGTTGTGACCTTATCCAGGTCTGATAATGATTTACTCATTATGGATACAGAAAAGTCAAATATTGCTTACAAAGTAGATTTTTAGAGGTCATTAATCATCATTGTTACTGTGATTTCATTGTTTTTTTATTGTTCGCGTGGTGTTTCATTTCATGATATTGTCGCGTCGTTTTACTTCAAAATGATGCATAATTTGAAATACTGGATTTTTACTGACACATATCTTGAATAAATTAAGTGATATTATATTGTACATATAGTAATGAAAATAGGACATGCATGGGTTATTTCCATGTGTAACGATGTATTTTATGACAGAGATGGTGATGGTTAGCTTTGGATTAACAATATTGATTCATTTATTTTTATTATTATCGCTTACGGGAAAAAGTATATAGAATCGGCATGTGTATCTTAAAAACTCGCTATATAGTTATCATTAGTCCAGAGGAAGTGTGTATTATTAAGTAGCTTGACGATACAATGAAAACAAAATGTTGCAAAAAAAAAAAAGTTTACTCCAAGACATATTGTTGGACATCATAACATAACAACCTGAGTTTTTATCTGTAGATTTACACATGTATTCTTACAAATATTATTTTTGTCGATTTATTTGCAAATCAAGGTCCATAGACTTACCGCATGTAATGACATTCTTTTTACGTGTACAAAGTTATGTGATGTTCACTTTCTAAAACAGGTTATGTTTATTTGAATGTTCATTGATCTGTTTCGGTTGGCTTTCATAGCTATATTTACATATACTGAATTTGTGTTAGTTCCCGTTTGGAATTTATATTGACTATGAATGCCAAATTATCAAAGCTCAATAATCTGTAACAACCATTTTGCGAATTGAAAATTATTGTTAAAACTTTGATACTATGAATGGAATTAATAATTGATCATTCAAATTTTGGACTGTAAGACTTTATAAAACGTAATTCATGTGTTTATTTTTGTAGTTTCCATGCTATTAACTCTTTGAGGAAATCCAATGGTAAAAGTTGAAAATTTTAAATGTGGAAAAACTTAGTTTTACACTTCACAATTCCATCTTATGGAAAGTTCTTCGTCTGTTTCACTTCGTATTACGTTAACGTTACAAAAGCAGTTTAAGCGTAGGAAAAGGGAAATGGAGAAACCCTAAAAGCCTGCTCCAAGTCGGTAAATCTTTCTATATACTTATTTTCATGTTCAATCAAGGCTATCGTCTCCGTGTGATTAGACGTGCCATCCCGTCCTACCTGTTGCAGTATTCTGTATCTATACAGCATTGTACAAAATATGAGTGTGATGTTACATATAACTCCTGTGATAAATATGTAAATATTATATCTCTATATATAGAACAGTGATAGTTATGACTATATGTCAACATTACTTATATGCTTTGTGATTCAGTCTTCAATCCTATATTCATATAACGTTCTACTCAAACTAATATGTTTTCACCATATTTAACCTTCCCTATTAAGTTAAAGAATATGTCACCTGTATTTACCTTTTGCATTCACTACATGTTTTTGTACGTATCTATTAAATTCTATTTATTTTTGGCACCATGTAGAATAAAACATTTTTTACTCATCGCATTTAAGATTACATGTATTTCATGTCTGTTCATTGCATATTGTATTTAATTATCAATATGCTGTTCTAACCACCTGGTTCAATTGTTTTGCAAATCATTTACATTTATGTTGGTACACTGCGTCTGTATAAATATATTAACCTTACTATATTATGGTTTCTTTTCCTCTTTCTTTGTTCTTCGTTACACACAAGTACTGCATGAATTGTGAGATATATGAAAATTACAAAATTTATTGAACTATTGGTCTAGTGCATCTCCTTATTTAGGTTTAGACTCACTTTTTCGATTTTCCTCAGTCGTCTCCTGGCCTGAAAATTTAGGTTCTTAGCATCACTGACGAGTCATAGAAGGATGAAACAACTTTATGATGTAGCATCACTGACGAGTCATAGAAGGATGAAACAGCTTTATGATGTAGCATCACTGACGAGTCATTGAAGGATGAAACAACTTTATGATGTAGCATCACTGACGAGTCATAGAAGGATGAAACAGCTTTATGATGTAGCATCACTGACGAGTCATAGAAGGATGAAACAGCTTTATAATGAATTTTAATTCATTATTTGGCTCTGCTGTAGCTAAATCTAAATTTGTGTCAAAAGGTGCTATTGACCTGTTTGTCTTTATTTTGGTTATATATCTTTTCCGATTAATAACAAACAATTCTGAAGAAAAGTGTAGAGAAATACACTTTATATATCTAACACTTGATGGTATTTTATTGCTTTCTATGATCATTCATATACATATATATATGTATATTCATATACAGTTACACTTATCAAATTTTCGAGATATATACTGTTAAAATTACATTGTAAAAATATCAATTTTCCATGTAAAAATTTGCTGAATGTTTTGTACAGTTAAAAAGGTAGTACTATAAATAATGATAACCTTCTAAAAATAGTCATTATTTTGGACTCTAAAGATAGTGACATTATACACGCTTAAAGGGAAGTAATTCATTTAAATAAAACATCCTATAAATCATTTTTATTTGTTAATAACTTGCGTGTTTTCATTTATTGTTGATAAAGTTACAATTTTGTTGCTGTTTCTTAAACCCCCTGTTTATCGTTATAAGTGTTGAGGTTTATTGTTATAAGTGTTGCTGTTTATCGCTACAAGTGTTGCTGTTGATTTCCTTTATCAATTAAATATTTAATGCTACATACATGTATATATTTGTTATCAAATAAAAAGTCTTTTCTCTTTACTTATTCATATTGGGTTGTGTTATCATAAATTCACATGTACCTGGAAGTTATACTGTAACAAGGAAATATACCGCGTGTCTACACTTTCCTGATGTAGACACAGCGGGTTGGGGCGATTTTTAAAAATGTTTTTGGTATTAAGCACCGATGTTGGTTGGTGTTGAGTATTTCATATCGATTAATGGAGCATACTAAAGGATTTAATCTCAATTTAAATAACTTAAATATATAACTTATTTTGCAATTCGCATACAAAAAAAAAAATGGAATCTGTGATGGAAGTCTTGGAGCAAATACCCCCCTAGAGGTGTGAAAATCTCAACAATATCAGATAAAAAAATCGATTTCTAGGATATTACCCACCACATATATAACACAATTAAAAAAAAGAAAAAAAGGAAAATATTAAATTCCGGAGTGATTTCCTTTATATGTACCCATAACATATGATTTTCATTCTTTTTCAGACAAACATTTCAGTATATTTTCAAACAAGGCGATGGCAGTTTAGATACAATTTAGTTCTGATATTCAGCTTCACTCTTATACGGAGAAATTGAATGCATTTTATACATGCTATTCGAATATTTGGATGTAAGCTCTGCTGGTAACTTTCAGTCCTTCGATGTTCAATGGATTCATTAACCACAAAAAGTGTTTAATATAACATATAGCATCCATTTGTAGAACCCATCAATCATCTTCCTTCCAAAGCACAAATATGAATTATGTGCATGGATTGGCTTTGATTTCTTACCAAAGCTAATAAGAAACTAACACTTGGAATAATGTTCCAAGACAGTTCTAAAGAGCTTTATTTAATGAGGTTTTATTGTAGAACAGTCAATATTCAGACATACAAAGTGGGACAATTTGAAACAGAAAAAAATGGAAAAAGAAAAAGAAAAAAAGACGGGCTGCTATTAGCTAGGGTAGAAGTGAAAGTTGAGAAAATCAAAGCAAATGGAACAGAAAAACATCAAAATACCAACATGTGAACTACCATAATCCAAACTCAAATTCAATATAACTAAGGCAAATTATGAACAAAAGAAAGATTTGTAAGGATACTCATAAGAAATGAATAAGATGAAGACAGGGTGTTCCAGATGAGTAAGCATCTTCTGCTTCCTTGACGACACGTTTTCAAATGTACGTAACAGCAGAACGAACAGGCAAACTAAGGAGCAATAAGCACGTTAGCTTCATATTGCACAAAGAAATGATTTTTTTTTCAATGAAATCGCTATGACAACCTTTAAACTTCCCTATAATTCCTAACAACCTGGGTCTCGTGGAACCCAGTGTGTTTTGAGTATGTCGGTCATCTTGCACGAAAATCATCTTATTGGGAAGAAGCCCAGATTATATCATCAATACCTGGGTAGCATGATGCACGTGTTTCCTCCAACTCCTACACCAACCTTAAGACACACTGACAAGTAGATATTTGGTATGGAGGCAACACACCAGACATCTGTCCACCGAAATGTGGAGGAGCCAGAGGCGACTTGCACTATAAACAATGATTTGATGCCATTGGTGAAGGATAAAGCAAGAGATGAAGTATGGTACACAAAAGATAAAGGGCAGCATTATTAGGAATACTGTTAGCAAGGAAACGACTGGAAACTGGTGAAATAATATATTGGTATATTGATCACTTTGTCTGTGCCCCATTATAAACTTGTGTAGTGTACAAAATATCTCATGAACTCATGGTCAGATTTAGATCCTACTTATGCCATAGCTTTACCTAACCAAGGTCTACACCTGATGAGATTTTACTACTAGGCTCAGGTTAAAGTGTATGGTCATCCTTAGCCACCTTTTACTTCATATCCACACCAGTGCTTTACCCCACCAAGGTCTACACCTTATAAGATCTTAATGGTCATCAGTCCAGTCAAGGTTAAAGGTCAAATATCACCCTTGACCACTTTTAAAAACAAGAGGCCTAGCAGCCTTGACAGTCACTATTGAGACAAGCAATACTGAATATAAAGGTCAAAGGGTAGTTATCAAGTATCATGAAACAGAAATTGTGACACTGAATGAAGTAAGCTGGTGTCAATACATGCATACCACCAAAACTGTCATCCTGTGCAAATAATTCTTAAAAAGTTACTTCCAGTGGGAAATAACCAATGTAATATGTAATGTAATATTATAGTAAATGTTAAGAACACTTCCTCCCCAGAAAAAAATATGAGACCCATTTTGATAAATAAATTACCTTTCATGATTCCATTCAAACAGATCATTTTATTCTACCACATCAGGTGGTTGAGAAGATGATTTTTGAAATCTCTGTCAATTTCATTCAAGGTCAAAGGTCACTCTTGACCATTTTTGAAATAAACAGCTTTTGTAAAAGATATCTCATGAACCCTTTAAAAGATTAACCCCTCAAAACATTTAGATCAGAAGAAAAAACTGATGGTATGTTGGGATATATATGTGAGCCCTCGGTCATATTGTTTTTTATTTGAAACCATTCATCATGTTTATTAAAAGATATCTATTAATGAAAATTGCTTAAATTAGAAAAATACAATAAAGTCAGATTATCTCCTTCATCGTTTATTTTTTCTGTTGAATCCCTTCAGGTCTTTTTTCTTGATAAATTGTATGCCATCCTTGTAATGACCTACTTGTCCATCCAACACACCAACATCATTTCTGTCTTTCGACCTAGACAACATAAAAACATAACCATTGTTTCATTCTCTATCAACCAAAACAAGGGTAAAAATAACATGATTTAGATATTTCAACCTAGATAAATTAAAACACAGCATCCTGAGTTCCTTTCTTCAAATATCAAACATTCCAAACACATGTGTTGCCTTCGGTATAAGACTAACAAGTGAATGCCTCCATCATACCTTCTTCATTTTGTCACTCATGGAAGTGAAATATACATTTTGAAAAAAGGGCTTGGGGCATCCTTTTTGTTTTTAAACAGTGACAAATATAAAACAAGGAACATCTGTAATTATTACTCGCTTATCCCGCCAAGTTGGTATGGTACTTTTATACAAAATATATAACACATTTATAGTTGTGACTTCCCTTCTCCAATACCAAATTTCCCCAAGTTAATTTTAATTGATAATATTTAATGGTCATATTCATGTTATCATATTTGAATATTGATGCATTATAAAACATGAAATGAAAATCATGTAAATTCTCCTATTCTCAAAAAATCATTCAGATATGACATTTTTAACCCAAAGTATATTCCTGATTGGAATAACACTTGTATCTTAAAAAAAAGTGAGCATAAAAGCTGCTGGACCATAAAATCCAGGAGGTATTTTTATATGTAATGGATGTGTCGAGGTGTCTATTATCTGATCTTGCTAAATACCAAGTCTGGTTAAAGTTTTTGAGCAACAGATCTAAATGTAAACCTTTTAAATGAAGATGAAGGGCGTACATTCTTCCTTCAATCACCCTGCATACTTCCGGGTATCCAGACGAAGAGGGTAAGGAATCCAACCAACCACCTACCGAATTATACCCGGTGTTGGCTCTACTACCCTCTTTATTTCCTTTTAAATGAAATGTTAATGGCGATGTTGTTACTGTAGGAAAAGTAATATGAGTCTCACTTCTGTGACTTTTCTTCCCAGGCGTGAAAAAGAACCATCACCATTATTTTACTAGTTTAGAAGGTACATGTGTTTATCTGCATTGCAGAAATCCACTTAAAACCTGATTGTTCTTGGTTAAAAAGAGTAATGACCCATGGCACCTTTTTCGCATCTGATCTCAAAACAACCTCAATCTAAGTGACTTTACTTAGAAAATTAACAATATTTACATTCATCGCCTGTTACTACCGATGAAGGGAAGGTGTGAACGTTTCAAGTACTGAGGTACTGAACAAAGTATTGATAGTATTGTACTGAAGTACTTCACCAATCAAATTCCTTAAATTTATGCAACAAGCTCTCTGATTGGCAGAGCCAAGTCTAGATCGATTGTGGGTGGAGCCAGGTGAAAAAATACTGTGCAGACATCGGCATTTCACAAACACTCGACTGTCGCGAGAGGTTAATTGGAAGAGTCCAAGTCACAGGTGGCTTCAGATCAGACCTAATTGGGTTGTCCCATTTTTTTCGTTCTACACCCAATGATACCTTGCTTTTCCATCGACGGTACAACGAGAAAACGAAAGTTACTCCGTACTAAACTAATTTACGTACAAAATATATATCAACAGGTTAGATCACTGGGACCGGAGAATTCATAACATCTTAACAGTGAATATAGTCATATAGTCATTCTGTACTAGTTTTATTTATTTATTTATTTTTTTGAAAGGGGGGGGGGGGGGGGGAGGGTTGGCTCAAAATATTTCGGTTTAAGCCCAAGCTCTATTAATGTAACAAAGAATTACGATTTACCTGGGACCTCCTGATATATACCGATAATTCATACTGCATTAAAAAGTAAAGGAATTCTGTGGTCCCATATATTTTTTATTTTATTTTTTATCTTTCCATCGAAAATTATACATATCCGCAACATGTGAAAAAACTTTGAAGTTGCTTGGGCGGAATATCTAGAGCATTTACTACTGCAAGTTCCAGAAATTCTGACACAAGTCGGGTATTTGCCCGAAGCCTCTGTCTCATGACATTGAATACATATTCAGTTACGTTGTATTCCGGGGAATAAGGCGGCTGAAAAACCAGGGACACGCCATATTCTTTCGTCATATTTCTTAAAATGCGCTCTCCCTGTCTATGGTGATGGAATCCACAATTATCCATCACAACCACATCGCCTTGTACAAAAACAGGATTCCCCATATCGTTCGTATCGGACATAATTTCGTCGAAGAAAATTTTGCGTACTGTTGCCGTCGTCGGACATTTTTCCAGCGATTACTTTGTAATTGTTATGTAACTGATAGTGTACAATAACTCCGCCTACCGGAACAAATTGGGTGTCAGATCAACTATTCAGGTTGTCTAAACTCCGCCCCCGACCAATCACAGAGGTCGTTGGAAAACTTGACTCGATTATTTGAATACTTCAATACAATAGTATCAATACTTTGTTCAATACTATAGTGTGTCGTTCACACCTTCCCTTCATCGGTAGTAAGATGACAAATACATTGAGAGCCAACATTCTTTTCATTAATTGACCGACCTCGAAAAAATGTCCTTTATGTTAAGATCCAGTCATTTTAACTTATGACACCAACTTCTACATAAAAGTAATTATGATAGCAGTTTCAGAATTTCCTGGATGTGCTAAAGCTGGTAAATATAGGTAAACACACAACCAAACAATAACTTACTTCTTCTTTGTATTTTTAGAGCTCGTCACCTTGTACCCAAGTCCTCGGTCCTGTTACATAAGGAAAGTAATTCATTTGAAAATGAAGTTAACATCTACTTCTATTCTATCACCATAACATCTACTATAAAATAATTACAAATGAAATACCTCCAGAGTTACTGTCATACTTTTAAACATGAAAAATGGATTCAATATGATCAGTACATCTACAATATCTATTTTAAAAAGTTCTATGAAAATATAGATTTGTTTACTACAAAACACAAGTTTGTGATAGTTAGCAGCTTCATGAAATCGCCCTTACCACAATTTTCTTCTGTTTAACCGACTCCTTTTCTTGTTTCCTCATCTCTAGGAATTCTTTGTATTTATAGCATTTGTTTTTGGGAAGCTGAGGACAACAGAAAAATATTTATTCAACAATACATTGAGATATATACACAGCAGAACACAAGCCAGCCTAAACATGTTGCCATGGAGAACAATTTACCGATGATGAGTCCACAGCAAAGCTTATATATATCTAGTACCCTTATTACTAAGTACAACCTTGGGATAAGTATAAATTAGAAGTGTTTGATACAAAAGCCTGTAGTTTTTAGATAATTTGGTTTTCACATATACATTGTCCATGTACCAGGTAATACATGTAGATATTTATTGTTTTCAGGTATCATAGCTCCAGTACATACATGTAATTATTAGTTAATATCAATGGAATAACTAGTACCAATTGTGCAATTTTAAATTCTATAAGTTAAGTCTTTTACATTGTACAAATTCCAAACATTCCATTCTTATGTGCAAGTTACCTTGGCTCCCAACTTGACCAGAAATGACGTCATTGCTTCATCTTTCTCATTGCCACTGAACCCTTTAATGCCGACTTTCTGAACTTCAAATCTCGCTTTCTTCATATCAAACTCTGGTTGATCCTCAGCTACATTGTTGCTTTTTTCAGAACTGGACTCCTGTGCTCTCTTTCACAACAATAAAAACAAACACAAAATATCATCTTATTCAGTTCAACAATATAAAATCCATGAAAGAGGATCTTGTTAAAAGAACAAATTAAAACAAATATTCTGCAAGTTAAGTACTTAAGTAATTAAGTAACTTGAAAATAATATCAGAATTTAAAAACATTTCAATAAACTTATATTAATATTGCATAGTTTGATACTGTCTACGGAAAAGTGCTGTAAATATCTGTACAATGTTTGTATCTTTATCACAGTCGCCTCTCCCCTCCCACCTCTAAAAAAAATATAGATAAAAAAAAAAAAGAGATCAGCTTGTCTGTCTGTAGAAAATATTTGTCTGGATAACTCCTCCTAAACTACTGGATCAATTTCAATGTAACTACACAGGAATGTTGGGGACCAAGTGTAGATGTGCATGCAAACAAGTTCTTGTAAACTAATTAATATATCAGTTTTATTTTTACGACACATAAGGTGTACTATAAAACTGGGGTTATTAGTCAGTCATTGGATTACAGGTCTAGTTTAATTTTACTTTAAAATTAAACTTCAAATAAATCACAATGAAAACTTTTTTACCTCTTCCATTTGTTTCTTTTTTCCAGGCTTGTGAAATACAACTACCTCAGGACCCTGATGTTTTGGTTTTTTGGAAATCTGCTCTATTTCTTGATCACAAACTTTTGATTTAACGTCACTCCCTGTCAAACCCAGAGATTTCTTTAAGTCCTGGAGATGTCTCTTTTCTCCTTTTACAGTATGTGGTTGACTGATTTCTACAGTCATACTGTCCAAACTTTTCTTCTGTTCACATTTCCGTTGTTTCTTCTTCTGTCTTCTGCTTTGTGTTTTATGTGTCCCTGTATCATCTGTGTCACACTGACTGGATTCTGATTTCCTTTTTCCAAATCTTGCCTTTTTCACACGTCTTTCGTAATCATCATTGTCGAGGAATTGTTCATCTGTGTAAGATAAAAATATAAAATGGATAACATTCTCAAAATATCAACATTGTCAACTTGCAGTTAGTTTGAAGTGTACTGACAATCTATCTGTAAATTTCATATTTTGTCTTTTGTGTAAAACAAAATAATAAAAAACGAGACCATGGAGGGACAGTCAGAATAATTTGGACTAGCTTCAAGGTTTCGATTGATACTGCTTCAATCACTCACTTGATGTTATTCAAGTAAATAATCTTCTTAATGTTTTCTTAGTTTAGTATGGTTTACTGTTGATTAACAGCCTGGGGTTTGAGTGGTGGCAGGAAGCAAGAGTTCCGGAGAAAAACTGATCCATGACCAGATGCTCAGATGTTTTATCAAAATGATAGTAACTATCGTCATGTAACACGTATAATCTGTGGTGAATTCAAAATACTCAATGATATATTTAGTCTATTATAAAATTATCAAACACTTTGATTTTTGTATGTATGCTGATCGCTTTCAGATACTTTGAACAAGTGGTGGTTATTAATGTTGATGTAACTACATAAGTCTGGTTTTGAAATAGCGACAGCTAATCCAACATGAATGGAACAAGTAATGTAAAAGAAATTAGTAATGACAAACATGTTCTGCACCGGAAGGCTTCAACTAATGACCTGTCACTCTCAAGGTGGATATTCTACCATTTGACAAAAGGGAAAGTCTCCCTCTCTACTAGAGATTAGTAGCTCTAGGGTAACCTGTATTCTCTCCTTTCACAATATACTTCTTTCCACTATAAAGTGCTAAACCATCCTTTTTCAAGAAGTACATGAATAAAAATTTCACATATTTTACCTGATCCCATTTCAAATACTTACTTATTTGTTCCAATCGCTTTAGAATTTGTTTCTGTAATTTATCTTCAGTGTCCATGATTTCTATTTCTGGAGAGTAATTAATGTTCTTCCTGAAATATGAATTAATATTAAGATAACTGAATGAAACAATAAAACAACCCAAACAATAATCTTGAAACATCATTACTGCTAAGTGCCCTGTCATATATTTGTAAATAATGCCAAAGTTGCATAAACATCAGATTATCATGTAAAATATGGTATACAGATGTATTTACAACAGATGTGGGGCTGGGGAAATTCAAGCTGTTTCAACAGGTTGGAAATATCCATGGCACTGAGAGGAAGAATTGAAACTCAAACATATTCTCTCTTTACAGACAATATTACTACTTTGATATACCGTAACACATGAAACTTTGAATAGTAGTACACAAAATATAAAGCCGAAAGATTAACATAACAAGGTGAGACACCGTGCAGGGCAAGTGGTTACTCCTATACGTATCTGAAGGAGAGAGATCCGACATACGGCGCATGTCGAACGTTTCTCGCCGTGTTGAACTACTCAACATCTTTGGAGTAGGCACGTGGTATACTACCGGATCCTTGTTACGGTACTCCAATATCAACATTATTGAATTCCATATTGAAGGGATCAGCGGGTGCAAAGAACAGCTGCTAAACTGGTCCGTGCATCATCTGGTACAAGTGTGCACCTTTGGTACAACGTATTGGGTCATAATTTGTAACGATCAAAGACAGATAGTTTTCCACAAAATCATAAGTGATTATAAACAATAATCAAAGCTCAGCAATGACCATATACTTTCGTAAACATTACACTCACGCATAACATCATGGAGGCTGCCATATTTGTTTTTACAGTACAGAAACCGTATACGGATCTAAAATCCGGAATTTCTAAAGCAATTTTGAACAATTTTCACAGAAAAAACGAATATCTCGACGAGAAAAAATAGAATAAACGATAATTACAAAACATATAAATACATTAATATTAGTTAAGTAAAGGTACTAAAAAGACCTTTCACTAGTATCTGTTACATAAGTATGTACCATAAATTAGGCCTCTTGGAAAAAAAACTATAATTATATATACCACGTTAATTGAAGTGGGGGTGTCGGTGTCAAAGAGATTCTTATCTTAATTCTTAATATAATGGAAATCATTAAAAGGGTTTGATATCAGTTTAACCAGCTCCCACAAATTGCATTTCACACAATATTTTAAAAGCAAATTTTGAACAAAGTTTCGGAAGGGTGTATAAGTGCACATGGAAATGATGGTTTGTGACAAGAAGCTGTAGAAATTTCTGCAGTTTCAGTTAAATATTGACTCAATTTTTTTAAAGTTCAAAGACACACAAAAAGATATGTACATGATCAGTTGACAGATGACTTCAAATAAAAAGCAATGGCCTTATTAGAGCAAGAATAAATAGTTGATTTTAACATTTGCTCTGCTACCACCATTGGACTCAGCCCTACTGCTCCGGGAGGCCATGACCTACTGTTAATACAAAATTGATTTCCCTTCACTCAACAATGCTTCATACTAAATTTAGGCAAGATCAAATCATTCTCACAGGAGGGGGAGAATTTTAAATAATTTGCTCTAATATCCCTTACAGAGCCCTATTGCCTTAGGGGACCTCGAGACCCACTATTCATACAAATTGATTTTCCTTCATCCAACAATGCATCTGACTAAATTTGGACACAATCCAATCATTCCTATAGGGAAAAAAAGGATTTCATAATTTCCCCTTTTGGGCCCTGCCCCTCCGGCCCATGGGGACCAAGAACCCATCATTTTACAAATTTGTTCCCTCTTCCCCTTGGGATGTTTCTGACCAAATTTGGTTAAAATCCTGATAGTTTATGTTTATGACTAATAGCGATTTGTATGCCATAAGCTCACATGGCCCTTTGGTTATGTTATGAATAACAAAAACAACTAGTATTATCTATATCATAAGATTTATTTCAATAATAAATAACAAAAACAACTAGTATTATCTATATCATAAGATTTATTTCAATAATAAATAACAAAAACAACTAGTATTATCTATATCATAAGATTTATTTCAATAATAAACATGATTTATGCAAAGATTAAGAGTCCAACTGAAACACAAGTATGTAATACTACATATTATAGGTTATGTTGATCAAACCATTATTTATTTCAATATTTTAAACAGGAAATTCAACATTCACATTTACTTAAATAACATGTTACATGTAACAAATTCTGCTAATGGGACATTCTTGAAATCTGTACAGCTTATAAAGCTAAAATCTTACATTGTATACTATTGGCAATATTTCAGTCTCTCTTTCATATGAAGTTGTGGTGATGGTCGATCTTATTGAAACAAAATTGGATCAAACATCATTCATTTCAAGGCACATTCATAATACCAAACTGATGAATTTCACTCCAATTGCTGGATTGATATTACTAACTGTAAAATTACATAAACATTTAGATTGTAGTATAAAACTTAAAACTTCCTTCACCCACCTTCCCATGCAATAGGCATGACACATAATCTCTGTACATAACACACCTGCAGCTAAGTTAAATGCATAAAGCAATGTACAAAATTGTGAATATTTTGCATAGTGCATAAAGTATATTTAATTTTTATTCAATTCTGCAAAGGTGTCATAGTCTTGAAAATAAAGTTCATACTTAAAGCTAAACCAGATCTACGGATATATTATAAAATAGGTCATTCAACTAATCACAGTCCCCTACCTATACAAAGGCTCACCATTGTTAACCTTTATCCCAAGTATTAAATTTCTATGATTAGTTATACAGAAGACAAGGCTCAGACAATGTTTTTAATGTAAGTCAAATGCTATCATTAGAATTCATCATTTTGGTTCACCTTTAACCTGTAAAGGTTTCTGCACAAAATTTAGGGGTCTTTCAGAAGAATTAAAAAATTATGATTGTTATCGACCTATAACTGATGATGTACAACGCCCTATGAGGGAAATGCAAAAGCAAATGGTCACTTGAAACTTTGTCTTAGGTGACCAATCCGCAAAAACAGACAGCCAGCTATAAATTCAACTGTATGGTGTTTCTTTGTAAAAATTTAGAGGGTGTTTTTTTTTTTTTTTCTTTTTAAATCCTATCGAAATCATTCAATTTTTATCACTTACATTTTTTTTCCATCTACAGCATTGCAAAACGTTTACCTGATTTCCATGAATTTATATTTTATGGATAAGTTAGATTTTGAATGAAATCTAAGACTGTTTCATGATCATTATCTCACTGCAGGTAGTATACACTGACCCTCAGGGCTAGTTTAATTTGCTACCAAAATATTTAGTCAGTGACAATATAAGACCTGTAAGAACTGTGAAGAACTTCAGTCATCATCACTGTCTAAGAGTGCAAAAGGATTATTGGACACATATTTAGATTCATCTTTATTTTCCTCTTCTTCTTCCTCACTTCCTCCTTCATCATCATCATCGGAGTCCTGTTCTAGAACTAGATGCCCCAATTCATCATCGCTAGACTCATCCTCTCCATCAGACACATCATCATTGACTCTGTAAAACTCCAGGTCACTGATCAGCTTTAGTGTTTCTGGATGCTGATCCCACTGCCCTGAAAAATAAAAAACAATGACACAACTTTGAAATCTTCTAAAACATCTTGGAATATCTTCTTCAAACATATTAAGCACACATTTCCTGATTCATAATTTGTAGTATTAAATCCTAACATCTTAATCCTGACAGGTATAATTAGTGGCACTGTGTCGCACTGCACATTCTGTATTTTAGGTTCACACCATTATTATTTGTGTTCCTTGGATATCTAAAGTATATATCTTTACTGTCAGTGTATTATATAAACCTGAGGTACATACCTTTATTTTCAGCATACCCAAGGGGTCTCAGACACAGGCAAAGACGACCATCCAGACCCATCCTCAGCAAATTATTGGCTGCTCTGTAAAGATCAGGTCTGCCTGACTTGGCGGTAATAAATCCTCGTTTCTCAGCCCAGGCTAGAAATTAAAAAAATAAAACGTGTGTGTTGATATTTTTTTGCCACAAATTGAGCAGATTATACTAAAGCAATAGCAAGCTATGGATGACCTTGATGATTCTTTACTATAATCATCCTTCACTATTTCACTATTTACATTGATGCTTTACCAGCTGTACTTATCTACATTCAGTAATGAGAGAGTAATTCACACATTCCTCTTCTCACTCACCTTGACATATATCATATGCACTCCATTCTATCTGGGACTGAGCTTTATTCCCTTCGTAGTGTGGATGTTTTAGGCAGAGTTGTTTCACAACATCTATTCTCTCTGCCAGGAAACCTACAGGCGAGTATGGCTCACGCACTTGTGCAATGGGGTATATACCAGCCAATATCTAAACATAAGAACTAAAATGTGTCAGGAAAATCCATGTATTTGAAACTGATATTACCATCAAAATATTCTTACCATGAAAATGCCTTTTTCTGGGCTATTAAAATTGTGTATTGCCATTATTGTAATCCGACTTATTTGATCATTCATTTTTTGTTTGCAACAAAGCACAACTGCAGTTGTTGAAAATTTTCTGAGACTTCTAGGTAAAATATTGACAAAAATGTTAAGCACAAAATATACCGATAGAAGGTTATTTTTAAGCAAAAAGGACCTGCACAAATTATATAGCTACACAAATTGCAGCTGTTTCTTCAACACTCAAAAGTTGTCGAATTATAAATTGATACAAGGAGATATGGTGAATTAGAGCCTATACACTTTACCTGTAATGATTTGTCAATGAGTGATGGAAACACCAGACCTGGACAGTCACACAGCTTCACTGTTCGGGTTAGAAAAATAGTCTGGAAATGTTTGGTATGGCCAGGGGTTCTTGACACACTGACCACCTGAAGAGAAACCACTAACTAAATTAATCATAGCTATATGATACATTTCTAATAAAAAAAACAAAAAACCACAAACAAACAAACAAAAAAAACCCTAAAATATCACAAACACTGAATGTCTAGTTTAGTCAACTGCTTCCAATCATTTTCTCTAAGTTTTATTCAGATAATTGAAAGTATCACAAAATGAAGACATTATAGAATATCATTAAAACATTCTCATAAATAAATGATGATACTCACCTTTTTACCAACTAGTCCATTCAATAAAGATGATTTCCCAACATTAGGGTAACCTGAAATTATAGACAACGTTTAGTCATAGTTTCACAAATTATCTAAAACTGTCATCTTGGGGATTAGAGTCCTGCAGTACAGGTGTTAATCCTGTACATTTCAACAACTCAGGGGCCTACATTCAGTCACTTGAGGGCAGAGCAAATGGCCATAGGAAAAAGGTGATGGCTAATTTTGACCAGTCTTTCTCATCCATTCTAGTTCCCATGAGAGTAAATATTCTCAAGGCTGGTACTGTTATGGAATTCCTCATTTCAATTACATTACAGGTAATTATGCAGGCAAGACATATGGAACCAAGAGTGATACCAGGATTTACTCCCAAAACTTCTTTGTAGAGTGTAAAATGAATGTGATTAATTTGCTCTCTGCATTTTAAAGATTTCCAACATTCATGAGCTAATATCAAATAATGTTTTAACATCGGCAATCACTGTAAGTTTCATTCTCACCAACACATCCAATAGTAAGAACTCCATTTTGGAACAGAGTTGTGTCCCCTTGTTTATAGAGGCCATCATCATCCTCTCCCCCAACCACTGATGAATCGGCTATTTCCTCTTCCTCTTTAACAGTACTAGAGACTGAAACCATTTTGTCTTGCCAGCTACGCAGATCAACTGTCAATCATCACAAAAGAATCCACAGATATAGTCAGATCAGGATAATTCCTCACAACAACATATTCCAACCTGGCTTTAGCATGCCACATTTGAAAGAAATATTTTCAATATTTCATTAAATGCACTTTTCATAATATTAAGGAACGATGGCTGATAGTCAAACTATTAGATTAACTGGCAAATGTGAACAGAGAAAAATATTTATCTGCAAAATTCTGAATTAAATGATTGAATAGGGCTGTACTTTTGAATTCTTTTTAACTGCGTAAGTGATGGAATAGCCTAAAACATAATTTTTTATTGGTGATAGGATGTTCAGAAACTTTGAAGTAATGGATTATTTTAGAAATGTACCAGAGATTGGATATTTCAGATTTCATCAATTAATTTTATGGACAGTATAACCTCAGTATACTGTCACCTAACGTTAAATGAAATTTTGGGTACAAGTTTTCAAGTAATGTGAATTTTTGTGTAATCAATGTTTGTTTAATGCACAATGTAAATATGTACCTGTTTTGGTAATAACAACAATTACATATATGACATATTCATAAGACACATTTTATATAATAAGTAGTGAATTGACAGCGCATTTCTTCTCAATATATATATATAAAGCCTTAAGAATTACATTATTACTTATCACCTTATCTGAAAGTCCATATTTTACTGTTGCTGAGTGAAGTTATAAAGCCACGATAACAACAAGGTTACACTGTACAAATGTATCTCATTTTTAATTTTTCTGAAAAAAGTCATCCTTTCCTCCTATATCATTAAAAAATAATGGAACAGCAATTAGTAAAGACAGAAGAAAATTAAAACTAGAACATTAATATTACCACAACATCCATTTAGACTAACTGACCTTTGTCACCAACAATATCCTGGCAGACACTGAGCAGCTGACCCTGTCCCATGGCCCTGGTCCATGCCCCACCTCCACGCTTTCGTCTCATCTTAGCTACAATAAATCAACACAATCAAAGTGTCAAGGACACTCATAGATGCTGTGTAATATGTAAATGAGTAAAGGAATTGATATATCGATATGAAATGGCATGTAATCTTGATTGGTCACATTGATAATATATATATATTACATGAAGGTTCAAGACATTTAGTCATGATAAGATCTTCATATGATCATTATGGTGGATGAGTACGATTGGAGAGGTAATAATTGATTATGTCCAGTCAAGTGTGACTCTCAAATCTGCACCTTTTGCAGTGTAGTGCATGGTTATAGGCCACTGCGGGTTTGAATATTTTCTTGTGTTCATGGAGATGGGTTGATACTTCAACATGGATGATCAAGTATTATAACTGGCTAGTAACCAATCAATTACTAGTTTGTATATCCAATTAACTGTTTTTTTTGTTCTTTTAAATTATCTTACACTTAATTCATCAGTTGATAGCTTGTTCGAGAACTGCACATTATTGGGTCTCAAATACAAAGTGTATGTTTTAATGACAAGTCCTACTGATACTAGAAGTTGAGAGCAGACATGGTCACTTTTCTAGCTGTAGCTAGAGGGGATTTCTCTTTAGTCTAGTGGTAGAGTGTCTGGCTAGTGACCAAAGTGTCACTTTAGTCTCACCAGAATCACAAGTAAAGGTGGAGGTGACAACCAGAAAGAAGAAGCTATACAAGCTATAGGCCTAATTCTAACCCCAACAGCTAGAAGCTGTGTCTTTATGACATCTGTATGTTTTAACTACTGCATAAGAATCCAAGAAGATCTATAAACATATTCATTTTTTAGTCAAAGTATAAAACAAGTACACCTTCATTTTCAAGATGCAATCAACAACGTCTGCACAATAGGTTTTGTTTAAACTGAAACAAGTTGATATTATCACAAGAATATATAGAGTATACTCAATTTACAGACAGAGACAAAGGTATATGGGCATTGTTGGGCTTTTTGTGGTGTTGTGGACTCGGTCCAAGCTATAAATAGACTACCAAGCTAACAGGTGATCTGGGTGATGGCACAGCATCTTAAAAACACCAAAGTATTTGAACAAGTCATTCACTTAGGCAACTGTTTTGTTTTGTTTTTTTCTATCTATAGTTGTAAATGATGTCAGAGAATTTTGTGAGCAGTGATTCAAGTTTCAGCCAATTTCTATTCGGAATAAAGTTGACATCGATTTGTTAACCACCAAGATTCAAAACTTAAACTCATACAATGGAGACTTTCGAGCAATGACATGAATATTTTGTAAGTTACCATTTATAGTAACACTGACTTGGTATTTGACTGCACAAGTTTGGAAGTCAAGCTGGAATAAGAAGAGATGTTGGTGATCATGCGTTTAGAGATTTGTACTAATCAGTTTAGAAATGCAGCCTGTTGAGTGGTGACATAAAAAGTTTTGTTCATATCTACTGATAGTAACAGCAACCTAGTTTTTGACTGCACAGGGCTGGAAGTCAAACTTACACAAGAAGTGATGATTGTAATCATGTGTGTGGAGTTTCATACCAATCATTTCAGAAATGGAAATGCAGCCTGTAGAGTGAAAATTAGTTGATTTCTATTTATAGTAATATTGACCTAGTTTTTGACCACACCAAGTTGGAAGCCTAATTCATACCAGAAGTGATGTTTGTGATCATGTATGATTTATAGTAACAGTAACCACACAAGAGTTGAAAGTTTAACTTGCACAAGAAGTGATGTTTGTGATCATCTGTGTGGAGTTTCATGACATTTTGATGAGAAATGCAGCGAAGTAGAACAACGATGTTGTTTTATACCGACATACATAAGTATGAGGGTTATTCCTATATACCCTTGACGTTTTATTGCGAAGGTATAAGAAAATCATCACAGTATTTAACATTTACCTTTAGTCTCATTACCTCCCTCTGCCAGAGCCTCATTTGGATATGAAGTAAACAAGACAATGTGAACTTTTTCATATTTTTCCTGCAGGAAATTCTTCCATGCAATAACCAGAGGAGGTGGGGCCAGGTCAACCTTATTTAGGATGATGATGATTGACTTGCCGAGGTCATGGGTCACTGTATGGTATAATGCTGGTGACATGTGTAGAACCTGCAATCAAATGTTTATTTCTGATAATATGATAATATAATGTTTTTATCAGACCTGAGGCTAGAGCTACATGTATTCTCTTTCCACTTCATCCTCAGGGCTGACAAACATGCTCCCTTTGTACCTATACATCAACGATTCTTTTGCCCTGTTTTATGTGCAAAAACTCTAAAGATGCCAAAGCCAAAAATTGTATTATTTTCTCAAAATGAAGCAAAATCCCAGAATATTCTTCAATTTTTCAAAAAATCACATTTTTCCAAGATTCATGAAGGATATGTGTTCCTCTTATATTCATATAGAAAAGGTATATTATCAAATCAAGCTGAGAATACACTGTATCTAGGTCTCCACAAGATATGTTTTACCAATTGTAACATAGGAAGTGTCTAAACCATCAAATAATACAAACTGATTTTCTTTTGTACTCAAACCTGATTAAGTAATCCGACAAACTAAGGTTTGTATTTGTCCCATTAATCAAAACATAGTCTGTTGGTGAAGTATTGGATTACATACTGGATATCTGATGTCCAGGATAAGGAGCAGAATGTCTGACATCTCCAACACTCGCCATAACTGCCGCCAAGTTTCTAGATTCAGCTCAAAGTAGCTCAACTGTTCTGGAGAGTATTTTTCAAAGATGGCCTCTGTGTAGTCCTAATAAGAACACCAATTCAAAAACAAACAATAAATAAAATCAACAATAAACCTACTGAAAATTTGAAACTCAAACCTTACTTAAAAAATAGAACGATATAACTGGAAATTTTCCAAGATTCATACTACTAATAATTTTTTGGCTAAAAATACAATTGCTTTCTTGTTTACGTTAAAAGAGTTGTGTTAACTGATTGTCAGTGTTGCTTACAGTTTTAAACAAGAAATCATTTCTAGAACAATAGTGATAGACATCAATTAAATAACAATAATTCTGACTTACTTGAAAGTAATTCTGTTCCCTGGCCTCCAACTTGGCTTTGCTGAGAGAGTAGTTCCATGGAGGTCGTTTGGGGAGGTCTAGCACAGATCCTGGCTGGTACACCTGATCTATATTCACTTCTAATGCTTCCTACAACAGATCAGTCATGTTCAGCACAAATCTCATGATCAGCTTCTGTAAGTTCTTTTACACCATCAGATGAGTATGATTTGATGAGTCACAAGTAAATCAAGTTAAGTAGGATGAGATTGCAACAAATTTGGAGTAAGTTAATATTACTAGTAGTTTATTATGTATCGTCGACCAGTTTCGCCCATAACTGTGGGACTTCTGCAGGACACTCAAGTAAGATTCTCCTAAAGTAATCAAAATGTGGGCAAACATATATTGTGGTGTTAATAAACTGAGTCATGTGTGTGACCTATGATCTTCTATCAACTCCTCCTTTTTCCTTTTCGGTTCTTGGCTATAGTTCTCCTTGTCGTTACTAGTTGGGAATCTGAACTAAAAATTGTTAGTATCTTTCTAGGTCATGTTTGCAGGAAGGAAATGGTCCAACAGATTCTGTTGTTCCTTCAGTGAATCCGCAGTAAATCACTTAACAACTTCTTGCTGTGCTAAATGAGACGGAGAGTGATATTGTCATACTACAAGACTCATTTTACCACAAATTTATCATCGTGAATAAATCCATTGATCACCATATTTGCACTTAAATGCTCCAGTAACAAATAAATAGTTTATATTTCTTGATTATTTCCACTACTATATACCTAGCAATTTTCACAGGTGTTATAATTTTCTGATGTTTGTGGTCATTAAAGATAGCATAAAATTAAATACATAGCAAATAATTTTACGTCGAATGAAAATTTGATGAAAAATGTTATCATCTGTGTGATGGAAACAATACATGGATGTGTATGAAATGTAATACATGTACCTATGAATTTGCCAAATCTGGGACATCCAGCAAATACTGGTCCCAACAAATTAAATAACCATACAGTATTGCCAGCAAAGATGAGAAGTCATAAAAGGCTCAACGGATTAAAATATTCTGAGTGTCACCCTTTAAAGCATTCTTGGCATTAAAACCTGTTGCTTAGTTAAATATGTTTAAAAGCTTCCATAAATTTTAGAGTAATTTTTTTCACATTAGTTCTAAATCATTCACATTTTTACCTCTGGTAAGTGACGTAGAGGTCTTCTAGCCAGTTTCTTTCGACGATCAATCTCTTCATTACTCTCTTTAAAGAACTGCAGACGGTATCTGTTAATTACAATAGGATGAAAGTATATTGTTTTGAGTTCTAGTTGTATTTCAGAAGACCGAAAGGCATCCAGAAGATGAAACACAGAAGTTATGAGTCAAAGATTCTTGTTCCAGAAATCCTGGAAATCAAAAACAAATCCTTACAGTCAAGCTTCTTAAATGCTGATAGTCAACAATTGTTTTCCTTTCGATAATCAACATTTCAGAATTTTAATTTTAAGTATTTAGGTTTGAAACTTGAGTTTAGTCACTGACACCAGACTTTAATATTGTAGTTTCTGGATGCCTTGATTTTGACATAAAGAGATTGCTACCAAGATATGTTTACTATTATACACATACCTGTATATCATTGTGCTAAGTGTACTAGTCCACACCTCTCTGTGTAACAATATTAGTGCTTCATAACATTGTGCTAAGTGTACTAGTCTACACATATCTGTGTAACAATATAAGTGCTTTTTAACATTGTGCTAAGTGTATTAGTCTACACCTCTCTGTGTAACAATATTAGTGCTTTATATCATTGTGCTAAGTGTACTAGTCTACACCTCTCTGGGTAACAATATTAGTGCTTCATAACATTGTGCTAAGTGTATTAGTCTACACCTCTCTGTGTAACAATATAAGTGCTTTTTAACATTGTGCTAAGTGTATTAGTCTACACCTCTCTGTGTAAAGATATTAGTGCTTTATATCATTGTGCTAAGTGTACTAGTCTACACCTATCTGTGTAACAATATTAGTGCTTTTTAACATTGTGCTAAGTGTACTAGTCTACACATATCTGGGTAACAATATTAGTGCTTTATATCATTGTGCTAAGTGTACTAGTCTACACCTATCTGGGTAACAATATTAGTGCTTTATATCATTGTGCTAAGTGTACTAGTCTACACCTATCTGGGTAACAATATTAGTGCTTTTTAACATTGTGCTAAGTGTACTAGTCTACACATATCTGTGTAACAATATAAGTGCTTTATATCATTGTGCTCAGTGTATTAGTCTACACCTCAATTCAATCAATATTATGCTTTTTAACATTGTGCTTTGTGATGATTGCACTACACATTTCTGTAACAATTAAGTGCTTTATATCATTGTGCTATAGTAATATTTACACCTATCCATGGGTAACAATATAAGTGCTATATATTGTGCTAAGTGTACAAGTATACACATATCTGGGTAACATATAAATACAGTGCTTTATATCATTGTGCTAAGTGTACTAGTCTACACCTATCTGTGTAACAATATAAGTGCTTTATATCATTGTGCTAAGTGTACTAGTCTACACATATCTGGGTAACAATCTAAGTGCTTTATATCATTGTGCTAAGTGTACTAGTCTACACCTATGCATTGTATACAATATAAGCATGCTTTATATCATTTGTGCTATATTACCTGCCATTCCTTCTGAAGAAAAATTATTTTGAAGAATTTGCTCTAAATTTGGATCTACCAGAAGAAAAGTTTAACAAAAATATGGACCAAACAAGAGCCCAGGGCAGATGGATGGTTAAGTTTTCTTTGATTTTGCAGACTGATCACAAGCCGTTTCAACATGCAGAGTACACCACAGGATTGGATGTTCAAGGTGAAACAAAAGACATTCTATATCTGAAATATAGCCATTATACTGTAAAGTAGGTGGAATTATACATATATATGAATTTTGCTATATATCCTGATTGCTATATTCCACATACAGAATGTACAATTCCCACAGACATAGTTACATTATGCCACCCGAATGTTGTCAGAGTTGATTCCCCCACTACCTACGATTGAATACTTCATTATTGCATATATATTGTACGTTTCGATGAAAGTATTAAAAAATAATTTCCTATTTGTTTTTTATTGCAATTGATCTATCTTATTTATTTAACAGTTTTAACATCCACTATCAGTCATTTGCAGTCATACATCTTGATAAATATGACATGCATTCTAGGTCATGCTTGAGATTCACTTCATGATTAGCTTATAGTTATGAGGCTCGCCATAGGGAAATCAGACTCAATATTTTCTTTAAATTCCTTTACATTACTGATTGTGCAAATAAACAAAATTGCCTTTTAAACACAGAACAAATTTCTCACTTTCTGCTACAGCTTTACACAAACGATTCAACATTTAATAATCTAGTGTTTCAAATCTCAATTATCATGACAGGTAGGCAATGTATTACGACGCTAGTGTAAACAAAAGGATAAACACAATAGATAGCATGATTTAAATTTTCAATGTTAACAACTTGGGATTGTTTATTTTCAGTGATCCCGGATCACTCTGACTTTTGTGCACTCGGCAACTCATAAAAGTATCTGGAAATTTGACATACCTTAAAATGTTTATGGAAACAAATGGTTTTTTTATAACCTCAAATAATTGCCCACCTAAAAATTATTGCCCATGGGTGGCTTATCAACTGGGCAGTTTTCTGGTAGATCCCAGTATTTCCTCTATTGCACACCCCCCCCCCATTTCTTTTGGCCCTGGGGTCAGACCAACTGTTTATACAATAATGATTCCTTTCACCCAAGGATGCCTCAGACTATATTGGGACAGATATTTCCACACAAGAAAAAGGATTTTTAATATTTGTTTTCCTATTTCCTTTATTAGACCCCACTCCTACTACCCTTATAGGTAGAGATCCAATGCTTAATACAAAATTGATTCCCCTTTACCAAAGATGCCCCATGCCACATTGGGAGGGAATTCATGCACTCCTTCTGAGAAATTAGGATTTTAAAGAATTTGCTCTATATCTCATATTAGTCCCTGCCCATTTGCCCCAGGGGGGTCAGACCTATCACCTTAGGTCATTAGCTCAACTGGCCCTTTTGTGACAACCTGATAAAATCTGCAGCAGTCTATACCTGTTCGGATCAGTTCTCCTGTCAGGAATAGGTCCTGATTTGCCCTTTCTCAATTTTTTCTGTGACTGTGATGAATCCTGACCAGCGGTCTCAATATCTTCAGTATCATCTTCATCTTGAGTGGCTAGAAAATCAAACAAGAACATTTTTCGGAGTGTAACAAAAACAAGTATACAACAATACCCAAAAAGAATGTATCATATCAAGGCACAAAAGACACATACCTGTATATCATGATATACATTGTGGGGGCCATTCAAGGTCAACATGTGTATCTCATCAAACTGTCATCTTATACTTATAATTCTAATCAAGTCTGAACTATTTCTAAAAGAAAATAAGCAATCTATGCTCAAAAATTTGATTTTCCTTTATAGATTATATTACCTCCTCCCCAACAGGAAATGTGAGACCTTGGGGCCATTAAATTTACAATTTATATTAAGTCTCTGAAGGCCTTTCCATCCATGAAGAGTATTTTATTCTACCATACCTGAGATTTGAGTATAAGATTTATGAAGTTTCAATAAATTTGACCATTTTTGGCCCCAACCCTCAGGTCCCTGGGGGTATAGACCATATAATTTACAATTCTAGTGTGCCATGAGCTATGGAAAATGTTTGTAAAATATCAGACATCAGTTCAGGAGTTTGAAGAAGAAGTGGAAAATGAGACTTTGTCTCAAGTGACATAAAAACTATAGCTTAACTTGAACTTGCCCTTCAAGTTTTAGTTTTTATAGCTTAGATGCTTGCAAAAATAAAGCTTTCGTAAGACTCTGTAAATGCTTGTAAAGAATCAAGCATTTATGAGACCTTGTATTATATGGTAACAAAATATGGTGTTTAACTTTTTTCTTCATACTCATTGTGATAGTTTTCCTTTCCAGAACAGAGAGACACAATTTATGTCAAAACTATGAAAGATGATATATCATGCATCTGAATGTAAAGACCACACAATTATATTGTAAGATGTGATGCTATGCACATGTCTGAAAATTTTGTGTCAGTGTTTTACAGTACATGACAGATTCAATAACAGCAACTGTTTGTTACTTGATTTTCAATTTCTACCATTTATCAGTATCCATTCTTGAACTTGCTGGGAGTCTGACACTTTTCTCCATATTAGCAAATGTATTTTTGTCTGAGCTCAAGCTGTAATAACAGCCTGCAGCTAGGCAGCTCAGATAAAGATTGCCTCACTTTGTGAGACTAGAACTATTTTATAACCCTGTGCACATGTGCCCAAATATAAAGAAAAACACACATCTTTAAAATAATTTTTTTTTCCATTTTTGTATTTCTTTTTATATTATTATGAACAACTTTTATTCATCATTAATGATTTTTTGAAGAATTTCAAAAACTGCCTTATTTTTACATGTAATCAGTAATTTTGTACCATAGATTTATAGATAGATAGACTTATTTGGTAAAACATACATTACGTACATACACATACATGTATTGTTATACAATTAATATTTTAACCAGGATAACACAGTAAAGTATGTGGACTTATTTCCACTGTGGTCCATTAACATAAAAGCATTACAATACAACACTGGATAAAATATTATTACATAAAGTTAAACTATTCCTAAAATATAATGTTTCTAAAATAAACTAAAATTATGTCCAATAAATGTTCATGTGTGTGGTAAGAATATCATAATATCACAGAAAACAACATTCTTTATGCATTGTCCTGTACCATCAGATATTTGTCTTAAACTTTATAATATTAATGAATAATTTACGATCAGATATGTATAAATATTGTCTGGAATTTAAAAAAAAAAATCTGAAATCAAACCATATGATAGCTGAAAAAAAGTGAAAATTCCATGGTTGAGTTTTCACACCCTGAAAAATACTTATCGTCAGTTAAAAAAATCTCAATATTTAACATGTTTCATTCAAAGTGTCAGATTTTAAAAATATTTAAGTGGCTTATGTGAAAAGTTTGAGATTTATTAGGTAGAGTTTTTATTTTCGAGATATTAGTTATTTCTTACTCGCTGGTACGGGTATCTGGGCCGGGCATACACGAATTTTCGAAACTACCGAAATATTACTTGTGGAACCTGTTGTTTTCAGCCATAAGTTGAATAAAATCATGAAAATAAAGAGTAGCTTGATAACTGGATATATCACTAATACTAACACTTAGTCTTCCCTTTTGCAATGTTATTAAAGGTAAAAAAGATATTTTTTACTGTAATAATTTGAGGTCTTGTAATATAAGGGAGGCAATTCATATAAAGTTTAACGTTATTTTTTCTGACAGGTGCTCTAATCAGGATGTGACATACATTCCTTCTTTCTTTGCCGTTTGTCTTGCAGTTGAAACTTCTTTTGTTTTGAACTGAAAGGCTTCTTACGAGGCATCAAAATAGTGTGTCATAGAGGAAAACCTGTCGGACAAAAATTCGTGTTACCCGCGTTGCGCAATTAAAGTTGTCAAATTTAAAACAGGAAATAAAGGGGGAAAAGGACCGCAGAGAAAATTTAATTTCGCTATAGTTTCACTGTTGGAATACATTATTTCAATATATACACAAATAGCGATATTGTCATAGTTGATAAATATATGTCAATAACTTGTATTTTTAATCTATTTTTTTTCCGAAATATTCTGCCCGGTCCTGCAATGTTTGCTTGGAGCCGAAAAATGGAGATATCTTCAAGCACATATATATGATTTTAATCTAATTATGAGTTTACAACCGTATTTGAGCATACAAAACAAACGTTCAAATGGAGTTTCCGTTTAATATCAACAATCTGATCGGAAGTGAAATCTCAAAGTTAGATAGAAATGTGGCTCCTTTCCGGAAAAATGCAGACGGGTAAGTGTTTATTTTGAAATCTTTTATTTGGTTGTTATGCTTTATTAAAGTATTTAAGTTCAAGACACGTATCAATAAATGTCGTGATTATAATCTTAAACCTTTATCGCGAGTTTCACATCACGCTAATTAAAAGTTACGCGAAAAAATGGTATTAGATTCATTATTGTCGGAGAAATAGTTAAATAGCTAATCGAGTTAGCTGTCTTTCGTTCTGTAGTCGGGTCTCTCAGGGGCTTTACTGAAGAAAAATTCCTGTCAGCGCACAGCTAGAAGGTGGCCATTTATCCATGTTCAATGAAAACCCCCATACTACTACCCACTTCTTACATGTTCGCCTAAGAACACTACTTCAACACAATATTGCTCAAACATCGTAGTCTCATCTAGTATGAAAGCTACTTATTTGGTTTAAGCTATCACTGAGTAATCATAGAAGCAAAAATAAAGCTTTGGTTTTAAAATGCCATTAATAAAATAAATAAAATTGTGTCTAATTTTTAAAGTTACACCTATGTTGACCTACGGTCCCAGCTCTTCACAGTCATTGACAAGATGGGGGAGGCATCTTCACGGGTAAGTAATGCAAGCTTGTTATTTATACTGTATGTAAGACAAACATGTTACTTATTGGTAAGGAATAGTAAATATATTGATCTGTTACATATAATACCCATTTCCAAATCAAAGAGAATTTTACAATAGTATTATTTGGTTATGTATTGGTTTTATTATTATTATATCTGTTTTAGGCACAGGGCCTCCATGGGACAATTACAGGGGGACGAAAACTCCAGTTGGCCGATCACATCCTGTACATAATGAAGGATGCCAATAATAACAATAAGTCAGTATTTTGTGACAAATTGATAATAATTCCACATAAAGTATAAGCAAAATCCTATAATATGTAAATATATTACATATGTTTTTTGTGTTCAACAACCACAAAAAGGATGTCTCATTATCAGAATTAATATCTTTCATTCTTCAACATGTGAGTTAATGTGAAGGACATAATTTTTAGCATTTATTAACACAATAATGCAGTCTTATTTTGTATTAGGTTATATAGCTAGCACCAGCATCATAATATCCTCTGCACTTTTTGCATATGCTTAACAATATAATCTTTCACTTTTCTAGTGGATCTGGAGCAGTAGTGGGTATTCTAAAGATTGGACACAAAAAACTATTTGTGTATGACAGAAATGGTGCTGTCCATGAGTTGGAACCTATATGTGTGCTTGATTTTTATGTCCATGAATCCAGACAAAGGATGGGGTGTGGACGCAAGTTGTTTGATTATATGCTTAGAGTAAGTCATGATACATAATCCAAATTGTGGAAACAGATA
The DNA here is from genome assembly GCF_031769215.1 of Ylistrum balloti. Lineage (NCBI taxonomy): Eukaryota > Metazoa > Mollusca > Bivalvia > Pectinida > Pectinidae > Ylistrum > Ylistrum balloti. Next base: position 348,274 of record NW_026782116.1, on the reverse strand, counting down.
TTAATTGACTAACTTTAGTATTTTTTATTGAAGGATTAACTAATATATACATTATACAGATTATGCCTTCATTGTTATCATAGCCCATTATTGTTCATTACAAAGTCGTTGTTATATGTCCAATATAAAGTCTGTTACCTACAATGTTGCATTCACATTAATTTATATACATCAGTATAGTTCAATGCATATGATTTATACAGGATGTGAATGTCAAACCACAACAACTGGCAATTGACAAGCCATCATTCAAGTTCAGCCAGTTTCTAAACAAGCACTACAACCTGAAAGCAGAGATCCCACAAGTCAACAACTTTGTGGTGTTTGAAGGTTTCTTTAATAACCGCCCAAATACAGGTGCTGGTAATGCCAGGCGAAGATTTGGGGGCAGGCCCCCTATTCACCCTGATTCAAACTGTAAGTAAACTAAGTTTTTCTTCTGGTATTTCCAATATTTTGAAAGTTTATATGATACATGTGCTTTTGTAAAAAATGTGAAGAAAAAAAGTAAAAGATTAAGTATCAGTAGCTCATGTTGCTTTAATCTTGATGTTGTATTTAGTCAATGTTTTGTTAAAGTATTTGTTGTTAAATGAAATAATAGTTTGAACCTTTCACTATTTACAGTTGGTGATGGAGAGATGATAGTGCAGCAAGGTCGAAGTTCTAGTCATTATGGGCGACCAAGGCGTCATTACAGTCGGCCAAACTCTGGTCAACTGTCAAGTAGGAGTGCCCCACCTAATCGACAGGAGGAGGTCAGTACATAGATAATAAGATCTGTGACTACTGTGTCACACAAAACCTGATATCACAACTGATTAATGCTCATGAGCAAGACAAATCAACTGAAACAAATTATTGTATCGGAAAATAATGGACTTTATAACAGTAAAATGAGAAGAGGTTAAAGGAAATGGAGTTAGTCAAGTGAGAGACATGACAAGAGAGTTAAAATGAAGTGATAAAGGGTTTGGTACATTTTGCACTGGATATGGAGGATTGGTATTGATTTTGTATACACTGCATAGTTAAGTACTTTCAAAACAGGTGATCAAACTTAAACAGTTTTGGACAGAACTTTTTCTATGAAGTAGCTCTTGATTTGTATAAATCTGTTTGAAAATTCCCTCAGATAATGCCTATTTAGTAAGTTAATTTACTATTAAGCAAACAGTACCTGCTGATTCCTTTTGTTATACTGAATGATGGCAAAATTCAAAGGATTCTTCTGACATTTCTATATTTATTAGATGTGAAATTGAGGATTTTATAATACAAGGCTTCTTACACTGGATAGAGTTTAACCACTCAAACTCTCACCAGTCTTGTGAGGTTACCATTATTAGTTTTTACATCAGTGCCTCAATTTACCAGTAGTCATTTACCTAAGTGTACCATATTCAGTCATATGTAGGAATTTGTAAAGATAATCAAATACATGGATGTAATGATTTAACAACTAAACGTGTAGATATACTCAAAATAGTAACACTGTATTTGATGTAGCATTAGTCTCTCATGTTGAGAAGGATTAGATTTCATTAATGTTGCATGTGACCTGTGGAACGTATAATTAATGTGAAAGTTGTCACAAACTAGGAATATCCATATGGTTACACTGACCATTTGGACAACTATGAATTGGGACAGACATCGGCAAGCCTAAACCGTCAAGGCACTGGTCATTTTTACACCATGGACCACGTAAGTGACCATATGTGGTCAAGGAATGCTGAGATGGACATTGGTAGTGGAAGACTAGTGTGTGCTTTTTAATCTTAACTGTATGAGTATGGATAGAGGTGTATGTAAAACATATTGTGATAGTTACATCTAGAGCAAATAACACGTGCCAGTATTAAAGACTAGTATGTGTTTAATCTTAACCAATACATTGGTATGGAGATAGCTGATTTATGAATTCTGTGTCTGGAATAGTAACAAGTGCCAAACAATTGTCTGTAACCTGAACAGTCTGAGTATGGAGACCGCCGAGAAATGTTGCAAGTACCAGTATTGTATTTTTTAAGCTAAATATAACATGGTGTCCTATGTGATAAAATGTCTTTTTAATTTGACTTACAATGCAATTTGTAGATAAGTTGTTTTGTATCTCAGAAGAAAGAAGTTGTTAAATCTGCATACAGATATTGATCCATTTTCAACATTTAACACAGTACATAATTTGTGACAATCTGTCACCCAGGAAATAAGGGAGGATTCCTGTTTTGTATGCAAAATCCAACAGTAGCAAATCCATAGAATGGAACAATATTGAATTGGGTAAAATCTAGAATTGCTAGCATTTCAGCATTTGCTCAGTCATTTTCCGTTCAGCTTCCAGCATTTCTCAATTACAAGACATTTTTCAATACAGTTATGAACATCGTGATTTGTTTTTAGGCTTAACGTAAATCAGTTATTGTTTCAGCCTATTGTCACTTTTTTGTTATTAATACTAATCCTGCATGACACTTTCTAAATAAGGACTTTAACAGCATTGGTGTTAAAAATAAGACAAAACATTTCTCAAAACAAGTGTTACTGTATAAAATGCTCCCTGTATTATCATATCAAAGTATGAAGTATAATTGTTCCTGCTACAAGCAAAACCAGATCTATCCTACTACTCAACAGATGACCATGATGATGTTGATTTCTCAATTTTCCGATTAGCTGCCTTAATGAATTAAGTGTTGATTATATTAAATGTAGATCAGGCATTTTGATCATACATACACAGAATTTGGCCAAGAATAGGTTGAGAAAACTAAAAAGTTGACAGAAAGTTAAACGGAATAAAATTACAAATGATACATAATCTTATATTTATTCCAACAGCCAAACTTAAGAGAACTTGAGATGCAAGTACCAGTTGGTGTGAAGGATCTTGAAATTGATCCACTGAGAAATGCTGACCAAAAGTAAGTAATGTTGTATGTAGTTCTGATCTCCTTGAACTTCTCTCTGTTGCAGATTTTTCAAACAAACGACAATATTAGAATAATCATCTAGTCATAACAGTTTTTCTGCATCTTCTTATAAAATTGGTTATAACATAATAACCTGTTTGAAATGATTTTGAAAAAAAAGTAATCTTGAAAGGCAGTATTTTAGAACAAAATGGTGTCAGTCGAATATTTATTGACATATGTTCATTCAGAAGCCAGTGTGTCTGGTTTGAGGTTATTTTTTCTACAAACATTTTACATATACAAATCTGTTGTTTGTTTTTTACATATGAACTTTCATCTGTTTTTGTTTGTGTTTTGTGTTTGTTGAATAATCAAAATGTTAACAATTTACTTTGATTGATCATGCAATACTAAAACATTTACAACATATACAGGAATGTACACATATAAACAGCGTAGTATATATAATCATAGTCTTAGTTTGGTATGTATATATATACTTTATATACATAATATTAATCTGCTTCTACTATGTACAGGATATTATCACACTTCTGAGTGTTCATAATCACTGCATATAGGACTTTGATGATAGTTTGCCTGGCTCAAAGGACAAAGAAATTTAACAAATATGCAATATACATGTCGTAGATTTAATTGTCGTATCTATAAAAATTACTGAAATTTTATATTCGCCAATTTCATATATTGTATCCCTGTTCCAAAAGAAATCAGTGTTGTTCAAAATGAGGTTGAAACTGGTCAACAGGGGCAGAAACACATGGCCACATAAAGATGGGGGTATGGGTGGAGAAGGGCTTGTCTACTCTGTGTAGATGAAAGGATTTAAATCTGATTGGATTTGGAGGATTCCAAAATGAAAGGATTTTGTATGTGAATTAATTTAGATCTTTTATTTTTGATCTAAATTAATTTAGTTCATAAATCCTCAAAGAGAAGAGAAATTGAATAGGCGAAAGAATTTTAACTTATGAAATTAAATCCAGGTCTAAATTTTTATCAAATTTCATAAAAATACCTCGAAAGTAACTCTTTATATTTGAAGGATTTGAAATGAATTATCTGAATAAAGGTAATAGAAAAAAATCTTATTAAAACAAGCATTTAGGTTTATTGGTCTTGCTTCAACCTTATTGATTAAGCATCATTGGCCTAAATTTCAATTAAACAATCAAAAGACAAAAAAGAGACATTGTGTACAAAGCAAAGTTGATATGAGGTTTTGCATTCTTTTGAGTGAATCACTCTAATTAAACAATGAGTTATAAGTAGAATGTTTTCAAAACAAGACAATTTTTAACTTAAAAACATAAAGCAAAGTGAATTTGACCAAAGCCAAGTACAAAGTCTTCATTGTTTTCTCCACAAAACCCCCCAAAAACACCAAAATAATCTTTGTTTTTTCCCTAACCCAGGTAAGTAGGTTTGTCTGACTGTCATATTATCCTCCATTGTCCTAACCTCTTCTAACTTTGTATTCTCTCACTAATCTTTTTTTGAAGTGTGCACTTGAACCTGCAGTCTCTAAACTCCACACATAACTCAAGAGCCTATGGTGCAGGCGCTAACTTGTACAGTCGCCATGTCAACACTCCTCCTGAGGGAGGACATTACTCACGTCCTAATAGCGGTTCGTACAACCACAGGGAAGGAAGTCGAGCCGGAAGTCGAGCCAATAGTCACACTGGTGGAGGGAGTCGTGCCAACAGTCGAAATCGTGACCCACTTCGAGGACCCTCTCCACCAATGCTGAAGAGACTGGACTCTCCTCAAAGCTACATAGACAAACTCAACCTTCACCAAGACTATCAAGGTCGTGGTGGTCACCTCAAAGTTCACACGGGTCTAGACAATCCATCAAGGTTAGAGAGATACAACATTACGGAGATGTTTTTATACAATCTTATATTTCATTGATCTATTTTTTCATCATTTTTTTTTTCATTTCTTTGTCTTTATATCATAATTTCAACAATGGTCACAAGTAAGTTTTCAATAGTGAAATGCATTCTAACTAAAATAGGCACACTAGGTAACGCTACACCAATCTGATTAAAAACCAGATAAAAAATTCACTTCTTACAGATAGACATTACTTAATTAAAATATCAGTAGAACGGGCACCTGTATGGAGTTTGAATTTAGGTCTGCTTGTAATCATATTTATGTTTTTAAAATAAATTATTTACATCTTATATCATGAACTGTCAAAGTGGTGTCTTAATCTAATTCTTTAACTTCAAATATGTACTAGCAAGTTTACAACACTAAAAGCTAAACACTATTCATCAACAATTAATAAATCATTTCCTGAAAGACAAGTTTGACCCCTGTGACTTTAAATATGGGTCAATGTCACTTCAATACATAAACTTTGCCAGGATTTCACCAGTAAACTGCCTGTCAAGTATCTTGATTATTTGTCTTTTGCTTGATTGAAAGTTTAACCCCATGAGCTTTGATATGGTTCAAAACTCTGCGGGTTTCAACACAGGAACCTTAGCTACTTGTGGAATATTGTGATTCTAGGCCGTTTGGTTATGTTTTGACCATTGTGACCCTGAATAAGTGTCATTCATTTTCACAAACCTTTTCAGGCCTTCCATCTCAAAAAACTACTGTCCAAATATCATGATTCTTGGCCTTTCAGTTAATCATCAGAAGTTTTTAAGTGTTTTCACAAATTCAACTCCATTGACTTTGAATATTTGGTCAAGGTTATTTCTTTCTTCAAAAGTTTGTTAGGCTTCCAATAACTCTTGACTTCTTTGTTATTAAAGAAGAAATTGTTAACACAAAAATGTTGACACTTGAGGGATGTTGAAATATGCTATGGAATATATGCTCCGGTGCAGGAAATATTACAGTGGACATTTTTTTATGTCCTTCCTACATTTTTCTGTGATAGCCTATATGTATAACTATTTCTAATTCTTGTACTAAATTGATTTTTTATTTGCAGTAATTTACCAACCATTCAGACCTACACGAAACCATCAGTCCTTCCTAACATCGCCACCAATGCTTACAAATCAAGCCTTGCTGACCGCTACAAGCCCTTACACACTATGACAAACTGGACACCTGGGGGACCTAGTCCAACCCACCAGACCATTGGTGCAAGACACTATTCTCATACAAGACTTTGGTAGGCTAGGATTATCAACTTTACCGGGTTTAGTCAACAATCGCTTGCCATCTGATTTCACATCCATGGCGTTTTCATTATGTTCCCCAAAGGGACAGCATATAGTTGCCGCTTTGTCTGTTGGTCCGTCACAATTATGTCACAAGAACTGTAAACGGTATCAACATGAAATTTCATATGCAGATAGATCTCGATAAGGAGAAGTGCAGTGTACAAGAACCATAACTCTATATTGCATAATTTAGAAGTTATTGAAACTTGGTGTATACATTAATCATATTAAGAGAATGTGCAGTATATCAAATTCTGAGCCTGCAACTTCTTAATTACAGAATTGTTGAGTCCAGTAAAATCAATTTTGGGTGTATTCATCAGTTTCACTGATACTCTTTTGCTGATTACACAATGTTGTTGAATACATTGTTGAAAGAAGATGACAAAGCTGATGGTATTAGACATTAGAGAAAGTTTGGCAAGGTATCATAATCACATTCATCGATATATATAATTTACTAGAGTGTCTGAAGGGGCACTTCAAAAAAGGTGCCAAGTTATCAGAAGTTGTCTTAAGAGATCAAATCCAGGATGCGTAAGATTTGGTTACTGGCTTGATGTCTACTTTAACCAATGTTCATCAGTGTTTAGCAGATACAAGGATAGTAGCCTTCATCCCCTTACTCATTCAGTGCTGAAACTTTGTAAAGAGTCAAGCCAGGTCTCAGGTACAGACTGGCACACAGTATACAAACACAAGGCGTCCCTTAGATTTTGTTAGGGCACACCCTGATTAACCCCTTGCATTAGCATATGTTGACCCTCTGGGCTTATTAAGATATTGATATTGCCTGGTGATTATGCCAAGCGACATGTTGCATTTGAAAACATTTAATTGATTAAGTCAGGTCACAGTGTTTACCATGTTATTTGTGACTTCAGTATGAACATAAGCCTGTTACATTTCAAAGCCTCATGTAGCGATTGTGGAGTTAAGAAAAGATTCAGAGTCTCTGTGTATCAATTGACATTTGGCTCACTGACATTCCATTTCATGTCTGCTTTGTTTGGTCTTTTTTCTAAAACCTGTCAGTTAGGCAGCTCCAGGCTTTCTGTATCTATGACTTCCTATTGCTGGACATTGTCTCACCATCACTTATTAGTTGGTTATCAAATACCACAAACACTATACTTGTTAAAACACAATAGTAGTGGCAGGTTTGGTGATCTATTGTGTGTATTTCTAAATCAGATCACCTAGTCAGATATTTATTTTCTATCTAAAGCATATCAAGTTCTATATGTATATACAAAATAAAGTTAATGTGTTGTTATTAAAATATGATATTGCTGTTTGTACTTGATAATGTAACACTGAAAAGGGTCAACAGAAACAGACAATAGAGACCAGTATGAGAGATCTTTGTTTGTTGTGATAATTAAAGTTTTATTAACCAGATTTTAGTTTTTAAAAGAAAAATATATACATGCAAACTGTGATATTGTACTCCTGAGTAGAGATTTATGGTTTGTTTACAGAGGTCATTATTCATATTGTGACAATTTTTAACAATTCTACAAATTTACACTAATGCACATAAATACTGGTGACTAAGTGTAATTGTTATACATTTAAAAGTGTACTACCTTGAATTGAATTCACTTTGTATGATGAAATTTTGAATATAACATTTTAAACATGAGTAAAATTGAAAAATTCATTAAATGCATGACTTTTTTTCCATTGATTACAAGTGATTATAAATTCAGGGCATTCCAATAGATCACTGTAATACTAGTAAAACATTGCTGCCAACTTAATACATATACATGTATTGCTTAGTCAGACTACCATAATTCAGCTTTAATTTCATCCTGTCATGTTTCTCATTAACAGAGAAAATTTAGTGTCACTTTTAGATTACAACTGTCATCATTGTTTAATGTAAATACAATACATACATAGACTTTTACTTTTATATTAGTATTCTATATATAGACTATTCCTGTATATACACTGGCCTTGAAAGCTTATTGACACTTTATTGTACATACTATAAAGGAAATGGAAAAAAATTCTCATTGACAGTCTCAGGTACAAGCACATGTAGTATCGAAAATGCTCCACCTCCTTGAAATCGTAAGAAGGGTGATGGGAGAAACACATGAATATTTTCAACATTGTTAATAATGTATAATTGATTGTTTATGAGATCACTCTGTAAAATTGCATGATAAAACTTACTTCTAAGAAAATCAAATTTGCACAGATATTTACTTACAGAGATGCAAATAAAGGCAAATAATGTTGTAAAAATGTATTTTTAGGGTTTGTATTGTTCAATAACCTTTATACACTTTTTAGAAACTAAGAATGATTTTGTCAACAAGGTATGCAGTGGCTAAGTTATAAAATATTTTGCATGAGAAGTGTTAAGGGACATGGTCAGTGTATTTAGGCAATATAGTAGTAATTAGTGCTTGAATGAATTTCCTTTTAGATAACCATTTACCAAATGCTGAAAGAGCTATATTTGTAAGCTGAATAGCATGTACCTAGTGAGAGAATTGTATTATTTTTTCATTTCACTCTGTGTAGCTCAGCTGTGTGTATCAACAATGTACTGTAATTTTCAGTCACTTAAATAATAATTCAATGTTCAATTTCATCATTTTTTTCAACTTGTTTTAATTTTTCACACTGAAGAAAAAGTAGTGTGGTGAATTAAGTTTTAAAAATGATGAAATTTGACACTGGTAGTTTTAGAGATTGAATTATTCAGCTTAAGTACATACTGTATACTATTTCTGTGTATGGGTGTTATGATCAGTGTAGATGACAGACATATATATATTGAAGTTTATTTATTTATTTGATGATTGTCCATTTCCTTTTATCAGTTAAAGTCAACTGAATGTTACTTACAATCTGCCTCACTTTGTTTTCTTAAGGACTTATAGTTATACCTAGACCAATGTCTGGTTTTTCAAGTCAAATCAAACAGATCTGAAAATCTGGTACTTTTGGAATAGTCAGTCTTACATTTAGTGCCAGAATATAAAACAGGTAGATATGAAATTGAAAACACTGTTTTGTGTTTGATAGCTGTTACATACTGTTTAACACCTATCATACTTATATAATCAAAACATCTCTAATTCTACATACACTATAATTGCCCATTATACTAGTGACAATCTGGAAGTGTCTGAAATGTCATGTCTGCCATGTTGACAAGTTTTCATATCATATTTCTTCTATCTGAATTTCTTCACCTGTTTGTCACAATAATTTGACTTAGCTTCATACATATCAAGCTTTTTAAATACACCTGATTGGCACAGAGATTGCATATATTTAAAATAATCTCCATGCAATCCACAGGATCAAACTTACATGGAGATTTTATTTATTTTTTGACAGAATATCTGTTCAGTACAACGACTATGACGATACTTATCAAAGCTTTATAAAATCTGGTCAAGTCAGTCTCCATACTTAAGGTTTAAACTGGAAAAAATATAATGAATTATAAACAATATGTAATAAACTCCAATTGACATTATAAAGTAATTGTCTTTTTTGGATTAATATAAGCTTTTCCCAAAATGTCATTCCCCTCCTATTTAATGTTTTTAATATCTGTCTTCATACAAGATGCATTGCAATGGTCTTGATTAAAAACAATGTTATATTTTACTACATGTCACCATAGATATTTATGGAATTTGTAATGATTAAACACATTTATATGCTACATTTTGCTATTAGTGGTGCATGACACTTGTCTTGGATGACATACTGATGAATCTTGGAATGTATTATAAAGAACTTTATGATTTCACTAACCACAATTTAAATAAAATGAAATCAAAAACATTTTATTCATCCTAAGAGTGTTTGTTTTCTTACTAAAGATCATCAGGTGGTGATATTTTGAAGTACATGTATTTTTGTTCTATTCAAGCAATACATCTTAACTGGATTTTTAAAATTTTTTATTTTATAAGAATTAAAGAGAGGATAGCCATTTTAGGACCCATAGAATTTTCAAAATGGCCAATAGCAGTATGGACCCAGTCATCTACGCTCCATCTTGATTGAGTGTAATCACAAACATGTATTCTAAATTTTTGTCATGGGATTTCTCAATTTTGAAATATTACTATTTGTAAAGATACATACTAAAGCATATCTGTCCATTGTTCAAATTTCAACTTGAAGAAGGCAGTTTTCCACTCATGTTTACACTGCAGGGGCTATGTCATAGGTCAACAGATAGGTCAACAGATAGGTCACCAAAGGTCACAAATCAAATTGATCATAAATTCTTCTATAACCTTAAAGCAGTTTTTTCATTTCTACATCTTATAGCTTTATGACAAGTTATTACCATCAGAAAAGGTATTCCAAAATAAGAAAATCAATCTGATATGAATGAGGATAGGAGATCCATGGGAGAAAGTTATGAAGAATACAGTCATGATGAAAATGAAAATGACATGACAACTTACACATGATGATTTAAAATCAGATGAAGGTTAACAGATGTAACCAGCATATTGATCATCAATCATATTACTATGGCTTTCTTTTCAATTCCATGACAAACGTCAATAAATCATCAATCAACGTCTTCAAATCTCATCAATATTTCTCATTTTTTAAATTGCACATATCCTAAAATGACAAACATATGCAAAGATTAATATGAAGGTCATCAAAGGTCACAGGTCAAGGCAGGCTCCAATATTGATAAATTAAGTAAACTTTTCATTTGCATATCTTATGAAAAGTTACATCATATGTCATTAAATAGGCCATCAAAGTGCACATGTCTAACAAGTCTTCAATTTCAATCATTATGAAACATTTTTTATTTGAAGATCATACAGCAAGAGAAAGCTATACATTGTATAGGTCACGAAAGGTCCCAGGTCTAATGAGTCACCAATTCATTAAATATTTGATGCCAATGAAATTGATTGCTTGATTGTTTTGCTCATTTTTTTAAGTCAATATACAAACTTTTCAATTCCAACCAATCAAATTAGAATTCTTCCCTTTATCAAGCCGACTATTTAAACAACATTGACTTCTTTATTTACAATTAACAAGTATACAGTTAAGTTAAAATATATTTTTTTCTGATATGATTTCCCTATTTGGTCTCGTTCTTATGGTCAAACAGTGGTCAGATTCACTATTCATAAAAATTGTTTCAGACCAAACGTAGACAACTTCGACTTGTATGGAAGGACGACTTTAAAAACTTACATTTCCCCAATTTAGGCCCACTCCTCCAGCCCCTTGGGGCCAGAATGCACCATTCATACAGAGCTAAGTCCCCTTTACCCGTGAATACTTCACACCAAACATGGGCAATATCCATTTATTCTTATAGGGAGTAAGATTTTAAAGAACATTTAAAAAATCCCCTTTATGGCCCTGCCCCTAACACTCCTGGGAACTGAGAACCAATCCTTACACAAACTTTGTTCTTCATCCAAAAAATACTGACCAAACTTATGTGAGATCTAACCATTCCTAATGGAGAAGCGGGAATTTTAAAGAATTTGCTTCATTTCCTTATTGGGCCTCGTTCCTCCAACCCCAGGGAGCCAGAATTCATTGCTTATACACAACTGATTCTGCTTCACCCAAGTACACTTCAGACTAAATTTGGGAAAAATCCATTCATTCCTACAGGAGTACGATTTTAAAGAATTTGCTCTATTTGAACTATTACGTCCTGTCCCTACCACCCTTGGGAGCAAAGACCTACCATTTATACACAATTTTTTACCCGTTACCAAACAATGCTTCAGACTTAATTTGGGTAAAATCCAATCATTCCAAAAGGAGGAGTAGGATTTTCAGTACCACCAGTAATTTGTTCTATTAAGAAAATACCTCAGCAAACCATAATCTAATCTTGCAGTCACTTTGTGAATGTGTTCCAAACAAACAAAAAATAAATGTTTAGATAGGTTCTAAAACTGTATAATGAACAGACTATACTTACCCTGTAATAAACTTTGGGGGTCAAAACACTAACTTAACTCAAAGTAGAGGGTGGGCTTATAACAAGGGAATGATATAAAGCATTTGTTTGAACACTTAAAACTGATAGATGTGGTGGGCTATTTCCAATCATGGATTTTTTTGCTAGGTATACTACTCATCCAAGGTAAAAAGAAAAAGAAAACTGATAAAATACTGAACACAGTGCTTCCTCATATCACATTTTTATGTATAAACCTGTACAATTCTTTAGAGAAAAAACATAAGTATATACAATTTTGTAAAGAACTTGTCTACATACAATTCATCCTCACAACACTCATACTGAATTGAAATATTACCACAAGTCAAGTTTTAAAAATCAGCTTTTAAATCAAATCAACATCGCTTTTTTCTGAATTAAAATCTGAAACATATTCAGTCAAGAAATAATGCATATTTGTATTCAAAATTTGTGTATTTTAGGATGATCAAAAAATTATTCAATCAGTTTTCAATTATTTTAAGTATTTTTTTTTTCAAAATTACACAGTATGTTGAGTCCCATTATAAGTGCAGCTCTGTATATTTATCCTAATGTACCCAAACCGGCTGAATACAATTGTATATCAACACCAAGTTAAACCAGAAAGTAAATCATCAAACCTAAGGTTTCATTATCGTCGAAAGTCTTTATAATCTAAATCATGGTTTCTAAAACTCCTCAGCACTTCATACATAAAGAAAGCTGACAAATGTCTTGACTTGTGAGCAGCATCTTCTAAAAACACATCACCATTCTGTCACTGCTTGAATCTAGTTCCATCCACACAATATCTTTTGGCAAACTGTCAACAAAAAAATATTGTAAGCAATATTTTAGTAACAAAAAAACTTTACCACTGAACATCTGATGGACAAAAATTTTCAAAGAAATATTCTCATGAAAAAAGAAAGGTTTGAACGGTTTGGAACTTACAATGATACTTTATAGAGTTTGGATCTTTAGAGAAATTACAAAATATGAAGCAGACATGCATCCCATTTGAGATTATCACATGGCAAAAGAGCCCAGAGGAGACTAAGGCTAATTGGTACTTGCTTCACATGTCAAGCATCTAGTGAAGATATATCCCTTATAAATTACACTTAGATAAATGCCCTGCCTCATTCTTTACCTGCCAGAGGACAAAATAATATAAATAAATTGTGACAATGTCAACAATATTTCAACTATCAGTGCATTGGGTGCATTACAAACAAGGCAAGTATATATTACCTAACTCCTGTAATACACGGAGTGGACGGGGCAAAGGCGACTGATTAGTTAGTAAACCATGTTGATTCTAGACACTACAGATATGTCGTGCATAATGTAATAACTTTTATGTTTGGGCTATTTGTCATACGATTATCGGGCTATATTATTTTAACTTATCTCGTCATCAATGAAATGATTGTATTACATCATGGTCTCTGTGATTTTTCGGGTAATTCAAGATCCTCCAACTCCAACTTCGACACTTTCATCGGACCCATCCGTTGTGTGTATTTGGTGAACCCATATGAAAATATCAGGCATACTCCTACAAGTCGTAAGATCTTCAAATTTTCGATCGTTCGTTCATGCAGTCTTTGACCATGAACTAAATAATTGTAAATGCCCCGAAGACCTTTCCTCTTTGGTAGCGGCATACTCGGGGTCAGTTGTATAATCAACGTTTTGCGTGAGCTTAAAACATGAAAGTAGATCTGCGTCTTGCAGGCGCTTAAACATGAGCGAGTCGTACTAAAACTATTCAATACCTGCCAGTACGGTTCGGCTACTCAAACTTATAAAGAGACATAATTTACAAAGATACATGCATTTAAGATACGTTTAATTTTACATAAATCACGATTGGTATATTCTCATACGAAGGAGTTCGACGTTCAACTCGGCAAGATGCCAAACCGAAACTCTGTTTTTTTTTTGTTTTCATATATATGACAGTGTTAAAATATTGTGCCAAACAATAAACATAAGAACAATAATTCCCTGTCCGCATTGCATTTATAATATACATGACGAAAAAGTCTCTGTCTACGTGGGAGCGAGTTGATATATGATCATTAATTAGTATGAGATATGAAATGAGTTGTTTTATGTCCTTGGGTTAAAAAAAGCTATATATTTTAAAAAAATAAACAGATATTATCATAGAAATTTATACATAGTATGTTGCAAGTTTTAAATGGCAAGAAGATCATCAAGTTTATGGTGTTAACCAATATTAATCCTATAATATTTTTCAGACCAACAAATGTGGTTTAATATTTCATCATGTCACGCCATGAAAGATTTTGTGTATTTTGTGAAAACATTGCATAATTAGCACTCGACTTATAATGTGTTTCCACATTGAGCAGAAAGTGTGTTGGTAGTATAATACGTCCCTGGTAGTACTACACAAATATTGGTTAGGTACTGCATTTATGAAGTTTTGGCGCGCTCTGACGTGTTCAGACAACACGCATGCGCACTGTAAAAGCTTCATGTTGTCAAGAACATGGAGAACTACAAGGTATGGTGTCTCGCATCCTGTACATACCAATAAGTAATTTCTTTCAGTTCTGATAGAATTAACCATAGTTGACTCTCAAAAGTCCTTAACAGACAATAAATAATTTCTTTGGTTATTTTCAGATTGTTCGACAGCTGGGTCAAAGTGCCCAGGCAACAATTTACCTCGCCGAAAAGTGCGATACTGGTAAATCGTGTGTCCTCAAAAAGGTAAACATTGTCTACGAAGCCAAGAAAACTCGTTTAAGTCAAATTTTAGAAACGTTATTGAAATACACGAAATTTTAACAACATTTTGTTTTCATATTGTGGTTTGTAAGCTTAGGGCTACTTCAACACCCGTAGATATAGGTAATTACAATAATACGTTATTATCAAGTTGACACGCTTGGGTAAGCACGCGGTACATAATTTTTAACTCCAACGTGAGAAGATGCATTTATTCAGCTGCATAGGTACCAGTGTCATCTGTCAATGCACCCATTCTATGCCCAATGTATTGACAGACGAGGCAATGTGGCGAAAATCAATTGTTTGGTATTTAATCTTAACGTAATATACTGAAGATGTCCTGGAATGATTTATGAATTGTTCTGTAAAACAGTCGAAAAGATTGGATGGACCAAGTGAAAAGTGCAGGATACATTTGTATGCTTTACAAAGGCATTGATTTGCTACCAGTATATAAGTTTGTAGAGCATTTTTTCTTATTTTTACAATCCAAACAGAACAATTCGATTTTTTCTCCATAATTGTGTGTAAATGTACTATTATGAATACTTGCAGGTGGAATGCTTTGATGAGAGTGAAGCTAATAAGGCGTTCAGAGAGGTAATATTTTACATATGTGTTTTTTAGGTAATAGTTTGTTTTCTATGTTAATTTGTATGTAAGTACAATTATACCTATGATACAATTCATTGGCATACTGCATATTATATTACAGATACGGTAATGGCATTTTACTGTCTTTGTATTCAGAAAGAGTGATTTATGTATTGTTATCTTTTTATTGTTATTCCAAGCGTATTTAATGCAAATTCATTTTGATTCCTAGTAATTCAAGTTCAGATATCAAGAAAAACCTTGAAACCTGTATTTACCAGGCATTCATCCAGATGAAATTTGAACTAATATATAAATATGTGTATATGAAGCCAGCACAGTAAGAGATTTTTTCTTTAGATGTCCATATTGTAAAAGGGACTGTTGTACTGATAACCAGTTTTCTTATTAGGCTCAGGACCTGCTGAGTTTAGAACACCCCTATGTCTCTGGATACAATGAGTTCTTCGTCATGTGGGAGAAAGAGGTAACAACCATTGATAGTGATATCATCTAGACATAATTGGGAGTGTCAACAACATCTCCCTTTAATTTCTAATGAATGTTTTTACTGTAATGTCTTTTTAAATTCATAATTAATTTCCAATGTTGAAACGTCAACATTCAAGCTAAATCTATACATACAAACTTTAAGATATATTTATGTATCAGTTTAAATATACTTTTAGGCAACTTTTTTTTATATAGTTTAAATATACTTTCAGGCAACTTTTATTTTCTAATCGAACTGACCAAGTAATATTACTTTAAATCACTTATATTTTGTGTTGGATTTATACCATGTCAATAACAAATTCCAATTCTTTGTATGAAAGTAACAATTGTTGATGAGATCTGTGTTTATTCTGTTACTGACAGTGGAATCTTGTAGAGTCAAAGTCTCTAATAGCTCATCATTTGCAAAGATAAAGTCATTTCAAGATCAGCTTTTTCAAAATTATGTATTTGCTGGTATGTTAGAATAGGTAAAATCGTGAAATTAAGTACATGTATTTGCAAAACAAAAATGGTTTATGGTATTCAAAGAATGGCAGAATAATTCTGTTACCTCTGCATACTTTTTGTTTTAGAATTCTTCAGTTTTCATGGCGATAGTTATGGATTACTTTCCTCTTGGTACGCTTGGCACCATCATGCAAAAACACTGGGAGAGCAAGGAAATCATTCCAGAGGAGGTAATATAGATGATGACTGTTATTTCTTTAAAGATTGATTTAAGGCACATCTTAATTTTTATACTTAATAAAATCAATGAATTACTCTGACATCTGATCATGGAAAGTAATTTTTTAGATTGTTTTGTTCAGTTGTTTACTTAATATGTGAATTGTTTCAGACTATCAAAAATTGGGTTGGTCAGGTGATTGAAGGCTTGGTGCATGTTCATCAGCGAGGAATCATTCACAGGTAAGTCAGTAACACTTGAGAGCAGCAAAACTCTAAAGTTGACACAACAGTATAAAATATCGATTGCATCCAGTAGTTTGATTTCACACACAGAGTTATATAGTGTTTGAATGCATAGTTTTTAGCAGTGACACACTTTACTTTTATTATTGACTTCACTTTAAATGCATGCAACTCGATATCATGGATACAAGTTTAAGCAAATGATATTGTGAAATGTTTTCCATATAAATCTACAACCACAACCTAAAAACTTAAAATCAAAAAGAGTATATTTCACAAATGTTGAACCTGTAGAATATTAATTAGATTGAATGCTAGCTCACATATAGAGTGATTGTAACCCCTAGCGTATTGAGGATGGATTTTTATGGCCTTGAACTTTTGAACATTTGATATAATGATTGACTGTCAAAATTAGATTGACAAAGTAGGATTGCAGAGTTGGAACTATTGAAGCTTATATACATTACTGCTAATATTGTTTGACAGTACATATACTAAGTAGTAATAAGAGTATGAACAGAGGGTTTTTATGTCACAATACATTGGATCCATTTTAATTGTGGAGGTCTCTCCTGCAAGAAAATGTCACTTTGGATTCTATTATATTTATAGTGAAGATATAGTACATTTTTTCAAAGACCAGGACTTTATTTAGCTGTCTGTGATGTTGCATTTATGCCTCATTCTGGGATGAAAATTTTGAATTTGGAAGGAAATTTGCAAGAGTATATTGCAAAGTTTGGAATTTTGACTTTAATATGAAATAATTTAAATGAGGAATGGTGTACATCAATAGCCCCTGAAAGTCCTGAAAAATACTTTTTAAAGAGAATGCTTATTTTAAAAGTATTAGCATTAAATAGCCATTCTTTCAGCTGTCAAGTTGTTGATTTATATTTATCTATTATATATACTTTCACAGAGATTTACGACCTAATAACCTTTACCTACAAGAGGAGGGAAGTTTAAAGCTGGGAGATTTCTCTGTAGCTACAGTGATGGGAGACACTCAGACCTGCACCAGGGCTAGTCTCAGTGAGTACCTTCTGATAGAACATTGGACATGTATCTTGTTTTAATTGGTGCCTGTGGAAAATAATTTGTGTGATCATATAAAGTTGAATTTAATTTCATTACTCTATTAGCAGAAGTCTTGAGAAATTTTACACCAGTATCTTTAAACATAAGGAATTGTAGTATTTTTGACACTGGTTCCATTTTGTTGAGCACCATTTCTATCAAAATAGGAGGTAGGATAATTAGCTTACTAATTGACTTACTTTTGACTTTCAGGTAGTGCCAATTACTTGGCTCCAGAGATTGAGAAGACAGGCTTCAGTCCTGTCACTGACATCTGGTCACTTGGCTGTATACTGTTTGAGCTTACAACATCAACTTTATATGATGAGAAAGATGTTACAGAAAAGATGAAGGAGGCAAAAGAGGACCCTTATGTGATGGAGGAGGTGTTTGAGGAGGTGGCTAATGTAAGTGTCAGAACTACCAGTACATTTAATTGAATGGTGTTTAGCTGTGTCTTTACTAGAAAAGTGATGTGTTAGAAAGATTTGAACCTTGAGGTATTCAGATATTACCTAACAGATGTTGCACTTTCCCACTTAACCTCTATAATAGGCTTTGTCTTTGTAATTGTCTCTGCTCTTCCAATGGTAACACAATATGGCCATATGTTCTCAAAGTCACGAATAATTACAAAAAAGGGGTCGGGGAAGGGGGTGCCTTGAAATGTTGTTTTTGACATTGTTTGCAAATATGTGTAAAAACAGCATTAACAAAATGTCTGTAATAGACTGAAAAACATAACTTAGTGGCATTTCAAAATATCTAGAATGGTAGAAACAAAACGGGAGGATTTAACCTTAAAGCTTTTAGTGGTTTCTCTTCTTGAATTATATGTGGGACATATAACATGGTTAAATAATAAACATTTTCAAGTTTTGATTTGAAATAATACACAAGTATGGGCTGCCAACCCTGTCTCTGCTAGGGAGTTGATACACCCTTTCAAGGGCCTGGCTGATGGTTAGAGCCAAAGAAATTGAATTCATATATGTTTTATAAGATTCTATCCTGTGTTCGTATAAATACGTATAAATATGTATCTGGATGCCACTCTGCCTCTTAACAATGACAATGGAGGATATCCTATCCCATAAGAACTTGTGTGTATACATTCAATGGCTGATGTAGAAATGAATACATTCAGGACACTTTGGCCTGAAAGTATTATTCTGTCCTTAGAGATTGAATTCCTAGTGATAATTTGAAATTTGCAGTTAATGTGCTTCAGTACATCCATTTTGAATTTGTTGGTATGAAGAGACAGTACACAATCTACTATGATTTTCACAGGTTTTTAAGACCTTCTAAGCACTAATTCAAACTAATAACACAGAGATGAAATCCCTTCTGTATAATACTTTGTCTTGATTTTTCAGCATTACTCTGGAGAACTGATCAGCTTAATTCGTCTAATGTTGAAGAGGAAAGACAGGCCTTCTGCTTTGTAAGAATCAATTTACAGATCTGTATAAAGATAAATAAGATACTGGCAAAGTAAGATACAGTACAGTTTTTAGCTCATGTGGTCCGCAGGACTGGTGAGCTTATGCTAAGGCAATGAGTGAATAATTATGAGTCCCTTTTGCTGGAATAGAAGCAACAGAATATGCTTTTCTTAAACTGACACTACTTTTTAATTTGTAGTGGTGAAAAAGTAAAGTTTCCTTATTTCTGTAGTTCATTAGGATTGAGTTGATTACTCCAGAATTGATTATTGGAGTAATTTGTGTTATATTAATTTTACAGAGACCTGAAGAAGAACAATGCATATGTGAAGGCTTGTGTAGAAATGACAGATGCCTCACAGCTTGAGAAGAGGAAACGACAAAAGTCAGCCCGTAAAGACAGACGTAAGACCTGTAGATGTCTTTATCAAATACATAAAGTTTAACAGTGTATGTTTATATTGGTTTTATATATAATGATGTCATGTGCTTTGTTGTATTATAGGTACAGTACCAAAGGATGGAGGTCTGATTCGAATCCTAGAACACCTTGCCACCTATATAGACTACGAGGAACAGGTGCTGGAATCTCTCACACTAATACTTGAAATGTGTAAGGAGTCAGAGACATTCCAGAT
Organism: Ylistrum balloti; assembly: GCF_031769215.1. Taxonomy (NCBI): domain Eukaryota; kingdom Metazoa; phylum Mollusca; class Bivalvia; order Pectinida; family Pectinidae; genus Ylistrum; species Ylistrum balloti. The sequence continues at coordinate 328,201 of NW_026782116.1, read as the reverse complement.
AGATGCTAGTGGCAAGCGACTTATTAGTGTGGCCATGAGAAACAATCTACAAAATGAAAATATCCAGATCACAGGATGTAGTATATTCAACCGCTTGCTTGTGACTGGAAGCTCAGGTAGGTACAGAGAGGAAACTTAGTAGATGATATTCTTATTGTGGAATCTCATTAATTTGAACATAGTTTTGAACATTGAGCTCTCTGTTTACTCTAGTTGTTATACTTATTAGTGGGTCGTTGTAGACAGTGTATTTTCTGTGTACAGTGGAACCTCAGTAATCTGGACTGTGTGTTTTTTTCCTTTAGAGACAAAATTCATCAGTCTGGACATTGTGTTTCTTAAATATAAATTTTCTTTGTACAATAATTCAACCTCATTGTTTCGCACTTGGACCTTGTATTTTTGAGATTAGAATATCACAAATAAGTTATACCAATTACATCTGTTATGGCCATAGGTCATCATTAATATATATTCTATTTATTCAATCATTCAGTGTCATTACAGCAGTGACATCAATCTGATACATTTTTAAACATATCCAACTAAGTTGCGTACATGTATAGAGAATAAAAGAAAAGAAGAAATATATGAGTGGAATTTAATTTCCAAGTTCATTCCTTATGTATAGCAGTGCTTAAGTTGTTAATAAGAGTCAGATGAAATGAAAATGTACATGTAAATGACTGCGTCCTTCTGATGGGTACTTAATGGTTCAAGTCAAATGTCTGAATTGTCAGTATCAGAATTAGGAGGACTCTATACAGGCATTGAAATAAGAAGCTTCCTTACTTTGATCATAATTTCTGTGTTGGTTTTGAAATTTTTATACAGAAAAAGGTAATATTGATTTTGACAGACATTTTTATCACTCGTCATGAAGTTAAGAGAAAGGTTAATGTACGTGGTAAGTCTCACCCAGTCTTGGAATGTAGATATGATATAGATAATATTCTCTCATCCTACATAAACCTCATACCTTACTAACTGGAGCGCATGGATATTCTTGTAAACATTTTACTTCATTTTTTTGAAACCCAACAGAATACTGTAGTGGTTCAGAGTTATGTATACCATTGAAAACTACAATTTATTTTCTTACAAATAAGCTGTTCATCACCTCTAGAAAACAACATATATATAATACTAAGGCTTCTGTGCTATGTTTTATTCACCAGTTTTGAGTAATCATGAGCTAATGCTGTGTGATCATGCTGGCATCGAAATAAAAACTAATGTTTTTGAATAAGTTTATCAACTGAATCTTACTAAGTAGATCATGCATCCATAATATTTTGGGTTATGATGATATGCTTAAAACTTATAGTTTTTATTCTGTGAAATTTTATGATGTGATGGGCTTTATTGTTTGGCAATTTAAACTTAGGTTGCTTTTTGAATTAATTTAAACTTAATATACACCTGTTGTTTTGTATTTTTGATTATTTTGTTAAGAGTTTTTGATACTTAACTACATTGTAAATGCATTTTGCTATGGCTGTCATTAATTGCTGTGATGTAGATAAATGGTATACTCTACTCTGGCTCACTGATTAGACATTCTCCTAGAAAAATCAATAGTCTTCTTTTATTTCAATGCTCTTATAGTTTTTTTAAATCATTATTTGACATGTGTTTATTTTTAAGAAAATTTGAGATCGTTCAGAATATTTGATTTTGATACTAGAACTAAGTTGTTAGCTCTATTTGATATTTTTAATGTACATTCATTTTGGTCGTAGTTGTACATGATGCTTTTGCTGATTGCTGATAGGCAGCCATCTTGAATTGCAGATTGCTATCACAGTTTATCAGAGAATGCTTGAGAGATCTTTCTCTTATTTTATACATAGTTTTCCCTTGGTCCCTAGTTGTGCACATTTAATTTTGAGCATGTTCAATTGTGAAATTCAGGAAAATATTTTACTTAGAATGGCCAATTTCAAATATATTCAAAAATGGTTTTAGGACGTCTAACCATCATTCCCTTATTATTATTGACATGACTGACATTTCAACTGTACATGAAGAAGAAAGAAGTGAAAAGATCAAACTTACATGTTACATGGATTCAACAATGATCATAGGATTTTTAGGGCTAAAATCCAATGGGATATTTTTTTCCCTTGTAAGGTATTTAAACATTTCCTCATGAATTCAAATATTTTTTTTATATTTCTCTAGCAAGTGATAGGAATAACAGTGTCCTTGTTTTTTGTAGAAGTTGGTTCAGTAGTTCATTGAATGAATGAGTGAATGCAATGTAGTATGCCATGACTATTCTGCTGTTCATAGATGTTCTATAGATGTCACTCTGACTTGGTCAGTATAAGGCCATGAACACATGAATTTTCTTTTTTCATTCTTTAGCAATAAAAAGCACTTCCATCTAGTTGATTATATTGCACCCTATATATATGTTCACTCCCAAGTACCACATCTCATCCTTTTTTTTCTGCGTTTCTATTTTTTATCTTTTTCATCATTGAAACGATTATTACTTTAATGAAGCTCTTTTAGTAAATAAACAAAATAGAGGTAAAAAAAACTTGATAGCTGAATGAAATACACAGGATGATATATCAGAACAATATCAGAAATGCCTTGTTATTTATGTCACCCAGATATTGCATTCATATTGACAAATTACAGTACATTCTGAAGACTGTTTAGTGGTTAAGTATATCTATGTCAGATAAAATTTCAAATTCCATTTCCTAATTACATCTTGAAATATTGTTGTGTTGCTAGAACAAGGTTGCTGCAATATTTGTGTTCTTACTTTTGCCTTTGTTTCTGGGCATATCACTTTATTATTTCATTTAGAATTGTCAAAATTTCTCTGTAGGTACATCTTTCACAGTATTACTTTGTAAATAGGTCACAGTGACTCTATACTGTGATCCTTTACCTTCAGAAGTAAAATGTGTTTTAAACAGATTGTTGGGTCCAACCTTCCATAAATGTGTGGATATATCTTCAGTCATGTATCATAAATAGATCTGCTTTGATAGATATTTTTCACTTGTGACCGTCATACAATTTTGTACAAGAAATGTATCTTGCAATAAATACAAACAAGGGAATACTTAGGATGACTTGTATAAAGTCCATTGAACCCAGAGAAAATTGAATGAGATACATGACATATTTATAGCTATTGTTTGAAATTAATTCTATTTATGAGTAAATTTCTAGTATATTATACACTTGTTACTTGGTTGGTCTTAATTGGGATGAGACATCACATGATTTACAGAATTTCAAAATAACTACTATCATATTGTGGTTGAGGGCATTATAAGAAATATTTTTCTAAAAAATTCATTAACACCATAGCAAAATTTTATCAGCTTTTCAAGCAATTACTAGTTAATTATAAAAAACTGCTTTTCAATAGTCAACAAAATTTAAAGCAAAATTGTACAAATCTGTGTGATTCAAATTTAATTTTTACAATGTTTTACAGATTTACATTTTGCACTTTAAATCTTAGAGAAAAAATACAGCAAATTTGCATTATGCATTACATGATAGTTTTATCAAAATAAACAGAGTTTTTGAAACTTTTTAAGACAAGATTGTTTTGTAATAGATATATGATGGTACTGATTGTTTTGTAATAGATATATGATGGTACTGATTGTTTTGTAATAGATATATGATGGTACTGATGGCATACAACTGCAAAATGATTTGGAGGTTCTGATGGGAATTCAAATGTGACGATAACAGGACAGAAATCATAAAAAATTATTGTTTAAGTATTTTGCATCAAAATAATAATGATCATTATCTGCTGACAAGTACAATAAATTTCCCAGCAGACCTGGACTGTATGTATGTACCTTTGTGGTTTCAGACAAGCCAAATGATGCCATATTCTCCTCAGACGTAATCAGTATATTCCCACGAGCTATGGAGGTGAGACAAACTGTATGACTTTCTTTTCTGTTTGATTCCAAGGTTATAGATAACAACTAGTCTAAAACACATATACAAGTAACTTTTTTATGTAAACCTGTTTAAATGTTTGCTAAGTGTATAAAGTTTACTGGTCCATTATTGAAGCTACTACAAGGAATTGGATCAGGATTGTACATTATATTAGAAAGCTTTACATGATGTTTATATTAAAATATGACTGCTATATGATACTAAAGGTTTGTCTTCCTCTGTGTCTTTTCATTATTTTGTATGTGTATGTCTTTTATATCCCTCTGCTTGTAATGGCCAATTTCTCTATGCAGGTACCTTTTTGAGTAACTAGATTTTCCATACTACAATTTATTCATGACATGCCTTGATACATACCCATATATATTTGAGGACATTCTAATGGTGCACATTATTTTAACACCTCCAGACATTTGGGTTGCCATGGTAACTGGATCAATATACATAGGACTTTTATTGAAAAATTTGTCCGAACAACTCCACCTACAGCTGTTAAGAGATTCAGTGAAACTATACAGGAATGTTAGGGACCATGTGAAGATGTGCACGCAGTTTTTTTAAGCAAAAAGTTTGGTTGCCTCTGTAACCAGGTCACTATAAACAGGTTTTTATGTAATGACAGTAATTCATCAATCCTTTGATCAATTTTATTGAAACTTGGTCAAGTGGTGTAACTTATTAATGCCTGTAGTGTGACAAATCAGGTGTTTCCACAATTATTACAATTGAAATATGATAAAGGCTAGTGATTGGTCCAAATTAAGATATTATCTGGTAAAGTTGAAAATTGGTATAAAAAAGTTAAGAGGGATGACAAATATAATGATACCATTTTGGAAATAAAAAATTGTTGCCATGGAGTTCAAATGTTAGCCTCTTGGAGAAATCTTTTCGGGACAACCCTTGAGAAACTTGTTGATTTGGGAGGGGTTATTAGTCGGCCATCCTGGTGAGAGATCAAGTTTCAATGGATATACTTGTCTTTCAGGAACACAGTTCTAGTGCTGAAGTCCAGCAGGTAGCTGCAGCATCCTTGATGGCTCTAGCCTGCAACAGTATGTAATCACCTATATCTATATTTGCTGTACAATAATTGAGTGTTCATAGTTATACAGTTAATCAAATTGTCATGGTTATCATTTCTGTACTGACACTTTTTATCACCTATATCTATATTTGCTGTACAATAATTGAGTGTTCATAGTTATACAGTTAATCAAATTGTCATGGTTATCATTTCTGTACTGACACTTTTTAGTCCTTGTCAAAAGCCAATTTGTAAGATTACTAAATAATCAAATATATTGACAACATGACAAGAAACTGAAGGAAGTCTACTTACAAGTTGTTCTCATTGCAGGTGAGGCAGCGGAGGCTATTGGTTTTCTTGGTGGTGTTAACCACATTCTTGAGGCGCTGAAGAAATTCCCTAATAACCCAGAGCTCTGTGCCACATGCTGCCATGCTCTGTGGAGTCTTTCTGTCAATGGTGGGTGATGCTATGTTGTTCAAATTCTTTTTTTCCCGATAAAAGCATGACACTATAAATCTTGGACATACACTGTTTAACCTGATAACAGCACATCCCTTTAAAACTTGTAATACATTGTTTATCTAGATCATTAATGCTTATTGATAGCATGACACATTTAAGTTGATACATACACGATTTACCCTGATAATAGCATAAAACAACTTGTAATACATTGTTTATCTAAATCATTAAGGCTTATTGATAGCATGACACATTTAAGTTGATACATACACGATTTACCCTGATAATAGCACAAAACAATTTGTAATACATTGTTTATCTAAATCATTAAGGCTTATTGATAGCATGACACATTTAAGTTGATACATACACGGTTTACCCTGATAATAACACAAAACAATAAAATTGATTTACTATTAATGCTGATAACAGCACAACACAAATACTATGAAACTATTACTGTTTAAAAACAGACTTTTACCAAAATAACAGCATGACATACTACTTTCTTGTGATACCAACAAATGGAAGGAAAGTGTTAAGGCACTACAAGCCAGTGAATTAATGTAAAAATGTAAATACAGGATAATGTAAATAACTGGACAGGAATTCCTATCTAAACCCATGATTCTGTTGAATCCTGCTTGAAGACCAAATGAAAGTTAAAATTATATATCTTATTTGACAGAGAACAATGTAAAGATTGTGACAGCAGAGAAGGGACTTGGTTTGGTATGTGATGCCCTGAAAACACACATGAATTCTCCTGATGTGGCTGAGGCTGCTTGTGCTGCGTTGATGTCCACAACACTAAATGGTCAGTACAGTCAAGTGGTTCTGATTATCGTTGTTTTACGTCCTGTACCTGCAAGGTCAGTAGGATGTAAGCAACAATAAACTATGTGAACATGTATGGATACATATTGTATTATAGAATATGTTGATTATATGTGGTTTTTCTGCATGTCACACAAGTACCAGGGATATGTGTGAGCTTCACTATACAAAACAGTTGTTAATGTGTCTATACATGAGAATAATGTGATCGTGACCATGTTTTACAGATGAAAATTTAGTGTATGTTGGTGACCTTGACTGCGTTGGCCTCCTTATCAGTGCTATAGACAAACATACTGAGAACCCTAAGGTTGTCAAGAATGCCTGTATGGCCTTGGCCAGCCTGGTAGAACCTGATGGTGAGTTGTTGTCAGAGCAGTAGACATTCTGGTTTTGTGCTGTTGATATAAAAAAAATTAATGTTAAAACTATACAATAATCTCTACAATCTAAAATTGATAAAATTACATAAGTATAATTTATGTTTGGTTTGTAGAGGTCTACAAATGTAAGCTTAATTCTTTGTTTACCCTATGATAAGGTTAAGCCGTTAATGATAATTACTTACCAGTATTTCACATCAACCTACTCATTGTAAAATCTCTTTACAGAGGAAAGTGCATATAGGGTACTAGCCAATGAGGCTTCAGGTGGAGGTCATATAACAGGTATACCCAAGGTCATGAGTGCATACGAACTCCACAAAGACAATGCTGAGGTAGTAGAAAGTATAGCAACACTGCTTATGGAACTTGCTGAGTATGGTGAGTGTTAGATACATGAGATAAATACCAAACACATGTACTTTTAAGATAGAGTTTGGGCACATTATGTCATTTCCTGTATTTTTCCTGGCCAACCAACAAACTTGAAACATAACACACAGTCCAACTTAACAGCATACATTATCCATTTACACAAGTACACAAACATAGTAGATATACATGTTTATTAATTGAAATCAACTATTGATAGGTATGAAGTTAAGATGGTGAAGTATAATTTGGAAAAGTGTCATTTAATTTTCATTTTTGACTATAAATTGGTTTTTACTTCATGAAATATAGCCTGTATTGATTATCTTAATTTCTTTTTTTAATTTAAATACTGTAGTGAAAATTGAATTCTTTTGAGAACAAGACAACTACCGGTAGGTTTTTTGTCTGTACATGTGTACATGTGTATAATCAAGGTATACTGTCTTGATTGATGTAGATGGTGGATTGATGACAATTGAAACTAAGGCCTCTGGTAAAGTTACTATATTAGTATGTTTTAGGTAGTGCACATATTGCCAAAAAATATAAATCTAGAAAATACATTTATCCATTTGTTCAATGTCTATGCATCATAAATCATGAGTGTCCATAGACACTAATAGAAACTGGTTCATTGTTGTTACAATTAGAATTTTTCTCTGTCCTAATTGACAAGATAAGGAGTAATTCTGTTTCTAAATTATTGTTTAGAAAAAACAGTCATGTTTGGTTACCAGTAATAAAACCATTCTAGATTAATTTTGAAAAAATAATTGTTTTCATTTAATTCACAAACCCTATCATATATATATTTATCTGTACTACCCAATTCTGTATGAAAACACAGGATCAAACTTTTAAGGAAGTTCAAACCTTTGGATAAGTAGATGTCATTGCAGTAAATATGGGGGATTTCACATCAAAAAATAGTAGTGAAACTGTAAATACTGTGAGGGAAAAATAGGTCATTGGATTCTTTGAGTTATTAGAAACTTTGAAAAAAATTTCCTCGCAATATGGGAGAGGAAAATAAATAAGAATTTTCAATTATTTGGAGTTTTCATTTCTCCCAGATTTCTTTTTTTTATTTTATTTTTTTTTTTTTTTAATTTGGAAGTCTAAGTTTTAACTATCAATATTTGGATACCAAGTGACATTAGATGAATACATTTTAACACCGGTTACTTAGAAATTCTGACTAAATTCTACACATCCCACTGAACTTTGTGCCAATCCTAAAGTATCTATTCCATATTCCCATTTACTAGTATTTATATGGCTACAAATCTTCATTCTAGATGAAATTTGCTACGACTTAGTCAGCTTTAAGATTCAGAATAACCTGTATGAAATACGGCAAAAGTTTGCAAGAAATGAGGTGAGAGGCCTTGGCAACATAATGATAGTTGCATGTTGGCCATGTGCAGTGTGGAGACCACTGTTGTGATGCTGAGCTTTAGGAATGGTCGTTTACAGCTTGTTGCCTTTTGTCTATTAATGTTACATTCTACATTTGTGTTAAAAACAAAAAAATAATCTTGACTGGTTTTAGCTTGATGTGCTCAATGTACCATTGATTAACATGGAACAGGATCAGTCTTTTCTTTTAACTGCTTTTAAATACCACCATGACCCCTATATAACAGGGGAAAGCAACAACATTATTATTATATGGAATAAGAATAAATAAATATGATTATGTATTAATATGTATTTTTGGCTACCAAGGATAATTATATATTCTTATCCCATTATATCATTGCTAGCCAGGAGTTGTAATTTCTGTGTTTTAACAAATGTGTATTAATTTCATCTATGCATAAGCTAAGAGACATTATTTTAAATAGCTTCTTTTAAAAATTGCAATGTCTGGAGTTATATAGGTTGTTGAGCCAAAGAAAGTTTGTTCCAAATTTCCAAATGACACTGACATACAGGGTAAAGAACACATAGAATGAGTTTACATTTCCCAATATCAGGTCAATTATTAAACTTGTTATGTTATGAACAGAATTTTGTATAGAAAATGACTGTTGAAAACCATGTAACAAATGTAACTGTGAAATTGTCCAGCCTATGTTACTTCATAATTAATTTGTTGACAGCAAAAAGGAAAGATTTGTTCAATGACACAAATTTTGGATGTACTATCTTTTTATGTATTAAAAGTTTTGCAGATTGTACAATGTATGGAACGTGTGATTTAATCTGTATGTAGTGTGTAATTGTAACATGCAATGGTTGATTAAGTCCAGTTGGCTAGCTTACATTGTCTGGTGTGTGTGTATATATATATATATATAGTATGTTCTGTACTTCGTAGAAAAATCAGTATTTTTTAAAAAAGAAACAATATACCTGTTGGCTATGTACATTCACAACACCATATTAAGACACAAGTTCAACAGGAAACAGATCATAGATAGAAAAAACAATGTTTATACTGAACACAGTGGATAAACCATGTACATACTGAAAACAGTGGATAAACCATGTACATAATGGTACATGTATATCATTACCAACAGACAATAATGTTGCGCAGTGTACCCCATCCTCTTTTTTACTGTTTTGTGTGGAGCCAGACTAAATGCATGCTCCTTCATGCCAGTTTACCATAATTATCAGTACAACAAGTTTTACATCATATTATCATCATCAGACTGAAAATGTTGATTATTTAAAAAACAAAAAAGAAAAAAAAATTGTCCAGTTACCTTCTGGTTTCACTAAAATGTATTAAAAAAATTTAAACAACAAAAAAAATTCTTTTCAATGACAAATTATCCTTTAAATTTTTACCCTTTAGACTTGGAGAAATAAAATGTGTCCTAAAATAGTTAGCCTGATCAATTTATCAGTAATATGATGTAAAGCTTAACAAGTGTTTTCTTGTGTGGCCTGTATGTATAACGCTTGTTTTCTGTGTTGTGTTGCGGTAACAGATGATGTGAGGGCGGAATTGAGACATTTGAATGTGGGACCCAAAGTACTCTCAGAAATTTTCAAACGATTCAAAGAAAATGTGGTAAGAGAGAAGTATATAAACACCTGCCTGCACATTTGCTTGTTTTAAAGTCCTAACACATTTTACCAATTCTTCTCACATTTCAGATTTCTACTTTGATGAATCTGTTTTTACATATGAAGTCTTAATCTTGATATCTTTGGAATTTGAACTAATGAAATAACAGACAATTATAGCACCTGCACTTATCAATAAACCAAAAAGGGGAAAAAAAATAAGAATTTTCAAGAAATTCAACAATATGAATTATATTCATTGCAGTACCTGTATCATTTTGCTATTTCTATAACCAGTGACAAACTTTTCCTGGATTTGGAATGATTTGGTAGCAAAGAATTTCAAACTGTATGAATAGAAGCTTTCTGAATATATATAAATATATATATTTATCTTATATAATGTATAAATGTTAAATTGGTTCATTATGAACACTATGAATTACTTATTTTGTAATATTAAGAATACTGTATAACATATTGTACACTCAATGTAACTGTGGATCATAGGAATGTCATATTAAATTCTAACTTTATTCATTGTCAGGACATCATGACACCGTGTGAGAAAGCTCTGTCCCGTTTACAAACCACCATACAGCAAAAGGCTTCAAAAACACAGATGTCTGTCTGAATTGTGTCATTGTAATGGAGGAACACTTAGGAACCTATTTCATGTGAAGACTTGTAACAACTGGGAATTAGGAAGTACCCAGTGTGCCTACATATGATATATACAGTTATACATGTTGACATAAACAGGACATTGGTGGTGGCAGAACATCCAGTAACTGGGGACATTCAGCATTGATGAACTAAAACCCCACAGATTGACAAGGGCAATGTTTCTGATGAATAATTATTGTTATGCAAGAATAGATTGTGACAATCCATTCTAAAAACTTTGTTTATAGAAGCTACATTATACAATCTAGCTTGATATACTACCAGAGGTAAAAGCTGATTGATAAACTTACTGTATACATATGATACACTATCAGTATCTTTGTTTCCTTTGTTTAATACAAAAATAATTGTTCCTGGTATATTGTTCCTAGAAGAAATCTTTAACAGAGGAAAAATATGCACTATAAACCATGTCCAAATTACTCCAACAAAGTCTGAGGTTTACACAGCAAGAATTTTATGACAGGTGCCTTCATGCTGTATAGAAGTAGTGCAAAATTAGAATATATCGTTATTGATTTTTACTCATCTCAAATTGTAATTAATTATGAAGAATACTAGGTATTTTCTATACAAAGTTACCGTGACTTGTTTTTTCACTGTTGGATGTAACTTTTGTCTATTTCAACATTATATTGGAGTTTATACTCTTTATTCAACTGTGATACAATATTAATTGTCTGTGCAATAAATGTTCACAGTTCTGTGATAGAATCACATATAAGTACCGTTCATCTGGAATATGAATTTTAATTTAATTTAAAAAAAATGATGGTTGTTAAGTTAAGATTAAGGTGGAAAGATTATTGTTTATTATTTTCACTCTGAATTTTAAAGTAACATCCAAAGTTCTCAAAGTTTGTTTTAAATGTGTCCAGACCTTTTCTTTATGAAACCATTCTTTATCTATAACAGCTAGATATAATGTTACCCCTCCAAAATTGTGTAAATTGTAATATACTGCAATTTGAAAGCATAATTATCCTCTGCCTTCCTACTTCATGAATCACATCAAACCACACTTCATATGACTGGAGAGTGTGAGGTTTAAGACATCCCTATAGTTAATGGAAGGGAATTAGAAGTTTACCACTATTTTAAAAATTTTACCTGTGGAAGTTAAGTATGTACGTTTTCATTGATACTTCTATACGTTGCCAAACTTGATACTTATACAACTCAGTATACTTTATTTTATGTAGTATTCAGGGAGGTCTGTATTTATTTGCAGTTCACATGTTAATTTATGCCTTATTGCCATTTATGGATTTTAAGAAATAAGGTAATTTTAAATTATCAGATACCTTTGATTCTGAGTAGTACTTATTTATTACTAATTTTCTGTGATTCTGAGAAGTTCTTATGCATTTCCAGTTTTCTGTGATTCCGTCCAAGAACAATCTCCTGGAGGTAATATTTGAGTTCTGAAAAATTGTAATATTTGCAGGTATATCAAGCAGATTGCTTAAAAATAAAAGTGCTTGTTAGAATTATCAACATGGTTATACCTACCTACATTTTTGTTTTATTATATTTAAGTTGTGAAATCTTCCCTATACATAGCTATGTCACAATATTATTGGATGTACAGTTTTAAACATATTGTTGAAGAATACTTATAAATTATGTTCATGTGAAATAGTGTCTTTATCTTGAAAATAATAATTTTGAGACAATCTGTTTTGTTTCTGGTTTTATTTCATAATTAATATTTTTTAATATACTTTAAGACTTTGTAAATACAGTACATAATGTGGATCGTGTTGTCACATTTTAATTTATTCAAATAATGGAATGGTTCACATATCATCAAACATCATCGACAACTTGCACTGACAGAGTAATATGAATTCTAAGTTATTAGTCGCTTGTTTTTCACACCAATCGGAGGATTTTCTTAATTCTGTTGATTCTAAACTTATGTAGTTAAAATAACATAACTTCATATTCTGTATTGTAAACCTACTTTCTTTTGTGGCTACTAACTTATGCATTTCATTATTACAACTAGTGTAATTTACTTTCACAAATTCTGAACTACCATTGATATGTATAATCTCCGTTTAAACCACATATGGAGTCCCATTTACAGTCAATAATTTGGCCGCAACAAGTAAGCTAGCTTGCTGTAGAACATGTCGGGGACACGTCAGTTATGACCTGTTCAAAAGCTAGAACAACTTATGACACTATGTAAACATTGAATGGGGTACAATGCCATGGAATAAATCAGTCTAATAACTTTCAAATCAAGTGTCTCATGCTTCTGTTTCTATGGCAATGTGAACGTCAATCACTCCATCATTGAAGTCAAACGTGATTTTACCATAAAGACTAACTACTAACATATGACAGGTGTTTAGCTGTATGAACAGCACCTTATGTAAATGATCACACATCATTGACAAAGAAAGTTTAGCCATAAAAATCGTATTTATTTTCCATGTCTTCACTTGCAGCAAATAATTTTCAAATTTGCTGCAATTGCAAAATTCAATAAAGCACTAATAGTTATCTTTATATTTCCACAACAATGGCAAAATGTTAACATTCAGTATCATAGCATTAAAGCTGGATTGTAGAGTCATGCTTGTATTTGCTTTATAGCTTATCCTTCTGATTTGTAGAAGTTAATATCAGTATCGATCAATACATCAGGTTTGGAGGAGCAGTGAAATCATGGCAATAAATTTACATTCTTACCTGTATTCTCAACAAATTGCACCATTTGGGAAAAAAAATATTTCAACAAACATTTTCAGACATTGAAAGTCTATTAAATATATAAACATGAGGTCACTTGTAACTTGATGAGTAATACTCGTCCTCCAGCTCAAACAAGTCAACAGCCATATCATCACGGAGTGTTAACAGTTTAGCATCACATTCACTCTGTAGATCCTTGTAAAGTTTACTGTTCTTCGTAATAGAGTCATTCACAGAAGGAAAGTCATTGAGGATGAGGAACTGCTTCAAATCTGATACCAGTTTCATCAGGGATTCTCCAGCCCTCACCTGTCATAAGCAGAGATAACATTTTATAGGTAATTATCAGAAAATATTATTCTGGGTTATTTTTGTAGTATAATAATTAGGCACATTCAGTGTTGACGAAAACTTGTATGGTATGCTTAAGATTCACAATCAACCCAAATAACTTTGAAGTACTGGAGTCAACGTCATTTGAGTATCAAGATTATATATTAGCTTTCACTGGTGACGAGGAAGCTAAATTGGTAGAATGTATTTCTAGAGTTGGAAGGGTCCCAAGTTTGGACCTCTGTAAAGCATCAGAGCGTCCTGGTTCAAACTCTGGTGAGGCCTTTGCATTTTTCTGCTATTGCACAAGTAATCTATAAGTTTAATAAACCTCTCCAGAAAAAGTATGCTCCATACCAGTGGTGGTTTGTGTTTCAGGAAGCTGAGAAACTGACCTATTTGTGTGGTCTTTTTGGCTATATCCTTAGACAAGACACTTTACCTATAGCCTGTTCAGCAAGGTAACCATTGGATAATGTAGTACACAGAGACCCCACCTCAAAATGAAGGTTGCTGTTTACAGGATGATAGACTCAACTTCAAACTTCAAAGCCTAGCTTCTAAGAATTCTGATAGTTCTCAATTGCTGAACTGTAAATCGGGAAGATATTTTGTAAATGATGGGATGTGTTTAGGTGTCCACTAGGTATTAAAATAATCTAGATTATATACCAATAGAAAAGTAAGACCATAGTCTTTCTGTTGTGAGTTTCAATGCAAGCAATACAAAATCCAAATATCTTTACTTTTCAATGTGATTTCCATTGATTACATGTGATTCTGTGACAATTTCAAGACATGTTAGTCACTCTCATCACCTGAAAGATGTAATGAATAGAGTCTCAGATCTTGCCATGACATCTTTATGGTTGAGGAAAGTCAAAACATTAGGCAAGTAGGTTCCTAGGAATATTTTAAAATACAGATTTGGTTAAATATTATGTTGAAAGCTTTTATGACCATGTCTCATGACATATCACTAATATACTTGTGTAAAATACAAACAATGTTATCTAAAGAATCAGGTTACATATAGCAATGATAGTTTATAGGCCAGCATTGAGCAGTGTGTTTTTCTCCTTAAATGTGTCAATGAGATCAAACATCAATTTCAGCAATGGCCAGGGTCAAAGTTTAAAAATATTAATTCTGTTACTTCAGAGATTTTCCTTACAAAAACTCTCTTTATCTAAATTGACTAACCAGGTCACAAAATCAAATATGTTAAAACCACCCAAACTTTCAATGCCATATAAGTTTTCAATGCCACAAAATCCAAATTCATAACACACAAAATAAGAAATGTCAGGAACTGCAAATTTTAGACACTTAAATCTCTTTGAAAAAGAAGGCAACTAGTTCCATATTTAGTTTACATTATGCTCTATTTGTCGTCAATGCACACAACTTATCACCACACAGGATATTGAATTCCCTTCCTATATATTTATTTCATGTACTGGTATATGTACCATATGCTACTTACAATGTTAGAACCGCGAACCTGCATTTCATACTGGTCTTGTTCTATCTGTGTTGTCTTTGACACCTGAGATTCTTCTTCTCCCTTGAAAAAAAACAGGCAAATTGGTATAATAATGAATCTCTATCTCGCAGTTACCATAGCAGTGTTGAGATTACAAAACAGAATTTTTTTCTTGGGTATCTTACTTACCCTTGCAAGCTTGATGATTTCTGTAAAGTTATCTAACATTGACTTGATATCATCTTTTAGTTTCTTGTTGTAAGACTTCAGTAGGGCCTCTTTGCTCTGTGGAAGGGCACGTTGGCTAGCCATAGTGCAGAGGTCAAATATCAGGAATTGATTGTAACCATGGTTTCCTATAAAAATGTAAGATTTTTATCAAACATGATAACTTAATATAGGTTAGCTTAACATAAGCAGAATATAAATACTCAATTTATGAAAACAATAGCTGCTAATAATAAGATATAAG
The DNA here is from genome assembly GCF_031769215.1 of Ylistrum balloti. Taxonomy (NCBI): domain Eukaryota; kingdom Metazoa; phylum Mollusca; class Bivalvia; order Pectinida; family Pectinidae; genus Ylistrum; species Ylistrum balloti. Next base: position 312,446 of record NW_026782116.1, on the reverse strand, counting down.
ATAATAAATTTACACCATCATAGCAATCTATATGAATGGTTTTCAACAATATAACTTAATGTAAATAGAATGTCTTTATAGAACGAGTGGATTTGTCTAAATCAAAGGGTAAATCCAGACAGGATCATAAAACAGCCCTTGGTCAGATTTGATTTTGATATATCCGAAGAAATATCTGCTGTAGCTGATAGTCTTGTGAAAGTGATACTGGTCTGAATGTGTATGGGGGAAAGTTTGTTATATGACGCCTTTATTTATAAACCGATTATTCTTATCCCAAGAGACGTCTCTGTTATCCCTTACCAATTTCTAATAAATCCGTCGAAATAGGTGTCACTGGACTTAATGATCTTATCTAGTTTAAATGTTTATGCAAACATACTTCATTTATGCTACATATAGTCATTTATATGTCCTAACTGAGTTATCTCAGGGATATTTAATAGAAGCGTCATACGTCTCTGAATATCGTAACATTATATGTTTCATTTGGTGATTACCTACGGATCTTTTGTGTTGCAATGCCCGCCGCACTGGGACCGCGTCAATACAATGTTTGCATAATTGGATATCACCTTAAAGCGTTTTCTTGATCCGGGCAGAATTCTACATCCGGAAAGTGGGAACGAGAATCCCCCTTTTCCGGGGTTAGCCATCATGGTTAGTGGTTCTTGAATTGAAGTGTTCCATTATCGTAGAGTTATCGCCGACATCCTTGAGACTTTATACTTCAATGTCATATTAAATGAGAAACAAATATCCTTTTTATTTGATGTGGTATTGATGAAAACGGTCAAGAGATGTTTAAGGCTAAATAAATGTTTGAACTGAGGAACATATCACATTGTTGACGTTGAATATTAACCGTGTTCAGTGTCAACATACAACATGTGACTTTACCTTGCTTTCCTTTAGTTTATGGTAATTGTCCTTTGGACGATTTTTTTTAAAAATGGTAATGCGAACATCCGAAAATGGAATAACTAAATACTTGTTAAAATCCATCTTCCCAACCCTGGTTTAGAATTTTTGCCTATTGATGTAACGTTTATTGAGAACTTTTCGAGTTATTACACTGGTCTCTAGGAAATGCCATACTTAACGGACGAGGGATATTGATATGTTCACGAAGTTGTAAATTCTCTGAAGCTGAAAAAATACTAAAAACATCAATAGCTAATCTGCACTTTTAATGAAGTAAAATAAGAGAAATTTGCAAGGAATATAATTTCAGTTTAGGCGGATATAGTGAAATTGCATACCGATCAAACATTTCTACAGTGAATGAAAATAATTAAGCAATGCCTGAAAAGTACTGCATGTATCTCTTTGTAACACGATACCAGAGAAGTTTTGAGTTTACAAGACTTGCTGTTTTGATAAGCCAGTTTTCCCAAAAAGTTCATTACTGATCTTTTTAAAATCAAAAGTTATAGAAAACTTAACGGGCTAGTCATAATAGGAGTGAATAGGGTATAGGTAGATGAGGTTTGGTAACATGTTGATGAGGGGACTCCATGTCTCGGTGATTAAACACAAAAGCTAACTCCAGACAAGTCTACTGTAGGTATAATTTTTTTGTATTCCTCTATATTTTACATCCCTTCCTGTTCCTCGACTTGCACCAAATTTAATACCTGTGAACTTGCCCTAACTGGAACAACTGTATAATATTATGGTATATTTTAATTCCAGCCAATGAAAAAAAAGGGGAAGAAGAAGGTGGCTGCGGCCCCTTTGATGGCCAAAAGGGCTGTTGAACAGAAGAAAGTTGTCAATCCCCTTATTGAGAAACGACCAAGGAACTTTGGAATTGGTAATTATGAGATTCTAAAGATGCTATAAAAATTGTCCTAAAAGATGAAAGGTAGTGAACTTAAAAGGAAGTTTATATTTGTCCAACTGTAAACATTTCGGTTGAAAATAATGCATAGCAATGATTACCAATAAATTCAGGCAGTTAATGATAAAGACTCCGAGCTAAATTTTGAAGGGGAGAAGAGCTTTTGCATCTATTCTTGAAAGGAGAGAGAAGTCTAAAAACTTTGTTTGGAGCAGTTACTTTCTGTAATAGATGCTCAATTTTTTTTGATATATGAACTAAATTAGAAGTCTGTAAGTTGTAAACTTGTATTTTGAGATAAACCATTAGTCGTTAATCACAATAGTGCTGTTTCCATGATGCCTGCCTTTTCTGATCTGATCCCAAGTAGACATGCGACACAAAAAATGTTTCTTCTATCAAGGTTCCATTCCTTGTGAAAGAGAATTTCTTTAAATGTTTTTTCTTTGTTAACAGGTCAGGATATTCAGCCAAAAAGAGACCTTAGCCGTTTTGTCAAGTGGCCCAAGTACATTCGTCTCCAGAGGCAAAAAGCTGTACTTCTGCAACGTCTGAAGGTTCCACCCCCAATTAACCAGTTCAAACAGACTCTAGATGGAAAGACAGGTGTGTTTGATCATATAGAACTGCTGTCATAATCTTTAAAAAAAAAACTGTTTGAAAGCATTTACTATTAACACTAAATGTTATATTGCTAATATGGAGGGGGTTGGGGACAGGAGATAAATCAATAAAACCCAAGTTTGATCAACCTTATTATTTATGTTAAAATTACTGAAAAAATGAGAGCTTAAGCCAGCTGTATACAACATGATTTTTGCAGTGATGAGAGAAAGATTTTGCTGTCTGATGAGTCTATGCTGTTAGCAAATCTACCACCTTGATCTCTGAGCAAAAATTTGTGCTGTTAACTTGTATTGGTTTGCAAAGACTTGAATGATATTTGTGTTTGATTATTATTTAGATAAATGTTTTCATGAACAGAATCAATAGACATATTCATGCACATTTGTGTAAACTTTACAGTGAATAGTATTGTTAAGATAACAAGCTTCCAGCTTTCAGTTCTGAAAAATTTGTACAATGGTAGAAAAAAATTGAAATTTCTACCAACAAATCAAGCAGATAGGGAAATGATTCAAATGTTATGACAACATTATCATTCAGGTATTAACTGATGTAAAATTGCAGATGATCATAAACATTGTCAACCATTCTATATTTTATGTACCGCTTGTAGGGATACTTTTTTAGTAGACTGTCTGCCAGATACCGCCTGTAGGGATACTTTTTTAGTAGACTGTCTGCCAGGCAAGGAATTTGATTTACTACCCATGGTACTCTGCCAATCTAAATGAAATGCAATGATGAGAGAAAGATTTTGTATCTGATTTGTAATGCTGTAAGCAAATCTACCACCTAGATCTCTGAGCAAATAAGATGCAGACTTAAAGTTCCTTCTTGAATGTAGTAAAAATTAATCTCGCTTGACCTTAATAGTTTTAAAACATCATTCATTTCCATTACTTTAAACATTCCTGTGAGTGTAATGAATGCTGTGATGACTTATTTACCGGATTCTGAACAAATTGTGAAGTCAGATCATAATTATCTGAGCATCGTTACCTGAATCTAGGTTTATGAGGATGTCCCAAATACAAGTCCATGGAAACTCGATATTGCATCAATTTCCCGCAAGGCCAGGAGATCTTTGAACATGAGAATTAAATAGACCTTTTTTTAAAATTTCATTTGGGGTTATTTTTGGGTTCAGTGTGCAATTTTACATCTTTATTTTGTGTATAGTTATATCATAAATTTTAATTTTGTCTGCCCCTAATCTGAAATGGACAAAGGATAATTCTTAATCTGTGTTAAAATTTTGAAAGAAAATAAGTTTAAATATAAGATTTTTGTATTAATGGAGTTTGCAATGATGTGTGAATTTCTTCACCTGACCAAATTATGAAGATCACATCACAAACGAGCTTTTTAAATCTGAGCAAACTCCCAATTTGGAAATAGAGATATTTATTAAATATTCAGTTAGATTAATTCATCAGGAAAATTTTTATTCTCTCCCATCAGCAACACAAGTTTTCCGTCTGATGGACAAATATAAGCCTGAATCCAAACAGGCAAGGAAGGCTAGACTGAAGGCTCGTGCAGAACAGCGTGCCAGTGGTGGTGATGATGTACCAACAAAGCGTCCCCCTGTAGTGAGGTCAGGAGTCAACAACATCACATGTCTAGTGGAACAGAAGAAAGCACAATTGGTGGTCATTGCCCATGATGTGGATCCATTAGAAGTATGCTTGCTTAATAAGAGTTATACAAGTTTCTGTTAGTCATGTAAACTGAAAATGTTATAAGTATGATACTCTGAAAGTTTCATGTATTAGCCTATGCAGAGGTCAATAATAGTGGAGTTTACCGAGTACTTGTAGGTTTTAATCTTCATATATCAGTTATGTCAAATTTGCTGTGATGATTTATGAATTTCTTCACCTGAGAAATTTATGAAGAGTAAAACCGAGCTTTTTAAACCTGAGCAAATTTTGACTTATTTTGAAATATTTAAAAGTAGATAATGTCATATATAGTGTTATCATTAAAAGCTGGTTGCTGGCAAAAGAATCCTTTTATTCATCAACTCTAAACCAACTGTATTTCAGAAAATATATATTGGAAGATATAAGAAATTAATATAACTGGGGTTTTTTTTAACCACCTTTTTCTTATCTTAGGATAACACAAATACCGTAAAATTAGCCTATTTGTTCTGTTTATGTAAATGAAAAATTAATACAAATAAGATTTACACTAATTGTGAATTAAGAGGCAAATACTAATAATTGTTTTATTAAAAGAATCAGTGTACCCATTACCCCTGAATATGAGGGTACAAAATCATCTAAATTGGTAAAATTTAAAGACCTGTACCCCCACATTTGAAGGACTTCCATATCATGAATACATTCCCCTGGATAAACTACCCTCAGTTTCAAAATACAAGAGAGAATACTTAAAGTAGATAGCTTGTTCAGTGATAGACATGTAAAAGCTGACCATTACAGCTGAGTATCAAAATTTGCAGGATTCTGTGGAAAAGACTCCAAACAGATTTGTTTTTACATTTAAGATCAAAGTAAAGTTTGCCCATGTAATACAAGATTCATGGAGCAATGAGTAAGAAGTGTAACAAAATGATATTACCTCAGGACAATTCTTAGGGTAAAGAGGGAGAAGCTTGTGCACTTTTTTTACACAAAAGGAATTTCTAAGCATTACAGACTTATGCCACATTTGCAGTGATGATGTAATGAATTTCTTCACCTGAGAATTCATGAAGATCCAAAACGAGCTTTTTAAAACTGAGCAAATTATGGCATATCTTCACAGTACTTGTAGAATAGTTTGATTGTAACACTTTAAGATAAACTATGTATGGCACAGTAAAGCAAAGGTCCCAGTCATTGTTGCTAAAAATTGATTTTCATTTGAGCTGCTCCATAATTTTCTGATAACAGTTTATGTAAATTTACATGTACATTAATCTTTGATTTGGGCACACTGTTAAAAATTTCATGGTCTATGTTACTATTTCTGTTCATAGAAATATGCAGAACAATGAAAAATGAAGAGATTTTTTCTGTTGAAATTTACAACTTACGTGCTTCCTCATTATGAATGATAAATGTGTATATGGGATGCTGTGATGATTTTTACCGGATTCTGAATAACCACTGAAGTGTTATTTGAGCTTTTTAAATCTGAGTCCCATAAAATGCAAATCTTGTAACGTTTAGATAGTCATGTCGGAAATTGTACAGATATTGGTATTGATTTACACCTTAGTATCAGGGAGTATATTCTTCGCCTTTATTACAGATTGTGTTATTCCTGCCAGCTCTATGCAGAAAGATGGGTGTACCTTACTGTATTGTGAAAGGAAAAGCACGTTTAGGACGTGTTGTCAACAGGAAAACTGCCACATGTCTGGCAATTACAAATGTCAACCCGTAAGTATACTATCAAGTTGATGTTGGAAAGAGTTGTTAATACACTTACTGAAGATGTCGAGGGCATTGTGATATTATAAGAAAGGAAATAAATAGATACCATACGCAAGAACAATATAAAACAGTATATTGTAGACATAGGTATATATTTTGATTCTGTTCCATGGTACTCCTGTTCATTGAAGCAAGTAGTGATGTATACATTTCAATAGCCATGATATATATAAGTGATTATAACCTTGGCTGTGTCTGAACTTGCTTAAAATTAAAACTATACAATTTGAATAATTCCAAATTTACCTGTCTGAATTTTTACCTGGTAGTCAAAATTCAATTAATAACCAATATGTTAAGTTGTTGTAACTGAAGCATAATTATGTCTTTGCATGAGATAGACACATGTTCCTGTAGCTTCAAAAACAAATCCCTTTCCACTCAGTGGTACTGTAGTTATATATTTTTTTACCTACAATTTCATTTATTTTAAAAAACCAAATCTGTATCTTCATGCCAAAATCATCATCATATGCAAAATGTTAATTAACATTTAGTACATAATGCTTTAAGATGATAACTTATTTGTTCTTAATGTTTCGTTTGATGTAAAACTAGACAAAGGTTAGGTTGATGTCTGTGTTTTATACAATACTGTATAGCTACTTTCAATATTACACTGATGCAGGTAGTGATGCATACATTTCAATAGCCATGATATTTATATATGATTATAACCTTGGCTGTGTCTGAACTTGCTCCTTAAAAATCAAATTTAATTATCAATTGAATTTGTACCTAAAAATAAAAATTGATCACAACCATTTCAGTGATTAATCATTTAAAACATGTTTTAAATTTGAACACTGTGCCTCAAAAAAAAAAAAACAAAATCAACCTCATCACTGTAAAAGATTATCAGAAAATTTAGACATGGACACAAAAAATTGTCCAAACTTTGATGTGCTAAATGTTCCTCTAGGTAAACATTCTTTCAAGATAGAGAACTTTGTTAATGTTAATTTTTAGAATTAGAGATATGCTCTAGATCTTGATGAAAAATTGATTATGGACCTTGATAAGTTGATGATGACACAGATGACGAGGCTGATGTTCTGAGTGACCAAACCTTGTGGTCAGTTTTTGGCTGTTTGGTGAGGGTTACCAGTCGCTTGGTGATGCTAATTGAGGCATTTGTCTGAAACTTTTTATGAATAAAAAATACATTACTAATCTTTGGTGGTGGTAATTCGATTTGACATGATTTCTTTTGATCAAACTAAATTTGACCAATTACAATCAGATTTTGATGTTTCGAGGTTCAAGGGACTAGTGAAAAAACTTTTGTTACGTCAAGACTTTGTGTTATTCGTGGTGGGATATACTGACATAGTCATGAACATGAAAACATTGATTACACTATATTTCTACCTGAACAAATAAAACAAATTCCAAAACACAAGTTTAAATAAAAAGGGGCATTTTTCATCTTAAAACAAAACATTGTCATTAATGAAAACAAAGAAAAAACTTTTGAATAGGAATCAATGAGATATGGACACAAAAATGACTAAATGTTGGTGCACTAAATGTCCCTCTAGGTAAACATTCTTCTAAAGGTAAAGAGCTTTGTTAATGTTACTAGTTCAGCTGTATAAATCAAGAACACATTCTTAGAAATAGAGATATGCTCTAGATCTTGATGAATAATTAATTACGGAATTGGATGAGTTGATGATGACACAGATGACGAGGCTGATGTTCTGAGTGACCAAACCTTGTGGTCAGTTTTTGGCTGTTTGGTGAGGGTTACCAGTCGCTTGGTGATGCCAATTGAGGCATTTGTCTGAAACTTTTTAGGAAGAAAAAATACAGTACTAATCTTTGGTCAAGACGATATCGAACACAACAAATTCTAAAACATGAGTTTAACTAAAAAGGCATTTTTTTATCTTCAATCATCATTAATGAACACAATCAAAAACCTTTAAAGAGAAATCCTTGCTTGTATTTGGATTTAGCATTAAAGTTGTTTTCACATGTTACAGTAATTATTTTAAAAAGAAAGCAAATTAATGTCATAATGCATTCTGTCCAGATGTGTTCAGGATTTCCTCACATTGTTTGTACAATTCTGTAAATTAGATCCAACTATATGCTATTACTACCATGGCTGCAGTGAACATCTCATGACATTCCTTTATCTTTGATTAAATTTCATGGCTTCTAAGCTTTATTCTGTATCCAGTCTTACTTAACCTAACAACGAGTCAATAACATATCGTAATTCCATTGTCAGGTAGCACTCTTTGTTGAAACATGAAATTTTGACCCAGGGCAAAATTATCTGTACAATACTGGTCAGTCTGTACAATACTGTTTTGTTCAAATGATGAGGTGTCATGGACAGTGTTATCATATCATTTGTATTATTAAACTTTGCCTGTACATTGTTTTATGTGATGATTTTGTTTCAGTGAGGACAAGTCTTCTCTCAGTAAGCTGGTGGAGGCAGTCAAGACCAACTTCAATGAAAGACATGAAGAGGTATTAATTAGTGTATATGTGTCCTCCGAATACTAAATTAACTAATGATTTCAGTCCTATTTGGTGTGGCCTGTTCCCTTCTAGATTTTCTATTCAATAGCAGTAAAGACTTTAAAATTTTACACATTTGCCATGTGAAGACATTTATAGATACTTAAAAATTTGCAATCAATTTAAAGTAAAATAATCATTGCTGATTTTCATGTGACTGATTTAGTTTTTGAATTCTAAAACATGGTTGTTGGTCATGTCAGAGTGATGCTATGATATTGATAATCCATAACTACATAAATCAGAACTTTTAGTCAAAGATGTTCTTTGTGCTATGGACCTTCATACTGTGTACCAAATACCTAGAGTTGATGATGACACTGATGACGAGGCTGATTGTCTGAGTTACCAAACCTTGTGGTCAGTTTTTGACTGTTTGGTGAGGTTTATCAGTCACTTTGTGATGCCAATTGAGGCATTTGTCTGAAACTGTTTTGAAATCATGATGTAATTTCTGGCAGTAGAACTTGCAGTGTGTATATATCCTGATAAAAGGTTATGATGTGATAATACCATTTTTGGAATGAAAGTACATAGTTTGGCACAAAATAAATCACAACAAAAGGACAAGTTATGTATTCAATACATATTTCAAATTTTCTTGTGACATTTGTTATATAAAATCTTATTAAATATTAATAAATGATGAAAATCACGATGATTTCTAACATATCTAGTAATTTAGGTGAAAATTTGCATATTAAATACTTAACTTATAAACCGTAACTATTTAGTGGTGTCATAAATATTAAAAATTTCACTGAATCATAATGGTCTGAATACTTAAATGAAAAGTTGATGATGACACAGATGACGAGGCTGATGTTCTGAGTGACTAAATCTTGTGGTCAGTTTTTGACTGTTAGGTGAGGGTCACCAGTTGCTTGGTGATGCCAAATGAGGCATTTGTCTGAAACTTTTTTAACCAATATAGTTAATTGATGATGTGTGGACATATTTTGTTGTATCAATTTGGGTGATAATGCCAACAATAACCTAAATTTTCATCCCTGTCCCCACACTGGATCCTTATATGATTGGGGATTCTTGCAAGGGATTGCTTTTGGGGTCAAAAGGTCCAGGTCACTATTACTATAAATAGAAAATAGGTCCAGACACTGTGGTATTTTTTTATTGCTTTTCAAATTTTATTTTCACAAAATAACTTATTTTTGCTTAGTAACTCGAGTCCCACTGGATTGATAAATTTTTTTAAAATTAGAAAACAGTCCCAGCACAATCAACAGAAATAGTTAGTATCATTAATGATGCACTGTTTCACATGCTAAAACATGTTTTTAGGGCTTGTATGATCATTTGAAAGTTTAAAGCTAGGATAGGGAACTTACTTTCCATAGAAATCTGCCATAGTTTGAACAAAATGTATTTTTGTTTCAGATCCGTCGTCACTGGGGTGGAGGACAGATGGGCAGCAAGTCCCAGGCTCGCATCACCAAGCTGGAGAAGGCAAAAGCAAAGGAACTTGCACAAAAAATGGGCTAGCTCTTTTCAACACCTGACAAATAAATTATGGCTGGAAGGAAACATTCTTTCTTTGTTTTGTCAAACCTGCCCTTAAGTCCATCTCTATATAACAAGTACTTGTTTATAAAAGCCACTTGTTTCTTATCTCAGTGTATTACAAACTGTTACAAAAGACCAGAACCTCTTCATAAAGGTCACTTGTCAATAAAGGACACATTTTTGTTCCCTTGAATGCCCTGTATAGAGGAGCATGACAGAGGTTACATCAATCTTTTAATTTTGTCATCCATTCTACTTCGCAATTGCTGTTTCAGTAATAACACCATTCAACCCGCAGCAAGCAAGGCAAGACAATTATTCATTCGAGAACTTACCTTAGATACATTAGAAAACAATGAAATTATTTAATATACATGTAGGTTGTCAGTAGGATCTATCTAACAAGAATTTTAGGTCGTGGCTTGCTGATAAATGGGGTAAAAACCTCTATAAATTTCAAAAACGCAATCTTGCAATCGGCTGCCATATCGTCTAATGCCCAACCATCAGAATCTGCATCTGCGCTAATTAAAATGGATGCCAATGTTCATCTTGTATTCAGGCATCGTGTCTATCCATTCCTTGATAACCTTGATCATCCTCAGCTCCAGGTGAAATCACACTCTGTGAATAAGCAATGGTGTGATTTTCACCTGTAATCAATATTGAATCTCCATAAAGTTGGCAGTTGGCAACTCTTCAGCAGGTGAGAATGGGATTTCTGTATCTGCAAATAATTCCTAGGGGTATAGAGGTGTGGCTAACGCAATGTCCTGACAAAGCCAATTTTATGCACTTGCCATAAAATGAGTGCATATAGTGTTGCCCAAGTCCGTCCTGTCCCATCCTGATTTAATGTAAACACCTAGCAACAATCTTGCGTAGATTTTGGACAAAAATCAATTTTAATTTTCAATTCTTTGGACATCGTGTTTCAGAGGGTCAAGGACAACCTTGCTATATATAGATAATTATCAACTGGTTCAATTTAAATGCTAAGCAACTTCAATCTTTCAGGGAATTTAGGTTAAACATGTTAATAACACCAAAGTATGAGTAAACTTTTTCAGATGGTCATGGCCTTAGTGCCTACAGCAGTTATGTTTAAAGACATTTTCCGTTTTTACCCTACGTCATCAGATGGTGGGCTGTTAAATCGTCCCGTGTCCGTGGTCAGTCCGTGATAATTTCTGTTTTGCTATGAAGGGCGCCAAGATCCCTTGGGTTTTTAAAACAAATTCAACCATATCCCTAGGTAGTTGTGTGATTGCCATTTAATTCTATGAGATTTTCTTGGACGAGAGATTATCTTTCTGTGGAAATGAAGAGGTTTAACAGTGACATGCAGATTGATATATAACAACGTCTTTCTAGAATTCCAATCACATTTTATTTCAGCACCTTCCCTAGCAGATCATTGTGCATGACCTTGCAACAAACCAGAATATAGTTCTCTCGAATGAAAAAATATTGTGAACTATTCTCAAAAAGATGAAGAAAATGTATAAATATTTCAAGATGAATACGTAAAATGCTATCTAGAATAGCTGATAAGGCAAAGTGCTCTACTAGGTCACTTAATGACATTGAAAAAGGTATACTATGAGACCTGAAATATTAACGATAAAACACGAAATTACAAAAGAAAAATGTTCGGAAAGAAACATCAAGGGTATTATGATGATAAAGAACACGGCACAGAATGATCACTTCATAGAAATATATCAACATAAGCTGTCATGTTTTTATCAACAATTAAGACATTTGCAAATACACAAGCACTAGACATTGATTCTGGAATATATTCTAGTTTTCTAGACTTGAGCAAATTACAATATCTTGTTAGGAAATAAAATAAATTACAACATGTAGTTTGAACAACAGAAGTCCAATTCTGTACAACAATTTGTGTGGAATGCATGATATTTCAGTTCACCGGTCTGAAACTATAGAGTAACAGGGAGTTGAGGTAAGCAGAGGACAGAATGGTGAAATAATAGTAAAATGAAAAAAATGAAACTAAATTAAAAAAAATGCTGACTAGAGGAATCACTAATGTGAACTACCATGTATCACTCCTGCAGGGACTAAGATCTGATGTTAGAACTATTCTTACCGGCCAAAATGATTCAATTATTTCCTTTATTTCAGAAGCCAAACAAAAGCAAAATTGAAAAGTTCCCCATACATTTATATTGACACCTTTGTAATACAGCCTTCATCCTTTTCTGTCATTACTGCTTTCGGATAGATCTATTTTTACCACGGTGTCCATAGGAATCTTTCTTCTCCAAGCAAGATGAGGCATCTTAACCCATGGGGAAACAACTTGTGAATAAATTAAGTCAAAGCAACATCATGCATAAAAACATTGCATAAAAAGTAAGTTTGTCTTGAATGATATCAAAGGGATGGAGAAATACTGGGGTTAAATAACTACAAAATGGATCACACAAATCTGAAATGCTGGAATATGAACAAAGTGGTTAATATCTCCTAAACTACCCCTCATGTGGATACATTATGCTTATAGAAGTTAATGCTTGCAAGGACAATATAATACACTAAAACACCAAGTAAGATGGAAATAGGATAAGACAGGAAATTTTACCAATCAGAAGCAACTCTAGAAACTTCTTGTCTTCTGAACAAGAAACAGAATTTGTAACAATGTTCATCATGCATGTCATAAATCGTCTACGTACACAATCAGGCAATATAAACATTTAGACAAGATAATGGCTGTTGCGGAAGAAAACCAGTCCGTCTCCAAACATTATTTAGGGACTTCTACAAGTTAATTTTATGCTGACAATGAATAACTTAAGAGTTGCCATCACAAACATTAGTACACCAGTAAAACATACGTTTCAACTGACATGCAATATCAACGATATTTCTTCAAATTTAAAAGTTGGATACCGTGACATATAGATAACAAATTATATAATAAATAAGTAAAACATTTTGAACAACAACAGATAGGATCACTTTGATTTTTAAAAAGCTGATCTTTTTAGTTTCACATCTTTCAATGTAAACTGTTAAAATCATGATGTAATGATAAATGACTGTCAAGCAAAATAATCGTACAACTTCATGAGAGAATTAACAAATTACAAATACAACTTTTTGCAATAGCACAACTTATTTGTTACTTACCCAATAGACCTTTAGAAATTATTCAGTTACCCTATACCAGTAGGTAGAACAGTTAAAAAGGTCCATGGTGTAAGATTAAGCTGAATCATTTGTGCTGTGGTTGATCAGTCACTCCCAACTTAAAAAATGATCTGTTTATTCACAGGGTTTATCAACCCTTCAACAGCAAGGTTGAATTCTTGACAGTCTCTTTAGTAGTAGCTTGTGGTTACTACCATCTTCAATTTAAGCACCTTACGTTTAATTCAGATCACATAACCTTACAGTGATGGCCTAGATCACTATATATAGGATAAGTATAACATCTAAACATTGTGATACAAAACAGCAATATAACACCAACAATCAGACTTCACTACTAGTTTGAAAACACTAATTGGTCAGTTGAAGAACTGCTCTTCTTTAACATCACTAATAGTAATAAAACGGAAATTACTACATAAAACATTAAATTGTGATACATACACCGTATATATAATCACTAATGTCAGATAAGGTATTCAAAATAATAAAATAACATAACGAATTCAAAACAATTCTTAGCAAGAGAGGGCTTAATTAAAACAGACAGTACAAAACAACATGTCTATGAACTAACTACATGTATATTATTGCAAGTTCTTATACAAATGTAAAGAAATCTGGCGGATTCAGAGTAATCAGAAACACCATCAAGATACTAGACACTATGAGAAGAAATCTGCTTTGGTCAGTCATTGAAGAGTGGTGCCATTATGTCGCCAACTATAACATCTATAATAATTTTCCTTATGAGAAACTCTGGTCCTTGTCAGCGAAACCTACAATATGTCTTTCAAAAGAAAGCAAATAACAAATTACAGATATATTTGTTATGTACATCACTAGCTAACAAGAGTTTGGAATTAACAAGGGAGATAATCTAACAAATCACAGCTACTTTTTATGATAGTATATAATCGTAATTTACTGACTAGTTGAAAGTTTAAGGAATATGAAGGATTATCTTAACAAGGGTAAATTAAAGGGAGATAAATAGAACAGAATAAAAATTACAGATTTTTTTCTACAAGTTGTTGGACACCTCAGCTTATCACAAAGTATGTCAGAGTTCAGGATTATGCAGATCAGGAAAAAAATAAAAAATGATAATCGAGCACTAATTAACAGACACTTTATAGGTAGTTAATATATCTTTCAACATGAAATCAGTTTGTTTAGAAATTTTGAATGTAAAGGGGAAAAAATAGGGAAAATAATATATGAAGGCATAATAATCTAACACAAATCACAGACATTACTTATTAAAGAAGTATCAAACTTTCACAAGATATCTGGGACTTTTGTAAGAAAAATTATGATATACTCTATATTACATGGCTCAAGTTTCTACAATACTGCAAATAACATATACATGTGTATATTGCATGAGAATTTAACAAAAACAAACATGAACTTTTGGATTTTCAACCCTAAACAACTGGTACGATTCATCAATATCTAAACATGTTAATGTAAAAATATACTTTCTGTATGTCTAACTATCCTAGAAATTCTGCTACACATTAATAAAAATTTACAATTGTAACAGTAACCCATTACAAATTTTGTCTTGTGTCAGAGTAATCTGTGTAAACTGACAACTAACCCTTTCACTACTTAACTGCTAACAATTAAGTTACACATGAACAAATTAATGAGACATTTCAAACAAACCCTGTCACTATGGTAATGAGGGTTTTGGGTCTGTACATTGTACACAGTGATGTAATTAAATTTAACCACTCCCTTATACACAACTAAGAAAACTGGCTTTCTCATTGTACACCATAGCGCCTGAACTGTTTATCTAGTAACAATCTAAATATAAAATAATAGAATACCTAACGTATGTATAAAGCTTGGCAATAGTCTATGGAATTTGTGAGAAATTGTACAGGAAAAAAAAATCTATAAAAGCTCAATTTATTCAATGAAATTGAGATCACATGAATGTAGTGTGTAGAGCTCACTGACAAACAGTTTTTATTACATTATATCTGTGCTTTAGATTTGTAACAGTTTTACTGATTCATTGAGCAAGCCACGAAGATAAATAAATACTTTGTTTAGTAAAAGTGATGACACCATGCCTGAGAATAATGTCACAAATGCAGCCAGGAAAGCCACTGAGATCAAAGTTGAGCAGATGATTTGTGTCACTGACTGAACTTCTCATACAACTGTCAGGTCTCCATGTTCAGAAGTGAGAGGTGAGTCTAAATAAACAAAAAATAAAATCAATTATCTCCATATGATTTTTTTCAAGCAAAAGAAAACAAAACTGATAATGCTTACTAGTCTAAATGAATTTCATACATCTGTTCTATATATGTGTACTAAAAACAGCAATTACAATCTTCAGATCGTTTTCATATAAATTCACGTTTGTTAATGTCTTATAAAAACACCATTTCGCACAGACGAATATATATCGGATGACTTTAACCTGAAAATGAATGAAGTTAATCACACCAGACTCATTCATTACATCAGCTGATAACACCAAACTTGTACCTGACTAATATCACCTGATTCATAACCATGTCAATCGTAGATTTGAACATGTCTTTTTGTAAAACTTACACCTGACTCGTTTATTCTGAAAGTTGCATCATCTTCATCTGAATCTATTCCAAGTCCATGGTCCTGTCCATCTAGTGAGATCATTGGACAGTCATCTTCCTCTTTACTGAGATGACTGTTTTCTTCCACAATCTCTACCTGTTTCTTAACGAAGTTAATGAAAACCTACAACAAAGAAATGACAATGGCATCAGTACCTCAAAAGATCACAAACCAGATTCTTGAAATTCTTGTTTAAGTTGTAACTAGAAGTTCAGGCACCATAAAGCTAGTATTTCCATTTGGTATTCTTATATTGCCTCTAGGTTTTGCTGACAAACTTCAATTTCATACAAGGCCTTTCAATTATACAGATCACATTTTTGTCGTTTACCTTTACACAGTATTTGGTGCCAAGTGATCTCAATATTGAACTGACTTATATCCAATCTTTTTTCTAATGCATAACCAAAAAAAAGGAGTCAATCTAGACACATCAAAGAACATGGAAATGAACATGATTGAGAAAGATTTTGAGAGAAAAAGAAAAAGAATCAAATTACACAATATGTTCAAGATAAATTTATCTCTGTCCTCGGCTGACAGTCTGTAACATTTTATTCTGGGCTTCACCTCAAATGAGATTTTATTACTGAATACCAATATCCCGTGGAGATAAATTGTCAATACCCCATGGAGAAAAATTGATCTTGTAGACATCCAACAAGTCCCATGTGATCCCAGTGTCTTGTTGACTGATTAGTCATTTCGTCAAGTGTTATCCCAGGACCCAGAATTTTCACTAACAGGGTAGTCCTTGTATATACTTACATTGTCCAACGTGTTTTGACTAACAGAGTAGTCCTCTATATCAAGGTCTTTCTGAGCCTCCTCCAATTTATTAAAAAGTTGAGCCAAGGAAACACTCTGATTCCGCAACTCATACTGTAGTAGGTTATAATGGTGCTCCTGTTATGAGAAATCATTAACAAAGATCAGAAGGATGGAATAAATAGATGAACAAGAAACCAATTGTTCACAGAAGTGTCAATGTATTTGTTAGTGGACATTTGGAACTACCAGTATATTTCCTTACAGAGTGATCATTTGGGCATGCATCATCTGGCTCGACTCGGCACTTGAAATCAATGTAAGCTGCATGCAGTTTAAACACAAAATGTTGAAGTGTTGGAGGATAAATACAATGCATGGTAGGTGTCAAATTTATTTTGGCTCTGGACCGAAAAATCCCAGTGGATAGATCATAATGTAGTTTTAATGCATGGGAGATGTCAAATTTATTTTGGCTCTGGACCAAAAAACCCCACTGGTTAGATAATAATGTAGTTTTGAAAGGTATGGAAATACATCCCCTACAAATGATAAAATCTGTTATTATTCCACAAGTACAAGGTCCCGTACCTTTAACAAAGCCCCAGGAAAGCTTCTGTCTACAAATCTCTGTACTACTTCACTGGAGTGGTCAAAATCTGGTCCCTTTAATCTGATGCTAAAAGTGTAACCATCTCCATATCTGCTTTTCAGGTGTTGTGCACTTCCCAGGCACTTAAATTGGCCGTTCACCATGATAGCCAACCTAGAGCACAGGACCTCACACTCCTCCATACTGTTAATAAATAATATAAAGTCCAGGATGATGGAGATGTTAGAGATATCCTTAAATGTTAGAAAAAGATGAGAGTATAATTGTTTATCATTAGATTCTCTGCTTTGTTACTGGTAACCAAGGACTATCAGAAAGTAGACAATGCTATGTAAGTAATAATTATAAATCAATTCATCATCAAAACTATATTCTTATTTTTCTACTGGTTGAAATTTAAAGTATAATTCATCATTCTGACAATTAACCTTGGTACATGCACTATAACGTGAAATTGTATAGAAACTTTTACCATGACTATACAGACAATAATGAAAATAAAATGCAGTGAGTAAGACTTCAGATCAAAGAATTATGTCTATAGTTACATGGTATATTGAAAGTTTTTATCCTTGAAGTAATGTAACACAAGAAAATACCCAAAAGAATTTCATGTTATACAACAATACTAAACTAGAGTGGTACTCATGGCATATTCAACTTACTTCCTGATTGTGTGATGAACTTACTGAAACTTCATGAAAATCGAAATTTCAACTGAATGATATGATGATGTGGACAATCTAGTGTCTTCGTTTTTTTTACTTACCTGTGAGACGTAAGAATAATGCTTCGTCCGTCTCGTACAAGGCTGAGAATGAGGTCCCAAAGGAACCGACGAGAATGAGGGTCCATACCTGTGGTGGGCTCATCCTAAGTAGTAAAAAATACATCTCACTCTGTGAACAATTACATCTCAATAAATGATTACCCTGTTAAGGTATTTTTTTATAAACCACTATCATAATTTGATATTCTTGTAAACACAAGTACCATTAACAATAAATCGAATAGGAGTAAATATTTTATTCACCAATTCATCTCTACAAATTAGAGTCAGATGAAAATTTCTCCCCAGAGATACATACAATAATTCCACATAATTACCATGAAGATTACTGGTGGATGGCCTATCAGTGCTATGGCAGTGGACAGCTTTCTTTTGTTACCTCCGCTGTACGTTCCAGACGTTTTGTCGGCATACTGTGTAAGGCCAAGTTTGTTCAGCGCCCATTCGACAACCTACACATAAACATACACACAAAGATCTCAGTCCTAGGCCTCATGTGTTAAGCATTCACTCCTAAATGTAGGTTGAAGGATCAGGTTTATTTGAAAAGTAGGGAATATTCTTAAATATATGAGCCCATAAATCATAGAAAAAATTCATTGTTTGCTATGTTATAATGTTTTATAATTAGGGAACTAGTTCTTCACTAACTCAGCTGATTTCTATTCAGAATCATTTCACAATGAGAGGATAATGGAATCCTACTTGTTTTTCTTCATTTGGTGGTATTCCCCGCAGTCTGGCATACAGCTGAATATGTTCCCTCGCCGTCAACTCGTCAAACAAGGCATCAAATTGTGGACAATAACCAATCTTTTGTTGTACAGACAACATGTCTTTACGCACACTGCCAAAAATGATTACAGAAATACTGTTGCAATCTTATGAATTGTAATCAAACTGTGTACATTAGCCTTCTGTTATACTGTGACAACAACATATCTTTATGACCCTAAAAAAACAACAAGAGGCTCAAGGGCCTAAACGGTAACATGAGTTACAATACCTCGTGTAATATGTCATAGAAATGAATCTCTTTAAAAAAGTAAGATAACTTTAACTACATTGTAAACATAATGCAACAGTAAACTGTGCATAGCATTAACTGCTCTCCCATGCTAAGGCTTCTAAAAAAGTTTGAATTAAAAGAAATTACACTCAAAAATTGAATTTTTCTATAAAAAAAAAATTCCATCCATGAACAGTAGACATCTTTGAAATATTAGTCACTTTGACCAATTTTTGGTTCCCACCAATTGTCACCTGGGGGTCAGCCTTAATCAGTTTGTGCATTTCATCAAACTGTCACCTTATACTAATAATCCAACTTTTTAGAAACTTATGCTCAAAAATGAACTTTCCTACATAAACTATAGTAGTCTTACTATAGTATCTTCTAGCCATTGACTAACACTGTTACCAGATACCAACCTGTCCCTGTTGAGATAGGCATCTCCACTTGTTGGCTGTATGTCACCAGTCAACATTTTAAATGTTGTTGTTTTCCCTGCTCCATTCACTCCTAACAGTCCAAAACACTGGAAATGTAAGCATAGATTGAAGAATTTTAAATGAAAGATTAATCTATTTCAAAGTTCAGGTAAAGGAATCAATACACAAGAGACCAATGGGGCCTGTATGGCACACCTGGCTTTGCTTTGCTGAAATTGCATCATTAAAACTAAAAGTAAAGGAATTAAAAATATCCAAGCACACAATACAAAAAATATCTGTTTTACTACTGGACCCCAACCCTCTGTCATTAGGAGGTCAGCCAAACCATTAATACTTCAGACCAAATAGTTCCTGCAGGAGAAGTAGGATTTTTAACGAATTTGACCTATTTCCAATATTTGGCCCCATCTTTCCTATTCTCAGGAATCAAGACTGTTTATTTATTCAAAATTGATTCCACTTTACAAGAATGCTTCAGACCAAATTTGGACAAAATCCAATCATTCCTGCCGGAGGGGTAGGATTTCAAAGAATTTGCTCTATTTCTCCTACTGGGCCCCACCCTTCCTGCCCTAGGGGATTGAAACTAATAGTTCATACATAAATGATTCCCCTTCACCCAACCTTGCCTCAGACAAAACTCTGGCAATATATCAATCATTCCTACAGGAGTAGGATTTTAAAGAATTGGCTACATTTCCTATATTGGGCCGTGTCCCTCCTGCTCCCGTGTGGCACAGACCCATTGTTTATAAAAAAAAAAAAATGATTGCTCTTCATCCAAGAATGCTTCAAACCAAATTTGGCCAAAATCCAATCACACCTACAGTAGAAGTAGGGTTTTAAAGAATTTGCTCGTTTTCCTTTATTGGGCTCTGTCCCTCCTGCCCCAGGGGGCTGAGATCCACAGTTGATACAAAAATTGATCCCCTTTCCCCAGCAATGTATCTGACTGAATTTGGACAAAATCTAATCATTCCTACAGGAGGTGTAGGATTTTAAAGAATTGGCTCTATTTGCCATATTGGGCCCTTCAGGTCAGGTGAGCCAAAAAATTCAGCAGAATACTTTCTTTTATGAAATTACATCAGTGTAATCATATTACCAGTACATTCTGTGTAGGAACCCATATTTGAAACATTTATATTAAGTGCAATCTTAAGTCTCTTACTGTTAACATAATCCCAATGTTAACTACAGGTCTTTTGTTTCCCCTCTTCTCATCTTTCCTGAAGGAACAATACTCTCAGACACTTACCTCTCCTGAAGGTACTCCAAGACATAATCTATCTACTGCTAGGTGGCGCCCTAATTTCCTTGTTTTATACACCTGTAAAAAAATATTGGTACAATAAATTAATTTCAATGTTAGAACTAATAGATTATTTTGAAGGATCTTCAATTAATTTCTTTTCATTTATTTTTAACTTTCTTTTTCTAAACAAAACAGCAATATGATCTCATTTACTTAATGTTTTTTCATCATCAATAATACGACTTGTTCTAAATTTTTGAAGTTGTAAATAAAACATCATAACTAATTCTTACCTTTGTCAAATTCTCCAATCGGATGAGGTCATAACGACCACTTCCCCGTAACAAGCGCTTCCTTTCCGTAGCAACATCTACATCTTCATCTGACAGACTAGACATTGAGTGAGTGTTTTGCCTGGTTTAAAGATAGGGGTCAATTATGAAATCTAACTTGTGTCCAACTTAATCGACACAAAAACTGAGTGGAAGCTATAAAGTTATTGCATTATTTTTGAGACTCACACACTTTAATGCCTATGAAATGACTGTAAGACAAATATTAAGATACATTTGATATCAGTATGCAGCCATCTAAATAACAACTTGTATGACATCTTTCTCTGCTCACCTGTAGCTACTTTTGATGAAAAACTTAAATTCGAAAAGCAAAGTGAGAAGGAAGAAGCTTATTCCAACTATGGCCATTGCCACCAGGTTCCTGGAGGTCAGCTCCCATGTAAAAGGGCTTTTGATCTGGTCATACTGTCCTAAAATTAAACAGAAAGAAGGCTTCATTGTGCTGTTTGCTAACATATGCACTTGTTAGGAGAAATTTCTTAGCCTTTTTAGAAGAAATTTTCAATGTTACCTAGACATTAGTAGTAAAAATAGACTGACAGAACAAGAATGACACTGAGTGTTTGGTGTGAAACAGAATCAATGAAATGTTTTATATCAGCCTCAAGACTGCACTCATATTGAGAGATTGACACACAGTGGCGGTGTAATATACATTACTTACTTTCAGAAAATTCAGTTTGAAGGAGTCTTGAACGATTGGATATAAAGGACTGCAATGTTACTTATAAATGACTGACCTGTTTTAAAGAAAAATTCGTTTTTGTATTCGTTGAATGCAATGTCCATCAACCCTCTTCCAAGGCAGTAGTTGGGAAACATAAGGAAGACGTCCTTTAGGATAAGATGCACTCTGTTCAAGTCCTGTTAAGTAGAAATGAAATACAAATGTAATCTCATCACAGGATACAACATTTTGAACAATATTTAACGGGCGTTATACACAAGGGACTTCCAAACACAGCTCTACATATCAATGTTTATATAATGTGACTTTCAACTGACCTTGTCATAAGAAAAGATTTCCAGCAAGAAACTGCAGACGATGCAGGTAATGCCTGTGAAGAGGTTGATGACGATGAGACAGATGTAGGCAGTACTTGGTTCTTTGAACAGGAATGAGGCTGGATACATCACTGGTGTGATGGACCATCTGTAATGAACATATGTATGGAAATTAAAATTTTAAATATAACAGTATATACATTGTATTGTAAAATTAATATTGACATCTAATGATGTTGTCATCTGTACACTCTGGGAAAATCAAACAAATAAATAATATTTATATGTAAAGACACAGATGTACAGATAAATTTGCCGTACAGATAAGTCATACAGGTAAATCAGTCACAGGTAAATCACTATTACAGATATTCTCTTTAATTCATACGTTTATATGTAAAGTATTAAATACAGATTGAAGACATACACTGCAAGTAAACAATGATACCTCTTTACAGTATTATGTAAATGGAATGATACAGATTATACATATATAATATGTACCGACATACTTACCCATATAGAAGAAAGAGTGACACCACTGCTGGCATGTTCTGTGGGGAAGTGTATGCTGGTATGTGGAATATCTGGAGTATCATGATGATACAAAATGCCGGGATAGTATAGTTACACTGTAATAAAAAGTGAATCAATATCAGATATCAAACACATCCCACAACAACCACATAGGAACACATTCTTTTATAGTGATGATGGAACATCTCTGATAACAACCACATAGGAACACATTCTTTTATAGTGATGATGGAACATCTCTGATAACAGCCACATAGGAACACATTCTTTTATAGTGATGATGGAACATCTCTGATAACAGCCACTTTTATAGGAACACATTCTTTTATAGTGATGATGGAACATCTCTGATAACAGCCACATAGGAACACATTCTTTTACTGTGATGATGGAACATCTCTGATAACAGCCACGTAGGAACCCATTCTTTTATAGTGATGATGGAACATCTCTGATAACAGCCACGTAGGAACACATT
This sequence comes from Ylistrum balloti, assembly GCF_031769215.1. Taxonomy (NCBI): domain Eukaryota; kingdom Metazoa; phylum Mollusca; class Bivalvia; order Pectinida; family Pectinidae; genus Ylistrum; species Ylistrum balloti. Next base: position 289,400 of record NW_026782116.1, on the reverse strand, counting down.
CTTTTATAGTGATGATGGAACATCTCTGATAACAGCCACATAGGAACACATTCTTTTATAGTGATGATGGAACATCTCTGATAACAACCACATAGGAACACATTCTTTTACTGTGATGATGGAACATCTCTGATAACAGCCACGTAGGAACCCATTCTTTTATAGTGATGATGGAACATCTCTGATAACAGCCACATAGGAACACATTCTTTTATAGTGATGATGGAACATCTCTGATAACAGCCACATAGGAACACATTCTTTTACTGTGATGATGGAACATCTCTGATAACAGCCACGTAGGAACACATTCTTTTACTGTGATGATGGAACATCTCTGATAACAGCCATGTAGGAACACATTCTTTTACCATGATGATGGAACATTTCTGATAATAGTTACTTAGGAACACATTCTTTTACCATGATGATGAAACATTTCTGATAATAGTTACGTAGGAACACATTCTTTTACTGTGATGATGGAACATTTCTGATAATAGTTACTTAGGAACACATTCTTTTACTGTGATGATGGAACATTTCTGATAACAGCACATTCTTTTACTGTAGGAACACATTCTTTTACTGTGATGATGGAACATTTCTGATAATAGTTACTTAGGAACACATTCTTTTACTGTGATGATGGAACATTTCTGATAATAGTTACTTAGGAACACATTCTTTTACTGTGATGATGGAACATCTCTGATAACAGCCATGTAGGAACACATTCTGTTACTGTGATGATGAAACATTTCTAATAATAGTTATGTAGGAACACATTCTTTTACTGTGATGATGAAACATTTCTAATAATAGTTACGTAGGAACACATTCTTTTACTGTGATGATGGAACATTTCTGATAACAGTTACGTAGGAACACATTCTTTTACCGTGATGATGGAACATTTCTGATAACAGTTACGTAGGAACACATTCTTTTACCGTGATGATGGAACATTTCTGATGATAGTTACGTAGGAACACATTCTTTTACCGTGATGATTTCTAATAATAGTCATGTAAGAACATATTCTATATTGTAGAGTGGAAATGAATTCTTTAGACGTGCTATGAGAACATTTAAAACAGGTTGTAATATAGATTTTAATATATGTATATATATCACAGAAAAAATAACTTCACTGCATCAAAAACTGAACACAATCTGATATTAGATATATTGCTATAGTTACCATATCCCAAAGGTAGTTTCCCAGCCAGTACATGACAGTGTCAATACCACTAACAAACTGTAGGTGTTTGGCCTTTATAGAACGCTCATACACCAGGAACACAACAAAACTGGCTGGCACAAACGACATGGCAACAATGATGAAGATAGAGATGAGAACATCCGACCCCTGGAGACTGGCAAAAAAAGAATGGTGATGTCAGTATATGATGATAAGAAGTTGAAGTAGGATGTGAGACACATGACTTTCAATCCTATAACTACTATTATAAATCAGGTTATCTGCAGTAAAACCTGTACCTCTAAAATTATATCCACTTCTGACATTCAATAAGTATGGCTTAATCCCTTTATATCCAGACAACTCCATTCACCCAGCTAGAACCCATTTTCTGGTGATATCCACATTTATATACACTATTGTAAATTATAATGACAAGTAAATCTTATTTCATTATTCTATGATAAGCCCAATGCCTCACCGAAAGTCAGAGGTCATACTGTCGTCCCAACATCTGAATATGGGTCAGAGGTTGATCATATTGTTATTCCAACACCTGTCTGTACGTCAGAGATCATATTGTTGTCCCACCACCTGACTGTGGTTCAGAGGTCAATCATATTGTTTTTACAACACCTGATTGTATGTTGTATTATTATCCAAAACCTGAGTGTTGTTCATTGGATGAATTGTTGTCCAAATTCTTATTGACTAGAAGTCAGAGATACCAGCGTGCCCCCCACCCTCCCCCCATCCTCACCCCATTACCTTATTGAAGCCCAAATAAGGCAATGCAACATGGATGCAGCTAGGCCTGCCCCAGCATTCTGGTTGTAATGACTTGAGGAAAAGTGACATTTATATTCATATTTGAAATGTATTGATTCATAAGACCATTGTTTCTTAACAAGAACAATGTAACATAAAATTATATCAACATCCACAATTGTACCATGCATTCTGTTGGAAAACATTATGAGCATTTTCAAACAAAACATCTGGTTTAAGGAAATGAGAAGCACTTACATATAGTCTTTATTTAGCTTATTGTTGGTCTGATTCAAGGGATGATTAATCACGGTTATACCTGAAATATGGTTAAAAAAAGACATTTATACCAGTAATATTGAGAAAAGAAAGACAATTATACTTGACATACAGAACAAACAATACTTATACCTGAAATAAGGACAAAAAATTTCAACAAGACAAACATAATATTAATATAATTGTTATTCTCAAATTATGGATCACACAATACTATTTTAAGGTCATATAACAGAAATCTCCATTAATAAGCCTTTCCTTTGACCACAAAATCGCAGCAAACAACACATTGTATGTGCTTAATGTGAAGCCTTCTACATAGTTACAGATAATATCTGGTTGTACCAACAATCACTGCACATCTTTCACCAATGCACTCAAAAAGATCAAATTAAATCTAAAATTATTATTTACAATCTATGTCCAAAATTCTTGACTCCTGATGATTATTCCTTGGTATACTCACCATATGCAGCTGGATGCCCTTTAGACTTAGGGAGGTTTGCTCTCAAAATCGCATTATTAAGAGTGTTAAGGAAGACAGGCATAGCATGGTAGCCTTTGTGATTGTACCAAGCCTTAGCTACTCGACGCACAGCAAACTTCCTAAACATTGTCGGGGCAGAATTTCCAAAACCTTCAGGAACCACATTACTCTCCATACCAAATGAAAATGCTCCATATCTACAAATATGAATTTCAAATTGTTAAAAAAAAAAAAAAAATCAAATTTATTTAATGATAAATTTGAAGAAATTTTTCAGGAATTATATTTCAAATACAGAAGTTATGAAAATTCCTGTGAAAAATTAAGGGCACTTGAAGTTTAAGGTGATGGACCGAGCAATCTGCCTTATCATTTATTTCTACTGAAACTACACAAAAGTGGATGAGCTAATGACTAAGCTTGTGTTCATTACAGGATAAGACATCCAAGGCTTAGTGACTGACAGGTGTGACATCACATGATACCTGTGTAGTCTATACAGGGCATCCTGGGTATACAGAAGGAATTTCTCAGTGTTAGACCCTGTGATGTTCTGTACTTTGTCCCTGGTCACAACCTGGAACTCTGGTGGCTGTGAAAATGTACTGGATCCTGGGCACACAAAACCAGATTTATCTCGGGCACAGTGACAGGTGGGGTAGTATTTAATCTCCTCTGATGGGCTTTCTATAATGCAAATACATGTATGAAACTGTCAGTAAGTTGATCAAGTAAGATATATATATTATCAAAACTGGTTATAAGCTAGTTTACACATATCACAAAATATGATTTCAGTTATGGGGATATTATTTGTTGTGCCATAATTCACCTACATACTGAATCAGAACTACCAGGTAAATCTGACCATGTCTAAATTTCATCAAGTCAATAACACAGGTATTGATCATCAGAACCTGTTCTTGCATACTACATGTAGCTGAAATATAGACGTACTTCAACCGATATTTTGAAGCATTGAAATTAATGGTGACAAGAGGATTCACTTCTTTTTACACAAGAATTAATAATTGTTTTCAGGGTGCATTAATCTTAATACAGGTTCTGTTGCCTTGTGATGCTCCTACCTGGAGAAGGAATGGTGTCATTGTCTTCTAACTTGTCCTGGTTATTCATGATCTGTACTGGTGGGACATAGCTCTGTATGTGAATCCCTGACACAAACACCTTCCCACACTGAGTCTCGTAATATCGGTACAGCAACTCAAACTGTTTCTGATTGGCAGTGATGTTGCTGGGATTGGGAAAGTCAAATGTGTGCCCATGTGAGGATTTCAACACACATGTTGCACCCACACCAGATGCCAAATGAAATGTTCTCATCAATTCTAAAGGACCTGCATCCAAAGAAACAGAATAGTTTGTGACCATCGGGTTTTCATTTGTGTAAGGAATATAATTTCCTCTTGGCTGAGTGACATTGAAATATTGTGAAGGACTCAATTCTATTGGTGGTGGGTCCTTCACCTTTGGAGCAGACAAGGCTACAGTCATGGCAACTGACACAAACAAAGCTGGCAGTATTATCTGAGAAAATAGCCCCTTGTAGTTCCGTGTGATGTAGTGAAAGCGTTTTATAAGGACAGCTCTAAGCTGATTCAGACGCAACCATTTCTTACTGAGGCGAAAGGTCCCCTGGCCATTGCAGTTAATGATAGTCTGTTTTGGTCCTGAAAACGAAGAAATATTATCAAGCATGATGTAATTAACAAGTCCCACAAACTAATTACAAAGTTATAACTATTGCTTAAGGGTTGCTATGGTTATGATTTAAGTTTAATTATACACCTGTATACCAAATAATTGATTGTGATAGGAAAATATATAAACTATGTCCAACAAGAAGCTGTTTCACAGCTACCATCAAGTCCAACCAAGAAACAGAAGTCACTTAAGTGTTCACCATGTACACCAACATAGCCTTAACAATGACTTCTCAAAATCAGGCAAATATTGGCCACGAACATAGCCTTAACAATGACTACTCAAAATCAGGCAAATATTGGCCACAAACATAGCTTTAACAATGACTACTCAAAATCAGGCAAACATTGGCCACCAACATAGGCTTAACAATGACTACTCAAAATCAGGCAAACATTGGCCACCAACATAGGCTTAACAATGACTACTCAAAATCAGGCAAATATTGGCCACCAACATAGCCTTAACATTGACTTCTCAAAATCCGGCAAATATTGCTTTATAAACAACAACAAACGATGGATATACGATTAGAAAATTGAACACATGCAATATAAAAACCATACTAATAAGATCATAACAAAACATATATATACATAACATTGGACAACATGAAAACATATAAAAATTTTGCATTCAGGGCTGTCTCAGCTGCTTTATGTGATAACCAGATGTATGAATGAAGATGAGTATGATTCCTACATGCAGGCGAGTCCTAGTCCGAAATAGGAAAAGGTGGTCCTGGTTGTAGGAATGAGAAGTATAAATGAAAATTTTGAACACTGCTTGATCGAGAATGACGGTTTAAACTATTAAATAAAACATGACAAATTTGAAAATGAGTAAAATCAGCTTGTTGCCAGGCAAAGGAGTCCTGTACAACGAAGACTTCTAACACAGTCTGAACATCGCCAGGCGAGGTCTCAAAATCACGGATGCAAAACTGTATTACGAAACTATGTATGTAGAAAATGAATTGAAAAACCAAATTGATATGCGCAACATAACATAGCCTTAACATTGACTACCCAAAATCAGGCAAACACTGGCCACCAACATAGCCTTAACATTGACAACTCAAAATCAGGCAAATATTGGCCACGAACATAGCCTTAACAATGACTACTCAAAATCAGGCAACCATTGGCCACCAACATAGGCTTAACAATGACTATACTCAAAATCAGGCAAATATTGGCCACGAACATAGCCTTAACATTGACTTCTCAAAATCAGGCAAACATTGGCCACCAACATAGGCTTAACAATGACTTATCAAAATCAGGCAAACACTGGCCACCAACATAGCCTTAACATTGACAACTCAAAATCAGGCTGTTCATTCAGGAGGTTGTGACATTAGTCTGAGAGACTTAAAGATAAGATAATGAAATGATGAAATTCAGACCATATACAATTTGCAGCAGAAGTCATTTTACAATGATAGAAACCAGAAATGTATGTTGCATAAGCATTTATTACAGCTAAATACACCTTCACAACAACTTTAAACAAAATTGGATGATATCCAAATTTTGGGACCAAGTGTTACAGTATGTGTTCTAATACCCAAGGCACCTTTTACACTATACCTAGACAGAAACTGTTCTGCCTTTCTAGACTCAAAAGTCTTTTAAAAGAAATAAAATAACAGTAAAACAAGGATGCTACACAAATGGAAAAGTTTCTTCCATGATATAACATCCTCCTTTGACCCCTCTCTTCCCCTCAACATTCTTTTTCCACTATTTTGCTCTATCCTTACTATTTACCGTCATCATGTTGGAGAAGTTGAGAGTAGCCATTTGCATCAAGCTCTTGTAAATGTTCAATCAGAGATTCATCGCTGTCATTTCTCCTAAGATCAGCCATGTTCCCCAGTTCCACCTCGTGGTCTATATCACTGACTGAAGTAGCTTGTGTCCTTGGTACGGACTGGTCCGATTCATTACTGTGATTATCACTGTCTATTGGACTGTTATCATTTTTGTTTGCATTTTTGGCTGAAGTGAGAGAATCATAACAGATGTGAAATTTTCTGTGAGTATAGGTATTAAAATATTTCAGAAATTTGTTAAACAACAAATTATCATTTCTTCTACCAATGATTGAACACTATCAATATTTCAGAAATATCTCATCTGCAGAAGTTGATAGGCACCAATTTGTTTTTTAAAAGAGTTAGAAAGGAGAAGTTCCAGAACAAGGATAAAGAATAAAATTTAGCTACAAACATGCGAGGATTTGCAATATCTCTTCAACATGAATTAAGATTTATCAATAAACGTATCAATTTACATCATAAAGTCTTACCATCTTCCTCCTGTAAGGCTGCCTCTGTGACCTTCAGGAAAACTTCCTCCAAATTTGTATCCATGACGCCATAACTAGAGACATGAAGCTGACCAATACTAGTATCTAGGGCATTAAAAAGTTTCTCAAAATTTCCTTTCTTTGCTTCCTCAAAAGGAAGTATGTAATGCAGCTCTCGAATGGTTTCCGACTTCAAAAATGCTGTTGATACATGTTTTTTGATAAACTCTGTGACTTTTGCCTCCTTACATTTGCTGACAAAAGATTTCCTATTGTTATGGATATCACTGTCCCTGATCTCTGAGAAATCTGAAACAAAAGACAAGATGACAAGAGATTGTCACAAGGTCTTGTGTTATATTGAGTACACTGATTCAGTGTTTATCTCAAAACAAACTCCCAAACATCAAACAATGCACAATTACAAGTATATACACTCAACAAATTTAATTCCCCTTTACCCTTTTATTTCTCAAATAAGCCAGAAATACATGTTAATACTTTCCTTTCCCATTTACCCTGCCAATACAACAACTGACCCCCACTCCCTTACTTGACCTGCTGCAATAACATTTCATCCCCACTAACCCACATGACATGCCCCTACATTTCACCCCTACTAACCCACATGACATGCCCCTATATTTCACCCTCTCTCTACCCTTCCTGACGTGCCACTACAAAATCAGACCACTTACAAAAAAATTTGCCATCCTCTTCCTTACCTGACGTTCACTCCAACATTTGACCCCACTTACCTAGACTTTGGATGTCTTCCTCTGTTTCTGACTTAACAAGATTCAAATGGTACCCCTCTCCAAACGTGTTTTTCAAGAACAGGGAGGAGCCACAACATTTGAGTTCTCCATTAGAGATGATGGCAATACGGTCACCCAGAATGTCTGCCTCGTCCATGTGATGTGTCGACAGCAGAATTGTTCTTCCTGGAAAAGATGAAGATAACAATATTGAGATGAAGTCATAGGGTGATGTGATAGGATAAATCAAAGTAAGCTTTTCTGCTAAAAAGACAGACCCTATTTGATTTTTATAAAGATTTTGACTAACCATGTTTGTATTTCACCAAAAGGTCCCAGATGGCTCGCCTGGCATAAGGATCCACACCAGCTGTTGGTTCATCCAGAATGACAGTGTGAGACCCACCCACAAAGGCAATGCCTACAGACAGCTTCCTCTGCATACCACCAGACAGACAGTCAACACGGCAGTGACGTTTCTTAGGCAGGCCTATATCCTCTATCATCCTACACAAAGTTGACAGCGATATGTCACATCATATCATTAACAATGAGAAATGCCTCAGTGATATCATTCCTTTTTCAATTTCAATGCATTCTGGAATTCTCTTTCACCATTTACATACTAATGTGAACTTTTTGTTGAGAAAAATAAGATAAATATGACTTTTCAGATCTGAATAAAAAAATATTGCTTCTGGAATGAAGTCATCGACCAACAAATCATTATAAAGTATGGAATGCAAGATTCAATGACACATCACAAAGAAAATGTTATAGTAACACTAAGGTAATACCACAAATAATAAACCACTTGCCATTATGAAATTGATGAGTGATACATACGTTTCCATTTCAGGTTTGATGTCCTCCATCTTCATACCCTTGAGTCGAGCATAGAACCAGAGGTGTTCTTGTACTGTCAGTCTGTACAGAAAACAGATATCATTACTAAACAAAGAAAGAAATTTATTAAATGTAATAGGATGGTTTAAAACGCATACTGCTGTACTTTACATTCTTATACAGCTATCTACTATTTTCTTCAGCCATTATCTACAATATGTTGGCATTGTCCTAACTTATAAATTATTTCCTTAAGCCACTATCTACAATATGTTGACATTGTCCTAACCTTTAAATTATTTCCTTAAGCCACTATCTACAATATGTTGACATTGTCCTAACTTATGAATTATTTCCTTAAGCCACTATCTACAATATGTTGACATTGGCCTAACCTTTAAATTATTTCCTTAAGCCACTATCTACAATATGTTGGCATTGTCCTAACTTATAAATTATTTCCTTAAGCCACTATCTACAATATGTTGACATTGTCCTAACCTTTAAATTATTTCCTTAAGCCACTATCTACAATATGTTGACATTGTCCTAACCTTTAAATTATTTCCTTAAGCCACTATCTACAATATGTTGGCATTGTCCTAACTTATAAATTATTTCCTTAAGCCACTATCTACAATATGTTGACATTGTCCTAACCTTTAAATTATTTCCTTAAGCCACTATCTACAATATGTTGACATTGTCCTAACCTTTAAATTATTTCCTTAAGCCACTATCTACAATATGTTGGCATTGTCCTAACTTATAAATTATTTCCTTAAGCCACTATCTACAATATGTTGACATTGTCCTAACTTATAAATTATTTCCTTAAGCCACTATCTACAATATGTTGGCATTGTCCTAACTTATAAATTATTTCCTTAAGTCACTATCTACAATATGTTGACATTGTCCTAACATATAAATGATTTCCTTAAGCCACTTTCTACAATATGTTGACATTGTCCTAATTTATAAATTATTTCCTTAAGCCACTATCTACAATATGTTGACATTGTCCTAACTTATAAATTATTTCCTTAAGCCACTATCTACAATATGTTGACATTGTCCTAACTTATAAATTATTTCCTTAAGCCACTATCTACAATATGTTGGCATTGTCCTAACTTATAAATTATTTCCTTAAGTCACTATCTACAATATGTTGACATTGTCCTAATTTATAAATTATTTCCTTAAGCCACTATCTACAATATGTTGACATTGTCCTAACTTATAAATTATTTCCTTAAGCCACTATCTACAATATGTTGACATTGTCCTAACTTATAAATTATTTCCTTAAGCCACTATCTACAATATGTTGACATTGTCCTAACTTATAAATGATTTCCTTAAGCCACTATCTACAATATGTTGACATTGTCCTAATTTATAAATTATTTCCTTAAGCCACTATCTACAATATGTTGACATTGTCCTAACTTCTAAATTATTTCCTTAAGCCACTATCTACAATATGTTGACATTGTCCTAACTTATAAATGATTTCCTTAAGCCACTTTCTACAATATGTTGACATTGTCCTAATTTATAAATTATTTCCTTAAGCCACTATCTACAATATGTTGACATTGTCCTAACTTATAAATTATTTCCTTAAGCCACTATCTACAATATGTTGACATTGTCCTAACTTATAAATGATTTCCTTAAGCCACTATCTACAATATGTTGACATTGTCCTAACTTATGAATTATTTCCTTAAGCCACTATCTACAATATGTTGGCATTGCCCTAATTTACAAATTAGCAACACTTTGCTTTCAATACTTTTTTAATGCTAAATGAATTATATCCCCATACTAAGTGAAGTGTATAGCCTAGTTTCAAGTATGAATACAAGATTAACACAATTCAAGTATAGATATGGAATAAAGATGCTGTGGCCCTTACTTGTCAAAGAGGACATTGTGTTGGGGACACATTCCCAGGCTCTGTCGGATTAGATCCATGTCAGTACGGATGTCATTGTCATAAATCAGTGCATATCCAGATGTGGGAGGAAACAGCCCTGTCAGAATCGACCTTCAGAGACAAAAGTAAATCTTCATATTTTGAATTCAGAAAAGCTTACACAACAAGGATGTTTCAGAGCCTACCAGCAACACAAGAAAATAACATGAGGTTTACAGAGATTTACAGACAAATGACATAAGATTTACAGACAAATGCCATATGTTTACAGAGATTTACAGACAAATAACATAAAGTTTACACAGATTTACAGACAAATGACATGAGATTTACAGACAAATGACATGAGATTTACAGACATATGACATGAGGTTTACAGAGATTTACAGACATATGACATGAGGTTTACAGTTTTACAGACAAATGACATGAGGTTTACAGAGATTTACAGACAAATGACATGAGGTTTACAGAGATTTACAGACAAATGACATGAGGTTTACAGACAAATGACATGAGATTTACAGACATATGACATGAGGTTTACAGAGATTTACAGACATATGACATGAGGTTTACAGAGATTTACAGACAAATGACATGAGGTTTACAGAGATTTACAGACAAATGACATGAGGTTTACAGAGATTTACAGACAAATGACATGAGGTTTACAGACAAATGACATGAGATTTACAGACATATGACATGAGGTTTACAGAGATTTACAGACAAATGACATGAGGTTTACAGAGATTTACAGACATATGACATGAGGTTTACAGAGATTTACAGACAAATGACATGAGGTTTACAGAGATTTACAGACAAATGACATGAGGTTTACAGAGTTTTACAGACAAATGACATGAGGTTTACAGAGATTTACAGACAAATGACATGAGGTTTACAGACAAATGACATGAGGTTTACAGAGATTTACAGACAAATGACATGAGATTTACAGACAAATGACATGAGGTTTACAGAGATTTACAGACAAATGACATGAGGTTTACAGACAAATGACATGAGATTTACAGACAAATGACATGAGATTTACAGAAAAATGACATGAGGTTTACAGACAAATGACATGAGGTTTACAGAGTTTTACAGACAAATGACATGAGGTTTACAGAGATTTACAGACAAATGACATGAGATTTACAGACAAATGACATGAGGTTTACAGAGATTTACAGACAAATGACATGAGGTTTACAGAGTTTTACAGACAAATGACATGAGGTTTACAGAGATTTACAGACAAATGACATGAGGTTTACAGACAAATGACATGAGATTTACAGACATATGACATGAGGTTTACAGAGATTTACAGACATATGACATGAGGTTTACAGAGATTTACAGACAAATGACATGAGGTTTACAAACAAATGACATGAGGTTTACAGAGATTTACAGACAAATGACATGAGGTTTACAGAGTTTTACAGACAAATGACATGAGGTTTACAGAGATTTACAGACAAATGACATGAGGTTTACAGACAAATGACATGAGATTTACAGACATATGACATGAGGTTTACAGAGATTTACAGACATATGACATGAGGTTTACAGAGATTTACAGACAAATGACATGAGGTTTACAGAGTTTTACAGACAAATGACATGAGATTTACAAACAAATGACATGAGGTTTACAGAGTTTTACAGACAAATGACATGAGGTTTACAGAGATTTACAGACAAATGACATGAGATTTACAGACAAATGACATGAGGTTTACAGAGATTTACAGACAAATGACATGAGGTTTACAGTGATTTGCAGACAAATGACATGAGGTTTACAAGATTTACAGACAAATGACATGAGGTTTACAGAGATTTACAGACAAATGACATGAGGTTTACAGAGATTTACAGACAAATGACATGAGGTTTACAGAGATTTACAGACAAATGACATGAGATTTACAGACAAATGACATGAGGTTTACAGAGTTTTACAGACAAATGATATGAGGATATATAAATACTATAGTAAACTCACATAGTTGTTGTTTTCCCTGCCCCATTGTGGCCCAGAAATGATGTTATCTGTCCCTCATAGAAACTTAATGTCAAATTTTTTACAGCTAGTTTTTTTCCAGTCTTGTAAATCTGTAAATGTTCAAGAAATTTAAGATTTTGTCAGAATCACATCAACTCATAATTATTAATACACATAGTTATCACAATTAGGAACTCTTTAGAACTAAAGGACTCGCACAACTAAATCAGTCAATCAGTCATTGTGATTCTGTTTCATCTGCTAAGAATCTTACCTTAATTGAGATTTGGTAAAAATTTGTGCCCTCTCTGGGATTTAGATTTATAATTGGTGACAGGTGGAAGAAATTAGCATTTTTTAATTGGCTTCATAAAAATGAATAGTTTTAATAGATTTCTATGGTTTCATGAAAATGATCCATTTTACATATTTCAGTATCAGTGGTGCAGATTTAGACAGGTGTAAAATGTTGAGATTTTTCGCACAGTGAGTACTTAGTTTTACTTATAACTTCTGGCTGTTGACTTCTGAAGATGATAATAGTCAGAAATACCATTTAACCTACTATATTAAGCTATTTGTAGCCTCTGACAGGCATGTTTCTATGAATTTAGACAGTTGTTACTTGTGTTGAACTTCAAGTATTAATGTTATTAGCTTAAATGCAAAGTAATAACATATAGTAATTGATTTAGTTACCGAGACCTAGAAATAAAAGGGATTTTAGACAAATCATAGGACAGCAAATATTAAAAAACTATTTATTACTGTTCAACAACCTCATCATACCATCATGACTTCATTATATGTATCAGTTGGGGACTTACACTGATAGTCCCTATTTAATGAAGAATTAAACAAAGCAATGAAGTGAAAAATATTAGACAGTTCAGATTGGAATTTGTCCTATCAACTTTCCTGCCTTACTGCAATGAGGTACAGAGAATATATATTGTAGAAGCTAAGATATTTTTCTTTATTTCAGACACATATTCCACAGCTAGATTATGTCATCTGCCCCAGAAATCTGTGGTATATTGATGAGTCATGTCTTTTTAATTCTTTCGTACGATATTCAACAAAGGGAAATAACTCTTTTGCAATCATGATAATTCCTCTTACACTTTTTAACGAAAGAGCTTTGTCCATTACCTCTTGTCAACCTTATGACAAATCTAAGAACTTGTTTTCAATTCTTAGATAAAAAAAAAGTAAATCTACTATATGCCTCTATGAAATTCTAAATGACTTACCTTTGTAAGGTTCTCTATGTGTACACCCTGAGGAAGATGTGTAGGTTCTGCTTCAAACTTTCTAGCATACTCTGTAACACAATACAAAGATAATGGTTATAGGAAGCAATCAGACTTGGTTCCCCTTAAAAAGACTCCATCACAGTGATGTATATTTTAATAGAATTCATACAAATTACTTCAATGTCCTGATGAGATAATATTACATTTCTATTAATGTCCAACAAATTTTGTTTCAATTTATTAGTATAGATATGTAAGACTGTTTGAGAATTACAAATGAGTGTAACATCATATGACTGACCTGCATCCCTATGGTCCAGTGCACATGCCTGGTCCTCTAGCATTGAGCTGTAACCATTGTTACGACGACACATGTCCAGAATGTTGCCACAGTCCATTTCCTGCACCTTTGTAGATCCTGCACACCAGTAGGTCTTGGAAAACAGGAAATACCAGGGTCGAGGCAGGCCGTAAGATCCTGGAGTATCAACCATTTAGACTAAGCTATTAAACAGGCATCATAACATCACTTCTATCTACAGTTTCTTTACAAACTCTGGAAAACACCAGATCATTCAACCTCCTTTAAGGAACTCTTCATAGATTAAAGATTTGATAACAATTATAAATGATACTAGTAACTTAGATGCATTGTAGTCATGTTACAAACATTATGTTATTGATTGGACCTCATCCATGCGATATATTCAAATGTACACGATAAATTATAGTGAGGAAATCGGGTATTCAAATCTAAATCTTACCTGGAAATACATTCTCTATGTACCAAGCCAAAAGTGAGTACAAGAATGAGTCGAGTATCATCATGAGTACTGATGTGAGCAAGCTGTACTCATCATTTTCAACAGGGGACAGATGGATGTTGTCCCACTGAACTCCAACTCCCTCCTCCTCGTAGAATGCAAAGTACTTCCCACTTAGACCAAAAGCAGTTGTAGAAAACAGAGACTGGAACAGAGTACATTCAAATTGGCATGAGTCATTGAAAATACAGTGAGAGTAGAAGTTTCTAGCTTTACATTATAACAACTGATTATTTTATCAGATCAGCTGACATCTAGTTGTCAATGGTTCAAATCATTAAGTTTAGTTAAGTCTTGTTATTTCCTCCAAAGTCAAATCATTTTTTGCTTTGCTAGCTGAGAATTTTCATATCTTCATAATTCATAAAAGAAGAATTACATGTAGATCTAAGATTTGGCAATGCACTGACCACGAGAGACTTGATGACCGCCGAGATCTGGTCCCCTGCCACATCCTCCCTGATAGCCACATACATGTAGGGCACATAAGTGAGGAAGTACACAATACCAGCACAAGCTGCTGCCACCTTGGCTTTAGAGTAGAATGTGCTCACCAAGAACCTGTTACATACAAAGCATTTCATTACCAACACATACAAATATGTGCAATGTCCCATGCAAATCAGTTGATTATTAGATTTCTCAAAGTAAAATTGTAAAACATCATTTTTAAACTTAAGACCTGTCTCAATACTTATTTCAATCAATACATTTCCTCACAGACTGAAAACTGGCTGGGTAACTTTCAAATTGACCAACTTACGAAAACGCTATGGTGACAACAGCAAACACTTCCAGAGTAGTGAACACGATCCAAGGATTACTATGGGCCAGAACATTTCCCACCTTGAGCATGACAGTCAGTAGGCCCATAGTGATGGTCATCTGTATGAAGGTCATGGTAAACCACGCACACCAATGGACAGCGTTGCTTAGACCCATCATCCTCATCACCTAGGTAACACATTTATGTAACACTAACACCTCACCTAGGTAACCCATTTACGTAACACTAAAAAAATTAACATAAAAAAATTATTAACGTAACACACTTATCTTCACGCAAATGATCTGCTTGAAATATCTGACCTCAAGGTAAAAATGTTGAAACTGAATTAGCTTTCAGTTGTATAGGGGACGGGAAGTCCTAAGCTTTATTAGAGTCTTATTGTAATGACAAATACACAACAATCACATGACTACATATCGTATTTATCCTGCAATGAGCCAAGGAAGCAAAACACCAAACCTGAGGTTTAAGGTAGAATGGTATACCATTATAAAGAATTGTAGGGATTTCTACTTAAACACTAGGCACTTGGCTTGTAATACTCCAAGAACTAAAACCTTACTTAAACTGATGTATACCTAGGATATAACTGTAACAAACTACTTCCACGTAAGAAACAATTAAATCTGAATCTTACCTCCTTTAGTCTTTGTTCTTTCTCATACACAATGTTCTGCACCAGCATAGCAACGGAGTAGACCCAGGAAATAGTCAGACACAGTGGCATCACATGTTCTATCATAAACACAAATCTGAAGAGGAACACATGTTCTATCATAAACACAAACCTGAAGAGGAACACATGTTCTATCATAAACACAAACCTGAAGAGGAACACATGTTCTATTATAATCACAACTCTTAAGAGAAATACACATGTATCATAAACACAAACCTGATGTTCTATCATTAACACAAATCTGAAGAGGAACACATGTTCTATCATTAACACAAATCTGAAGAGGAACACATGTTCTATCATAAACACAAATCTGAAGAGGAACACATGTTCTATTATAATCACAACTCTTAAGAGAAATACCAGTACATGTTCTATCATAACACCAATCTGAAGAGGAGAACATGTTCTATCATAAACACAAATCTGAAGAGGAACACATGTTCTATCATAAACACAAATCTGAAGAGGAACACATGTTCTATTATAATCACACATGTTCTATTATAATCACAACTCTTAAGAACTCACTCATCATATTTATAACAGGAGTGGGGAAACTGTGTGACGTAACTGCCAGGCTCCACTACATCTCGACCAACTTGTACGTCAATGATGGCACGTTCAATGATGTCCTGAAACCAGAAGATTCAAGGTCAATGAAAGGGTGGTCGGGTGGCGCAGTGGTAACGCACTCGCATTTCACCTAGCCGACCTGGGTTCGATTCCCAGAACAGATGTGAAAAGATAAGGGGTCACCTGCCCGACCATGTTGGTTTCCCCTGGGTACTCCAGTTTCCTCCCACAATAAGACCCCTCGCGCCCTTACATTTGGGCCAACAAGAGTGATTAGTATAAGTTGACATAACTTGTTTTGCATTTGTTGTAAAAGAAATAAAGTTTATATATTAAGGTCAATGAAAAAGCCAAACCTAACAATATTCTATCATTTTTACAGAACATAAATAGATATTAATCATTTACCTGAAGACATGATCAAGGCAACTTACCTGTATCCAAACAAAGCCAAACTGGTAGTAGGTGTGTTGCCAGGATCCTGGCCCTGGATACCAGTAGCGATTCCGTACGTACTTAGTAGTTGGTGTGAAGGTAGCATTTTGTCGAATCTTGTATGTGACATGAGGAGGAAGACCTTTACCTTTCTGAAAGTTCTCAAATATCAACCCTGTGGACAACAGATCAATTCATTAAGTTGGTATACATGGCATGCGTAAACTTAACATTAATACAATTCATCAGCAGAGTGAAATAAAAATTTCCGTCATCAAATTAGTCACACTGATATCCTACTACTTATTCTTTTAATGTAGCAGCAATTTTCATTTATTTTCTTAAATATTTATGTTAATAATGTCATGGTACATATTTGTACTATTCTCATTTCTCTCTTACATAATATCACTAACCTGCAACAGTAGTGACATTTTCAGAATAAGCCTTAGTAAGGAAATAATCCACGAGATCTTCCTCTGTACGAAACCCTCGGAACACATTAAGGTTAATCCCTGCAAGTGTATTGAGCCAGCCACATGCTGCATTGTCTATATTGTCCAGTTCGTGAAGGAAGAATGAAATATCCGGTATGGAACTATTAAGGAACTGTTGAACGCCCTTCACTCCACGTAGTAAGGAAAACATGCCTTGGTTGTTCTTAAGTTGTCTATGCATCTACAATGTAATGTGACTTTGTGTATAACTTCCATCAATTGTACAAATACATTATTAATATTCTAAAATTGATTTATTAATTTCTGACATGATTATTTTCTTTTTTAAAGTTGGTGTTTTGTTCTTAAAATAAACATTTCTGCATCAAGATATGTTCCTTATTTTTACAACATACACTACCTCTTTAATGGAGGCTAGGTTGTAAGCTGTGGTGTTCTCCATTAGGTAGGTCCTCAGCTCACCAGAGATGTTGAGCCATTTCCTGGCATACGTACTGATCTCATCCATCAAGGCAAAAGACTCATTAGCCTGTAAGAAATAAAATCATATTCCATCAGCATCCAATAATATATATACATCTATAACATTTCCTTATGTACAATAAAGCAGGTTACCTAACTAACGTCATTCCAGGAACACAATGTACTGACACCAGCTAGTAAATAATACATACAAAAACTGCTTAGAAAAACAAAATATTAACACTGCCCTGAAATTATAGATCAGCACAATCTAGGATCAGAGAAACTATAAAACAAAATCATTCATTTAGTAAAATATACATAAGTTTTAATTGAGAAACAAAATATCAACAAGGCAACACAAACAATACAAAGCTCCTCCTGGTTCCAACCTAACTCAAGCACAATAAAGAAGGAGTTGTTCCAGCCTGACTCAAGCACAATAAAGAAGGAGTTGTTCCAGCCTGACTCAAGCACAATAAAGAAGCAGGTAAGTTATTGTAAATTTGATCAAAATCCTTATAAGGAATCCTGGCAAAGATCATCTCTAAATAGTAACTTTGGCCTTGACTCAACAGCCTTGAAACTAAAACTTCTCTGCGATAATAAACAACGTTTATAAGCGTATGAAGTTTACTAGAAATCCTTCAAGAACTGACGTTGTTAGAGCACTGACAAGGATTTTCTGAAAATACATGTAGTAATAAAGACCTTGACCCTAGAATCCTGAAATTCAAACACATACAAGATATGAAAGTCCTTAATAATGTGAATAATGATCAAAATTCCTCATGAATTAAAACTGCTAGTGCTGACAAGGATAAGAATTACATACATACAAACAGCCCTATTCTTAGGCATTTATCACAAAGGGATAACATTCAAGGAAAAATTTATAAACACAAAAAAAAAACAAAAAATATCAATAATTCTTTAGTTATTTAATCTTATTATCTAATCATTAGACTTGAATGAAAATGCTGCAAATGTATCCACTTTAGATTTACTGATTAAAGACATAAATGTCTTCCTGGTACACCATTATCAAAATGTTTGAAATTTGAAATTACATTGTATGACTATAGAGTTTGGCACATGCCCTATCCATTAAGTACTGTAGGAGTACTGACCTTCTTGATGATCTTGTCTGCTGCAGTGTTGTTAGGGGCATACAGCACTTTAGGATTACTATACAGAACATGGACCAGGATTTTCAGGTTGTCCTGTTGCGCCCTTGATATTCCAAGGTCATCTGGAATTAGCAGTGACATCAAGATTCAAAAGTTACCAGTAACAAACTAAAGATAAATATATCAAACATTCATATGCTAACAGGTATAGTTCTTCAGGGCCTTTCACAGTCTTTACAGAGGAGAGAGAAGATCAGGAAATTTATACCAATCAACATGTGATATAACTGCTACTGCCAATATTAGAACGGTATATTAATGACAAAACAAGAATGACATACCTAGATTCAGGTGTTTTATGTCTCGCTCCATGCGTTTTTTGGGTACTTCCTTTGGTTGTCTACCACAAAACGTTCTCTGCATTCTATTCCACAGGTGCAGAAATCCCGCAAACTTGTTAGGTGGCTTTTTCGTCAGTTGGTCGTCCTTTTTGTTTGAAAACATATAATTATACTTTATTAAAAATTCATTCATGAGACCTAAATTTTGATTTTTTTTTTTTTTGTATAAACTATTGGAAATGTAAAAATAAAAGATAAAAAAATTAACAAAAAAAGAGGGTTTTTTTTACTTATACCTACTTTCACTGTCATAATTTCATTTCAACAAAGTTTATTGACAATATTTAAACGTTGAACTGGATTGAATAACAGTCACTGTCATAATATGATATTAATCCAACCTTTTGACAGTGTATTTCATAATAGCAATAGTAAAGTATAGAACTGGTAGTACAAAGGTCCAAAGTTCAATCTTGATGAAGGCATATGATACTGTATACATCACAATATCAGGGATTTTTTTACAGGCTACTTGGGTCTGAAAATGGGCCCCATTCCCAATAAAAATGTTCAATTAACTTCTAGATATGTGTTGTGTATTTTACTCTTCTGAAGAAAAGTTTTTAGAAAACATAACTTGATAGCTGTACAAGTAAATGTGTAACACTATATTTTCACCTAAAGGGCAGTTCTTTTCATTGTTACCTTATCTTTTTTTTCAGCGTCATCATCATCATCCTCATCTCCATCCTCTACTACTGTTGCTGCTGTAATGTTTCCAGGTAACCCTGCGGTGACTGTGACATTGACAGGGCTGGAAGGAGTGGTCAGGTTAACTCCATCGCAGGCATCCTGGGGAAGGGTCTCCGCAAATACACTCATCTCATATAGACTCTCTTGGAACTGGTAAAACTTCTGGAGCTAGATACAGCAAAGAAAAGTAAAAACTTTAAATGTGGCACGTGTGGGTAGTTATATGACAGGAAATTTAACCAGGGAAATTAATTATTTTATAGCAGACCAATTGTTAAGTAAACATAATTGAAATACTTGTGCACAGATATAAACAGCTATTACAGAACCCCAGTGAATGCTGAGATATCCATAAAATATGTCCAACTGCTTGTCTCAGTTTGACTTTTATCGCAGATCTCAAAGAGCAATAAGACTACTTTTGCTGTTTGTCAAAACAAGAATGAGCTTAATTTATTGAAGAGCTTATCAAAATGAGTCACAAAGGCCTTGCAGAATGGCAAATCAAGGACATAATTGACTCTTCTGCATCAGCTGCTTATCTTGATCTTTTCCTACACTGAAACCAACATGGACAGCTTTCCACCAAGCAGTAAGATAAACAAGATTATTTCAATTTCTCTATTGTGAATTTTCCATTTCTGGATATCAATATTCCTGCATCCCCAACATGCAAGAAGTCATCAACTGACAGACAAACTTATAACACAGGGTTTTAAAAGATTATGGGGAAGTTCTATTGTTGCCATAGCGATCTCATTGAGAAATATTTCTTTGTGTGATATGAACCTGGACATGACTGATGCTTGTTAGTTTACCTGTTTGTTCCATTGTTGTATACCTTGTTCTTATTTGAGAACCTGACATTTCTTACTTGGATTGATCAAGGTTTACATGGCAGGATGCTTACTCAGTTGGAACACCTGATCTTATTCTTGTACTTTTTCATGATTCTCCATGTAAATATTACATTTGTTCATATTTTGCTCTAGTTTTATGGAATTTGAGTTTAGATTATGATTATGTTGACAGGTTGGTATTTTCTTTATGTTTTTCGCTGATTTGTTTTCTAAATATGATTCCCCCTCAGATTAAAATTCTTATCTATCACTTGATGTAGCTGTTCACAATTTTGACCTTCATTACCATCTGAAAATATTAACTTACCTCCTTCATAAATGTCTTCACTTTAGT
The DNA here is from genome assembly GCF_031769215.1 of Ylistrum balloti. Taxonomy (NCBI): domain Eukaryota; kingdom Metazoa; phylum Mollusca; class Bivalvia; order Pectinida; family Pectinidae; genus Ylistrum; species Ylistrum balloti. Next base: position 268,145 of record NW_026782116.1, on the reverse strand, counting down.
TTCTAGAGATGTCAAGTTGACTGTATGAAGTTGTAACTGAAACATCAAATATTAACAGACAAATTGGTTCTCACGGTCATCTAAGAAGCTTTCTTTTAAGAAAATATTCTGCAAACCTTTTCCAGGAACTTCTTCAGAAATTTTGAATTTAGTTAAGTATGGAATGTTGGCAGTACTGGATACAAAACAGTTCAAAACTGCAGTAAGCATTAATAGGCACCACAGGAACTAACATGTAAAATTCAAATTCTAGTCAATGATTTCAGAGAAAATGCTCTAATAACAGATGTATAATGAGATGGCTACCAGCACTGTTTTACAGGTAGGACAATAGTACTTACAGCGTTGATGACCTCCTGGTCATCGATCTCCTTTTTGAGAAGCACAGAGAGATTTGACAGTTGTTCCTTACTCATATTACACAGACGACTCTTGGCATCAGCCTGCAGGGACCAAGTTAAAATTTCAGGATATTTCATAATAAATATATTTGTATATAAGATAATAGATAAGTTTACTCAAAGCAACTTGGTGTATTGAAATGTCCATGTTCAAAATGTTTTGTCTGTCAATCAAAATACAAAGGAAACCTTGTCATAGGGAAAACAAGTAATAATGCATTAAGTCTCCATATAGTAGCATGTTTTACTGGATTGTAGCTTTCTACAAGGATCAATGGATGCACCTTGGATATTTATCTGAGACTAAATACAATTATTATTGGTACACATAACCTAACATTAAGATATGAGGTCCTTGGTTTGACACTTCCAACCCATGTTGGTTGTGTTTCACACTTTACCCCAATTGCTGTGGATGACATGTGTTCAGCCTCCCATATGTTGTTTAATGAGACAGTCACATGCTACTACAAGGAAACCAACTTAACTGAACTAACCTAACAATCCATCATTTGACTCAGGTTAAAGAAACTAAACTTACGATGTATGACTCATTACTACTTGTCTCAGGAATGATAACTTGAAGGAATTCATCATTACAAGCTAGCCGGTGTAATGCTGTCGGAGAGAAGAGCACCATCTGCAATAGAAAACAAAATCAAACTGCACTGATCAAGTCTCAAAGCTTTTTTCTACCTGAACAACTGAATGTACCTGCACAAATCAGAACATATTGCATTTATATGATATTTTCTTTAAAATTGAGAAGTTAATCCAATTTTTTTCTTCATTTTGGGAAATTATCACTCACTTAAGCAAAGAGAAAAATTTTTTTTTGGTTATAAAGCAGCTGAAATATATCACTAGGTTCTTAAAGAGAGTAGTGCCATATTGAACAGTATCCTTATAATAGGTGAATTACATACATAGTTGGAGTAGAAACAACAATGACTTTTAACTGTGATTAAACTTAGAATGGTAATAGTTTGAAGATTCTAATGATTTGATTGTAAAATAAATTTGAATGATTAGTGCTGCTATTTTGTCTACAATCTTAAATTAGTCTTAAGACAGAGAAAACATGAGTATTCAGTGCCGTAAACTTTCTTATGAAGTAAAAAAAACAAAACAAAGATGAAACACATAATTGCCATTTAAAAATAATTGATGTTGAGACCTTCAGAATCTGTGCAGTCTCTGCTGGCGTGATAGTCTGTAAAGCTGGGTTACCATCCATCAGGTCTAGGTAATGTGTGAGAAACTTCTGTACGACAGGGTCAGTCAGCAAACCCTCATTGTGAATTACATTGTAAAATAAAGTTTCAGAGGAATCTGTATTTTGTGAGTTGAAGACATCTTCCAGTAAGTTACTCTCATTGAGTAATGACTGAAAAGGCACTTGCTGAAACTCTTGATGGTCAAAGAGTGATGGGAGTTGTAGATGGTCCCATGGGATATCTCGGCGGAATCTCCGTAAAATGGTATGTGCTGTCTGTAGATCTTCTCCAAATAATAACTTGTTTAACTACAATCAAAGAGACTCCTATTAACACAATAACCAGGTAACTTCCGTTGGTTCTAAGTGATCTTGATAATTATACTAGAATTTGTACAATATAATACCATACCAAGTATCTATATTTCAGTATGTCTCCAAATAAATGTGAAAACTATCAAGTAATGAAAGTTTACATACTGAGTGGTAAATCAAATTCTTGAAATTAACATCAATTAAACTTTGACTTAAATTAAAAAATGGCTGTACTTATTTTTTTTTTAATTTTTAATTTTGCTTTGCTTCGTTTAATTGATCTCTAAACTGAACATGCATGAGAGCTTGGTTTTTAATTGGTATAAATATCAAACATTAACAATTATAGAAAGCAAGTGGAATCTGTTCAAATAAACTTTCAGAGGAGCTATTAAGTACATTTCTGGAAATAGCTGTGAAAAGAATGGTTTTGGGACCAGTCCATGTTATACCTCAGAAACATGCACGGTCGCATTTAATATGCTGTACACATCGTCCAAAGGAAGAGACAGGTTGTTATGGAGGTACTGAGCAAACGTCTGTCTGTTCCCTACTACAGAACCAAACCTAAAATCTACAATACAAATAAAACAAAGGATCATTTATTTACAGAATATAGATCAATATATACATTGGCATCAGACATTCCCTTATATCAAGCTGTGAGAAGGCATGAATGAGATTAACTACCAATAATCCAACAGGCCTAAAGATTACTCTGACTCATGTCAGGGTTAGGTTCATCAGAGAATCCCAGAGAGCCAGCACATTACCTCTGACTTACAGTCAGGAAATGGGCTCATCACAGGACCCAAGGGAACGAACACATTACCTCTGACTCAAACTTAGGCAGCGGGCTTATCACAGGACCCAGCCAAGGGGACCAACGCATTAGCTCTGATGTAAAGTCAAGAAGCGGGCTTATCACAGGACCCTGGGAACCAACAAATTGACTCAAAGTCAGGCAGTGGGCTTATCACAGGATCCAGGGGACCAACACATTGACTCAAAGTCAGGCAGTGGGCTTATCACAGGATCCAGGGAACCAACAAATTAGCTCTGACTCAAAGTCAGGCAGTGGGCTTATCACAGGACCCAGGGAACCAACACATTAACTCTGACTCAAAGTCAGGCAGTGGGCTTATCACAGGACCCAAGGGACCAACATATTTGTTCTGACATAAAGTCAAGAAGCGAGCTTATCAAAGGACCCAGGGAACCAACACATTGACTCAAAGTCAGGCAGTGGGCTTATCACAGAATCCAGGGAACCAACAAATTAGCTCTGACTCAAAGTCAGGCAGTGGGCTTATCACAGGACCCAGGGAACCAACACATTAACTCTGACTCAAAGTCAGGCAGTGGGCTTATCACAGGACCCAAGGGACCAACACATTAACTCTGACTCAAAGTCAGGCAGTGGGCTTATCACAGACCCCAGGGACCAACACATTACCTCTGACTCAAAGTATATGTACAAATACACCAAGTTTGATGTGGAACTTTGATGTAGAACTTCTAACCTTGTACAGATAAACAGACAAATCCTTTAAGCAATACTATGAACAGTCTCTGTTATGTGACAAAATCCTGCATAACCAAAGAAAAAGGACATCATCGGAAGGATGCAGCTTTAGATCAATCATAATTTCCAGGACATCATTGGAAGGATGCAGCTTTAGATCAATCATAATTTCCAGGACATCATTGGAAGGATGCAGCTTTAGATCAATCATAATTTCCAGCTAATCATTCTGTTAATTGTATTGTCATTACTTTGAATGAACAAATTTTTACACAAAAAAGCTTTAATATTTTTGAGGGTAGACTTAGCATAGTTTGCCTATGTTGCCTTCAATGGGATATGGTTGGTCATGATGCACTCTGGTCCTCACCGTGGCCATGTTTGAACAGCTCATGAAGTGTGGCCGGGTCATCAATGATACTTTTGTAGATGTAAGGGAGATCATCCATCTCAGACGGGGTGTAACCGGGATTGAAGAAATGGTGATTCTTAGCAACTGACTGTAGCTGGTTCAAGAACTGTGTTGTACTGTGGAAATATCAAACAAAACATTTAAACAAGAAAACTTTCACTATCTTTTCCAATTATTTAAATCTTGCAAAGAGTTTAGATCAGGGCCACTTTCTCTTATACTGTTTACTAAATCTGGACAGAATTTATGCAAAATTGTGGAAGGAGTTGATTTCACAGGATATTGGAAGGCCAGAAATGCCACACCATAGTACCCAGAGATGTCCTGTCAAAATCTAAATGCACCCATCTTTACTTTTTCATTGAACATATCATCAAATATATCCACTGGTCATAGAATACTTTGGATTAGTAATCTTGTTAATATCTATTATCAGAATATAGACTAGTTTAATTGGGGTTTACAAAATCTGTGTAAAGACCAAACCTAAACATGAAAACCTATGTACACATTTACATCGGAAGATCAAATCAAAATTTTCAATGTCATTTCCTATCAAAGTAATCTCAAGGTTGTCTGATGGTAATAAATGTACGTGTGTATAATGGCTGTATAAATGTATATACACCAAGTCTACAACACTACTTTCAGTGTAATAAACTGATAAACAATCACTTTGGTTCACAATCGCGTGTAACCAATTGATTTAAGGTCAACCTGTCTTTCTGATAGGAAATATATTATTACCTGGTCCTACAAACGTGACAAGGAATGGGTAGAACACCAAAGGAATAATAAGTTTATCAAGTTACAGACAGTCACAAGAACAGCAGGTTTAACGGGGTAGAGATATGGATGGGTCAAGGACACCCTCAAGTCAAGCATCTTTTCACAACACATATTTGACCTTATATAGATCTATTTTAATTCCAAATGTCTTCCTTGTGACTTTTTGATGTCAGTTATTTGCTTGTGTTCCAAATTATTTCTCATCCATTCTTATGAATATATTAAGCTTAATTATATCCAATAGGAACGATTTCTCTAAAATCACAATGAAAACAGATTTTTTTTTACCCAGGTAATTACCCCCCAAAATTAACTTGGCCTTTATCCCCTGACCTTGAAACATGAGTTCATAATCCAATGAAGAAGAAATAGTACATGAATCATGTTGATATGTTTTACAAGAACGTGATTGTTGTAACAGAAAGTGATCTTGGCTAATCTTTAAGAGAGCTGAACTTAGTACCTTATATTTTGCAATGTCATTTATAATGATACTGTTCCATATGGAGTGGCTGTTGTTGTTGTTGTTGTTAATTTTTCAGAAACAACAGACACCTCCTTTGTATTTTTAAACCAGTAGCATTCAATGGGAAACAAATACCTTTGGACTTTTGAGATCAGATCATTATCATCACAATGTCTATGTCAGTTTAATACATTTGCAGATATTGTAAAGTAGTTATACTACTAAAAATCATTTTCATCGATCAATTAGGAACTTCGTTACATCTTGCATTAATTAAAATAAAGTCTATTCTTCAGAAACGGGAGTAAACATTCAGATATATTCACAGCCAGACAAATAGACAGCTAAATGGCCTGTTCATAACCTCAGTGATATAATGATTTCCAGAAAATTAGGCGGAATAATTACATATTCATTTGAACGAAGTTTCTGATCACTGACCCATGATGATTCAACCAGCATGTACTTTATTTAAAAAAAAAACAGGAAAGCTCCATACTCCACATAATTCATGTCAAAGCTGTAGTTAAAAACGCAGCTACAAATGTTAACAATATTCAGTTATCAATGCAAATAACAATGCACTGAATATATTGTTGGACAATTAATTGGTATTTGTATAAAACTACATGAACAGGACACACTTATTCTTTCTGTGATATTTTAATTCAAATCAGCTGTAATTTCAGTGACAGACCTCATGGACTAAATGTAATCTCTACATGTCCTAGCCTACAATCAATGTACCACACACAATGTTTCCTCCAAAGCTTGTCTATCCTGACCATCTGGACCTCAGTGACAGAAATTACAGCTAGATCAGACAGTAAGAAATCCTATCAAACATGTACAACATGGATGTTCTGTGGTGTGTACACATGCTACATCACTTGTCACTGCCAACAGCAGTACATCAGGTCTAAACAGTGCACAGAACACTTGAATCTGGGGTCTGAACGGTCATTCAAGGAATAGAACAATCCTATGGTCATACAAAGAGTTTGAAATATTGACACTTCACTGGTCATTATTAGGTCTTTAACAGTAGGAACAGTAACTCAGATTATTATTAGGTCAATAACAGTTAGACAAGACACTCACAGGTCAATATCAGGTCATTTAACAGTAAGAGAAAAACACTAACAGGTCATTAACAGTAAGAGGTACACTAACAGGTTAATATCAAGTCATTTACTGTAAGACTAGGCACTAACAGAATGTTTAACAGTAAGACTAGACACTAACAGGTTAGTATCAAGTCATTAACAGTAAGACATGACACTAACAGGCCAAAAATTAAATCATTTACGGGAAGACTAGACACTATCAGGTCATTAACAGTAAAACTAGACACTACCAGATCATTAACAGCAAGACAAGATACTAACAGGTCAATTTTAGGTCTTTAAAATGACTAGACACTCACAGGTCAATATTAGGTAATTAACAGCAATACAAGACACTACTAGATCATTAACAGTAAGACTAGACACTATCAGGTCATTAACAGTAAGACTAGACACTTAGAGGTCGTTAATAGTAAAACTAGACAATTGCAGTTCAATATTAGGTCATTAACAGTAAGACTAGACACTAACAAGTCAAAATCTGGTCATTAACATTGATACTCAACACTTATATTACAGGCTAGTAGCCAGTAATTACCAATTAACAGGAAGACTCAACTCTCATACAGTTTAACATCAGGTCATAGGTATGCAAACTCACTTACCATCGCTTCAAAGACTTGTATTACTTTCTAAACAGCAAGGCCTTCTGAATTTTTTTTTTTTTTTGTCAAGTTCTGGTATTTTCAAATTAATTTGCTACAAATGTTGGCAGAAGATCTTCAACTGTGACTGATGAATAATTCAGAGTAGCCTGATGGCTGCAATGAGTTCATTTAGCCTACCATTGATGTAGCTTAACTTTAAATCATTAATTTTTCACTAAGACAAAAACAAGTCCTTCACATGTAAGAGTTGCCAATTGTGTATTTCATTCTGTACGTCAGAATCATGATATGTATTATTAGCAACTGTAGAAACCTTCTTTATTACATGAGTAAATTAAGCTGAGGAACCTTCCTATTGTACAACAATGTGTATTATCCAGCAACAAACTGCAGCCAGTTAAAAAGCCCATCCATACATTTTGCAGTTTTGGAAAATTATAAACAAATGATATTTGAATGTCCTGTAATAAGCCTATCTCCTGACTCTGGTCTTGCAGCAGAATATGTTTACTTATATTCAATTTGCTATTTTTGTGATGCATTAAGAACATGAAACTATGACTGATAGAATTATATTGCATGTGTATATATTGTATAACTATATCTATTTGATCTCCTTGTGGAGACACAATAGCTCAATTGGTTAAAACTTTAGTATCAGGTGAAGGTCTGAGGTGTAAGGTTCCAAACTCTCTACCCATATCAGTCTATACTGCTCAGGAAACTTAAAAACACACCAGTCTGTGCTGATGTGGTTATGTTCTTGTGTGAGACACCCCAATTGCTGTAGATGGCATGTGATGGGCATTTTATATGCTTTTCAGTGAGGTTGCCATCAACTAGTACAAAGAAGCACTGCCTTAAAATGATTCTGGCTGTTTGAAGGTTGTTACCCAGCAAACAAACAATTTGATCACTCTCCCTTGTCCTGTAAGACCTTCCTGTCAATGCTTGCATGACATACATAATCCTTTTTGAGACAATCTTTTGAAAACTGACAGTATCTGTATCTGCACAATTTTATAGTAAGAATATTTCCTTTGGGTTCTATCAATCTTCATATATAAGTGACATCATGGTAAACTTTTGAAAAGCTTGGGTTTTTTTTCCTTATGAAATAAAAAATAAAGATTGAATAGTAATCTCTGATACTCCAACTACTATATCTATATTCCTGTCAAAACAGACAGTGGATAAATACGCAATAAATTTCATCATTTATGTGGTACACGAAAAATCAATTACAGATGTAGACAGGTTTTACAGAAGTCTGGGCTCTGCTCTTCAGAATCAGTTCCAGAGACAGCAAATGAGCACCTTCAGCAAAGTCTGAACTTAAGACTTATTTCATCACATTATTTCAAAATGTCTTACAGATTTAGTAATTCTTCAGAAGATTTTAAAGACCTCATTAATTATAAATAAGCAACAAATCTATTTCATATTTCAGTAAATCATCTGTTAACCTAATTCATTATTTTCTCTCTCCAGTATCAAGTATTTTCCCTAACTCATATTCCATTACCTTTTTCTCTCTTACTTTCTGTCTGCCTCGACCTGTTGTTGACAAGGAGTGTAGAACTTGGTGTCATTTTATTCTATTCTATACTCAGAAATTACATACTGTATATAATTTATATCATCATTTGTTAAATGTTGGTTACATGTTTGATAAAATATTGATTGCTCTTTTATTTATTTCAAAAACTTCACACATTCTCCTCCAACTAGGAACCAGGGATATATTTACCTCTAACTAGGAACCAGTGGTATAATTACCTCTAACTAGGAACCAGGAGTATAATTACCTCTAACTAGGAACCAGGGATATATAACCCTCTAACTAGGAACCAGGGGTATAATTACCTCTAACTAGGAACCAGGAGTATAATTACCTCTAACTAGGAACCAGGGATATATAACCCTCTAACTTGGAACCAGGGGTATATTTACCTCTAACTAGGAACCATGGGTATATTTACCTGTAACTGAAAATGATGAGTATAATTACCCAAAACTATCAGCCATGCATTTTTCTTTCAGAAAAAAATAGCCAACAAAAAGTGTCATACTTTAATATGACCATTGTTCTTGTTTTCATTTTTTTTTTTTCAGTTAAGGTGCAAAACAAAGTTTACAGAGAAAAATCTTTCTAATACTTTCTGAGAAATTGCAATAACATAACTTGGTTGTCCAAATTCAACATGTCTGCCTGTCTACAATAATTTTACGACAACTAGAGGCCATGTTTGTTTAAGGCTGGACAACTAGAGACAGTGGGCATTGTAAACAGCCTTTTATCAGATGGTGGTGGGCTGATATGATCAGATTATAATTTGAATGAGTGGCTACTCCACTGTTTGAGATTAGGCTAAAAGTTACACTGTTTTTTTTTTTTTAAAGTGGTTTATCACAAGGTCATCTAGTGCAAACCTGACTAGCATACGTAAACACCATGATTTGTGATACAACCTTCATGAAAGTACTCCATGGTTTATCTCTTTATTACAGGTCTTGTTCTGTCGGTAACTTCACACAACATTTAGGAAGTAATAGGGCTACCACAGCTGCAGATCTATGTAAATACATCGTCACATTCCTTCCATGTATATACCATATTTTTATTTCTAAATCAGTAACCTATCACTAGGAATTTCTCATTCTGATTCGACTCCTGTTTAATGAAACACTGAAATTGTAAGCCAGGAAGCAACAGACATATCAACAGAATAAGAAGAAAGTCCATTTAGATGTAAATTCCAAGACTTTGGAAATTTATGATTAATGAAATCTATCATTCTGAAGTTGGAATTGGATAACTTTGTTTTACCAACCCAGTAAACATGTGACATCAACGAGTAACACATAGTTATTCTACTGTGTTTTACATTACCAATTATTTAATGAACATGTACAACTATAAGTGAAGCAGTGAAGAAAACATTTCATTATTTAATATAACACAAGCAAATTGATTTAACAGCAAGACAGTTCTATTGTAACGACACATGGCCTTGGTGAAACAAAGAGATATGCTTTTTCAAACTGAAGGTTCTTGTACGGATCACCTGAGATGTTAACCAGAATTTTTTTGCAGAAAATGTCAAGAACTAATATGTTCAAAAAGCATTTCTGCTTTTCACAAAGGTAATTTTCTCATCACAGGTCAAGAGTAACAGAACAGTCAGGTTGATAGATGCATCAGATGATCAGAGACAACCCTCAACAAATGAACATTGGTCAGAAGGTAAGAAAGCAATGATGATCAACAGTCTACTGTCAGAGACAAAGGTGATAGAGGAGTTCAAATCTCCAAGTAATATATCTTCTATATACCCTTCTACTGATGGTCAGGTGTGGACCAGCCATTACAGTGACACATTAACTCTGTTAGACAGGAATGGTGAAATTATGAAGAAGGTCAGACACATTGCTGATATCAATGGAATCTGTCTGTCACCACGACAAACACACTGTTGGTCTCTGACAAAGAAAACATTATCATGGAGCTGTCATTGTGGGGATGGTCAAACACATCTCTAAATTCACCACACAGAGTCAGTTGTTACCATCTACTCTGACAGACACTCCAGGAAAACCATTAATTTGTTCACCGTATAGAAAAAAGTTTTTACTGTTTTAGTCGTATGATTTCAAAGTCTGAGCAACAATGTTTCATCCTGGGAATTTATTGTGACTTGAATCAAGTAAAGTTAGCAGATTTACAAGGAAGCTTCAGGATAAATGTCACGACTCTTTTACAACATTAACATTCATTTGAGTGTTAGAACTAATCTTAACCCAATGACGTTTAATATGGATAAAGGTCATTTTCGTTTCCAAACTTTGTAACATTTTATGTCAGTAAAACACTTGAAACTCCAAAGAGTTCAAACCTTTGGATGTTTTTGATACATCATTAGAATTCTGTTGAGTATTTCAATAAATGCGACCTATATGACCTTGGAAATACCTGTACCTGAAAATTATATCTTTTCCTTGTAACTTCAGCACATCCAGACATTTAAAAAGATTCTTGAATAATGATAATGATAGAAGAATTTGATGGCTGATTGGCAATTTTGCATTTTCCATCAATCGTAAAATTAAACATAAAAAAATTAGCACCAAAAGGGACCTACATATGAATTCAGAAAAAATACAAGTTGTGCTTTTCAAGAAATAGCGATAACAAAAATTGTACAAAGACAGATGGAGAACGTCAAAGGGACAAGATCAAAGCAAGATCACAGACGAAAGGTGATTTGAACAGTTCAGTCTGAAGATGACTTGTTCACTCTAATTTTACAGAAAAAAAAAAGAAGACATGACATCGGGTACATACTTTGCACGGTGAAACTCTCGGAAACCATTCTTGTCTTTTGAAAGTCCACCATCACAAAACATTTGCATAATTGGTACGACACCAGAAGATGGTAAAGGTTCTGCAAAATAGTTTCCTGAAACAAGTAGAAGATACTTATTTAGAGTTAAATACACTAGCAATATCCAAGCAAGACAAGAAGTGTACAGAGGAAGAAGTGTGAAGGCAGTCTTACTGTCAAAGGGAACAAAAATACATAGAGAAACCTATTAAGTCAGATAGGTGACTCCATACCTCTTACATCTGATTAGAATTTTGAGCCCCATTTGCTCTGTTGAAAGGAAAGTGCTTTACCCACTGAACTGATGGTGGTTGTCGCCCATGAAGCAGAAGGTGCTTACTCTACCAGAACACCTGGTCTTATTCTCCCTGTACTTTTCAGGAGTCTTCGTGTAAATCTTCCTTTTGTTCATATTTTGCCCTAGTTTTATGGAATTTGAGTTTGAATTATAATCATGTTGCCATGTTGGTATTTTCTTATTCCTTGTAGTGAGAATAAAACACTGAAGACTAAGATAAATTTACTATTATCTATTTTTTCATGTATATTCAGAGAGAAGTGTCAGATTATTACTTATTACTGCACTATCCTCACTTACAGAGGAATTGCCTTTTGTTTGCTTTTCTTGTCCGAGACATAACTTAAATAGGAAACACTTTCATGATCACTTAGAATGATCTTGCCTGATATTGTCAGTTAATTTATTCTGGACATTTTGATCACCCTTGATTTATTTCAACTTGATAGAAGTAGCTTATAATTTAAGTTTCGGTGATCCGTTACAGATCAAGGAGTTATACAAGACATAAGGTGTATATGAATCTTACTGATTAAAACGACACATTTAGATCAATTTTGGTGGTTACCTTGTGGCATGGGCACCGCTGGCTGTTTTTTTCTGATGAGGATCAGGATGACAAACAGGACAAGGGGGATGAAAACCTCAAACAGCAGCACAAACTGTAACATAAACACATACACTTGATATACAGCTAGTACTTGTCAAGCAGGTCTCTTTGTGGGTCATTATGTTAGGGTGGTAGATATTGATTATACAGATAAGTTGTCTTAATTATTATGTTTGGTGCTAATTTGACATGCACAATCAAGAACCATTACATAAAATATCTAATTAAATCTATCAAATGAAAACTGAGGATGGAACATCCAGTCATTATCAAGAGGCAGTGTTAACAACACGTACCAAGGATGGGTGTATTGTATTTGTTTACAAAGGATAACAGAGCATGTATGAAAGATGATTTGAGCACCCTAGACTATATGATGCAGCCTCAAAAGTGTCATCAAGTTTGATCAGACAAACATCAATTGATTCAGCATTGAATAGTGAATAGATAACAATACTGGCCAAGGCTGTCAACCTTTAAAATGTAACATTTATTAATGAAATTCATTTCAGAAATGGTTACATTATCCAAGGCACTTTAAAGCAGGTCTTACATCACAGGTGTCACAGTGGTATTGTGTAACTAATCCTCTTAGATCTGGCATTAACTCACAACACTTGCATCAAATTAATTATTCCATTAAAGGAAATTCACAGCACAATATCAGGTATACAATTGAAGTAAATTAAAATGTGACATTCGCAAATTGAATAACATAAATACATGGCTACAACAAAAAGGTGGAGTGAGTGATGTATTTCTGGTTTAATGTCAGCTGTCAGACTGATTAAATTATGTAAGCTGAAGGAAAATCATTTTCTAAATGAACTTAAATCAACTCATATCAATGATGTACTAGTAGAATGAGCAACAATGCCAAGTTTTGAGAATCTTTAATCCAAACTTCAAATAAAGATATAGATATGTGACTATCGTTACTGTTTGGTAAAGTATCTCTTATGTGTACAGTGTATTGTGATATATCTTAATGAAATAATTTCACAGAGAGTAATGAAATTCTAACTTATCACTCTGAATGTGGCATCCTACGATCAAACAAAGAAAATAGGTGGTCTGAAGTAAATGTCAGGTTTATTTTGTTCAGATATTGAAACTGATGAGTTCCTTTCACACTTTAACCTTTAGAATTTTAAGGAATGGAAATAACACACATGTACTCTAAAGGAAATATGACTCAGTGGTAAAAAAAAAAAACATATATCACCTTGGTGGAGTTCTATGTAATTGCATTGCCTATATGGACTTAAGAGGTATGTTGCAGGACAATGAAATAGCAATTGTTAACATGGGCTTATTATCAAAATGGGTTTATTATAAGGCACAGACTTATCAGCCATGGGCTTATTACCAGACTTGGGCTAATTACCAGACATGGACATATTACCAGACAAGGATTTATCACCAAATATGGGCTTATTATCAGACATGGACTTATTACCTGACAAGGGCTTATTACCAGACATTGCTGGATCTTTATATATATAGTTTTACATACAAGTTTATATTTTTTTACAGTTTCCACTGACAACTATTATATCAATAAAACTAATCGATCACATTGCTGTAGTGTAACCAATGAACGCTTCCCACAAACTTTATAGCCTATACTTGGCATACTTAAATACAGTGTATTTGAAATTCCTGTTTTAATCTTTTTATTTAAATAAAAACTTAAAATATTAACTCTCTATTGGAATGATTAAAACATTTGACATGCACTGGTTTATTGAGTTAACGATATTCAAATATGCAATATCTATAGAGTTAGTTACTCCTATCATTGTAATGATGATATCAGATAGGCTGAAACAAAAGGCTGTTGCCGGAGTGTAGTTTTTCAGGTTAGCAAACCTTGACTGTTTTATAGTGTGATGGAAACCTAGATATAAAGCTATAACATAACAGCCTCCTACAGAACATACACATGCAATTACAGAATAGATATCAAATCCTTCACAAAATTTTAATTGATACATCGCCAATTTATAAAGTTTGAAATCCCTTGTTTCCAAAGAAAATGTCATTCTTAAACTTCATAAAGCACAAAGTTGTTAAAATCAATAGTGGATGCATGTTAGTGAACCATCAAACTTCCTCTGGGGGCAACAATGAAAAACTTTTCTATTACAAGTTGGCAATTTATTTTTCTGTGTAAATATTTTGACATGTTCTGCCTTGACATATACTTTGCATAAAACAGTATATGTAGGCCCCTGAAATACTGTCCTTTTCCCCATACTATTTCAAACCCCATATACTGACAAAATTTTGCTCAAAACCTTTTTCTTTTTCATACAAAACTCTGCAATTATATTAACATTTGCGAATCGTTTTCAAATATAAAACTGATTTATCCTACAACTTTGGTCAGAGTTGTAAATCATATTCAAATTATCTTACAACACTTCAGAGTATCTCTGGAAAAATGTTACACTGTTGGAAATATTCTATCACTGAAAAGATTCTCTCTGACAACACCTCCAACATCTCATCTTATGAAAGCAATGCATATAACATGTGACCATGGAGAAAGCTTTGTATCTGTGCTTCACAAATATTATAAGTCCTAAATCAAATCTGTCTTTAACAATGATAATATAACAGATCCTATTGCGACTATATCATGTCACTGACAATGACAGGTTAACTAAGCACTACTGTGACTATATCCTGTCACTGATAATGACAGTATAACTGGGCACTACTGTGACTATATCCTGTCTCTGACAATGACAGTAGGATTGGGCACTACTGTGACTATATCCTGTGACTATATCCTGTCACTGACAATGACAGGTAAACTAAGTACTACTGTGACTATATCCTGTCACTGACAATGACAGTAGGATTGGGCATTACTGTGACTATATCCTGTCACTGACAATGACAGTAGGATTGGGCATTACTGTGACTATATCCTGTCACTGACAATGACAGTAGGATTGAGCACTACTGTGACTATATCCTGTCACTGATAATGACAGTAGGATTGGGCATTACTGTGACTATATCCTGTCACTGATAATTACAGTATAACTAAGCACTACTGTGACTACATCCTGTCTCTAATAATTACAGTATAACTAAGCACTACTGTGACTATATCCTGCCACTGACAATGACAGGTTAACTAAGTACTACTGTGACTATATCCTGTCACTGACAATGACAGTATAACTGACCACTACTTTGACTATATCCTGTCACTGACAATGACAGTTTAACTGGGCACTACTGTGACTACATCCTGTCACTGACAATGACAGTAGGATTGGGCACTACTGTGACTATATCCTGACACTGACAATGACAGTATAACTAAGCACTACTTTGACTTTATCCTGTCTCTGACGATGACAGTATAACAGGGCACTACTGTGACTATATCCTTTCTCTGAAAATGACATTATCAATGGCCACTACTATGACTTTTTCTTGCCACTGATAATGACAGTAGGATTGGGCACTACTGTGACTACATCCTGTCACTGACAATGACAGTAGGATTGGGCACTACTGTGACTTAATCCTGTCACTGACAACGACAGTAGGATTGGGCACTACTGTGACTATATCCTGTCACTGACAATGACATTATCAATGGGCACTACTATGACTTTTTCCTGCCACTGACAATGACAGTAGGATTGGGCACTACTGTGATTATATCCTGTCACTGACAATGACAGGTTAACTTAGCACTACTGTGACTTTATCCTGTCTCTGACGATGACAGTATAACTGGGCATTACTGTGACTATATCCTGTCACTGACAATGACAGTAGGATTGGGCACTACTGTGACTATATCCTGTCACTGATAATGACAGTATAACTAAGCACTAATGTGACTATATCCTGTCACTGACAATGACAGTTTAACTGGGCACTACTGTGACTACATCCTGTCACTGACAATGACAGTAGGATTGGGCACTACTGTGACTATATCCTGACACTGACAATGACAGTATAACTAAGCACTACTTTGACTTTATCCTGTCTCTGACGATGACAGTATAACAGGGCACTACTGTGACTATATCCTGTCACTGACGATGACAGTATAACAGGGCACTACTGTGACTATATCCTGTCACTGACAATGACAGGTTAACTTAGCACTACTGTGACTTTATCCTGTCACTGATATTGACAGTATAACTAAGCACTAATGTGACTATATCCTGTCACTGACAATGACAGTTTAACTGGGCACTACTGTGACTACATCCTGTCACTGACAATGACAGTAGGATTGGGCATTACTGTGACTACATCCTGTCACTGACAATGACAGTAGGATTGGGCACTACTGTGACTATATCCTGTCACTGACAATGACAGGTTAACTTAGCACTACTGTGACTATATCCTGTCTCTGATGTTGACAGTAAAATTAGGCACCAATGTACACAGTGATGACCTTGTCACTGACCAGAACAGTTTAACAGGGTACCAATGTATATTATTATGATATGGTCACTGCCCTGTCAGTGACTTGATCGAGTGTATACCTGTAGGTTATTCTCTGAAATATCTACACTGTATGATACAGTTCTAATCAGAGTGATAAAGTGGATTTGATCATTTGTTGACTGGCTAACTATCAAGATTGACCAAAAATAGTGATGTCACTTATAGATCAGGGAAATTTGTTTGAAGGTTAATGGCCAATTGACCTGTCATTAACAGTAAAGCTATGGTAAAAACAGAAATATCTTAGACAACAATGATAACTCCAATTGTTTAAATGTGTCCTCTGATAACACTACAATAAGTAACCAGACATGGAGACTATATGTCTCTGCTTACAACTTAAACACACTTTATGACAGGACAAGTTAAAACACATTCAACAGTTGGTTAAAAAGCCTATAGCTTCATTACCCTACAAGTTAAAACACATTCAACAGTTGGTTAAAAAGCCTATAGCTTCATTACCCTACAAGTTAAAGCACATTCAGCAGTTGGTTAAAAACACATTTAATGAATAACAAGCCTATTACCAACATTCATTAAACTTAAGAAAAAATATATAACTTTATAGGTATGTTTATGAAATATATCCATCTCAGCTATTTAAATAATATATAAAAATAATATATATATATATATAAAAAAATATATTCTATAGCTATTTAAATACAGCAAACTAACAAACACCTATGCTTCAAGATTGTTCTGTCCCTTTTAACTTGGTTATACAGCTGGTGAATATGACCGCTTTCAAACTCTGAAAGGGGAGTAAACATGAACCCAGAAAATGTGTGTTGTGACAGAAATTAATTCAAGTTCTTCTTTACAGAAATGAATTAATTATACAGCTCAAAAGTTTTTCTTGTATTCAAAACATCTAGATATCAGTGTGTCACCACTCAAAATGCCAGAAGTATCCGAAATCATAAAAACTATCGCCAACCATGATACTCAAGGAAGTTGATTAACCAATCCTGTTAAGTTCTCATCTTTAACTAAATTTGATTGATCAATTTGGATGGAAGATTACTGCTAAGAGCGATTTTATGTTTCCTCCTCGCTAAAATGTGATGATACATGATATTTATTGCCTAGAAAATGAACAAGAGCTGTCAAGGCAGTTGTGACATGTTAAATATTGATTGTTTTAACACCCATGACCGCCTGCGGAAATACAATTATTTCATAATGTACTACATGATATATATTATTCATAAAGACCACATATGGCACATAGCTAACACAACATCACTTTGACCAGGACTTGTGAATCACCTTGGCAGAAGTAAATTGACCACTATCAATACAGAAAAATTCAGATATCAAAACAATATTCATTTCATCTGTTGTAGTTGATCTGCTCTCTCTCTTGCTGGTCAGATTAAAGCAACCCCTAGAAAATGGATTACACCTTCCTAGGCTGCTTGCTGTTTAGTGATGTCCTAAACAAAGACTTTATTGCAAATGGTCATCTATCCAGGGTATCACTTATCTGACCATACCGGGTCATTACACTGACCTACAAGCTATAGATAAAACCCAGTGTATTGGGTAAATGATCACCCATTCTATCCAGTCGTAGCAGCATTTCTAGTCACAACTACATCAATACACTTACGCAAATGTCAAGACGTGATGAATACATCCAGATTTGTCTTAAACAAGAAACTAAATAGACCTGTTTTTCTCACATAAATATCTCATTTTTCTATAAACGTCAAAGTGAGTCAAGGGCAAAACTATAAAAATAGTTAAAAACATACTGTACACTACACTTTGAACTAGAAATTTTTGCTTATGTAGCCTTCAAAATTGGTCTTTTTTAGTCATTCTTTCACACAGACAACATAAACAGGCTACATATCATACCCTAGGATACTTAAAATATTGTAGAATCTAATACATTTGTCCTGTGACCTTGAACATAAGTCAAGTCATTGGTTACTGAATTGAAAAGAGACTAAGATACCTCCGCTCCATTGCATCAGTGCTAAGAGCTAAAGATAGTACATTTTACTGTATGACCTTCAGCCCCTGGTTAATTAAGAGATCGCCTCCTACCTAAGTCCAGTGAAATAAAGCAATGGTCAAAATCATTTGGTCAATCATGAAATGTTCTTTTCAATGTTTTGACACTACTGATCCAACTGTTGTTGATAATGATCCAAGGTCATGTATTTGTACAAACTTGCAATTTGCTAGCCCTGCCACCCAGAATCAATCCAGGCCTGTCGTCTTTCTGCTACTGTGCTGGTAGATAACATGGTTTGGCTAACTTGACAGGCCATCTTCAGGGCATAATAGTTTTCAATATGATGCTGGACCCATATAGCCATAAAAGGTCGGACAAGGTCCTTACACATAAAACATGACCCTACCAAAGCTTCTTTGTTATTCAGAAATAGAAAATGGCTTGATTTACAGGCCAGTAACAAAATGGCCATGTTTTGTTCTCCACCATTAACATACCTAATGCTATGAAGATCGGCATAAATGAAAAGGTAAAAAAAATGTTTGTAAACCAACACAATTATCCTGCAAAGAGATCCAATGTATCATGGGCATAGAGATTAAACGTATTACAGGAAAAAGTTTGTTGTCTGTCTGTTATTAGACTCCGAGGTGGATTCCATGAAGAATATTCAAATAGAGTGCCTTCCAAGTGAGGTAAATTCAATCAGGTAATGGAAGGAGCAACAACGTCCAGGATTCTGTTAAAGTTGATGTTTTATTGTTGACATGTTTCAGTAGGCTATGCCTACCATCATCAGAACAATATCACAGCAGGTGTAAATTATGGTTCATAATATGATATTAACAAATTAAACTGTTTCTGAATCAATAAGCAAAGTGTGAAAGTAGTAGTTGGTAGCCCTCCATCCCACCATCATACAGGCCCAATATCAGCACACTGGGACTCTGGTTATCGAGAAAAAGCTGTTTAAAGATTTTAACATGTTTGACCTCTGTGACCTTGAAAGTAAATCAAGGTAAATCATTTTAACAAACTTGGCAGCCCTTCATCACATCATGCTACAGGTCCAGTATCAGCACCCTGGGCATTTTGGTAATTGAAGATAAGTCATTTGAATGGAAAGTTTACACACAGTGGACAGTGCATGATGACAGACAAAACACATTGGCTATAGGTCATCTGATCCATAGAATCAGGATAACCTAACAATATTGGTAAAATGAAATATTTATCAATAAGGTCAATCAAAAAGCAGTCATACTGTTGCTTTCTGGTAGGCATGTTCAGTTAGTGTTCCTTAGATGCCATGTGGGGATTGTTACACAGTATGACACAGGCAGGTAGACTGGGGACAGTATAAAATTATACTGTGACAGGAATGTTGGGTAGTGTTTTTTAGTTCACTCGAGTTGCAAGTTCTCAATCAGTGCTTACATTGTGGTCACTGTACAAGTATAACAGACTGCAATCTAGATATTCAAGATTGGCATAGTAACAACTAAGTATAGCAATCATTGCACTTCACACTACCTCCCATTTCTTGTCTCACTTCTTATCAGCATTGTACTTCTGACCCCCTTTTTTTTCTTTAAATTGCTTTCATACTTTTTACTTCCATGTATCATCAAGTCCATTATAAAACCAAAAAGTCACATAAAAACTAGTAGCATTAAAGTAAAGGTTTATCTTTATAACATGAAATCTAGCCATAGGCTGCTACTGTGTGAACTTATCAGGAATTTACTAAACAGTTATTGTATAGAAATGCCAATTTTTTGTGTGTAACACTGCATCATAAACAGTATTGACTGAAGATGACATATTCTCCAAGAAATTAAATAAAAAAAAATTCCTTCTCCGATAACTCTACCAGAGATTAATTAAAGCTTCCGTAAACAGAATTAGAATTCCCCATCCCATTTAATCATCAAACATCAAAGACTGAACATGTAAATGGTTTATAATCCTAGCTGGTATACACGATTTATTGTATAACTCTAATGTCCTGATAAATATAACCCAGTGTTGACCAGTAAAGTGGCAAAATGACCTAATGGTCACCTTAATGACAGCCAATCGTTCATTCAGCCTTAAGTTCAATCAACTATTCAATCAAGCAGAGTACAACAGCCAACAGGCTATGTTTTAACAACCATTTTTATGGGCAGTCAATGTCTGTTGGTTACCGATATTCTGATACAATCAAATATCTTTTATTCATATTCATCCAGATTCAGTATATGCAAGGTTTTAACTTGTTCTTTCATACGTTACGTATGATATAACAAATGTGAATACAATTCAAGCCCGCTGATCATGTCGTTCTTTCATACGTTACGTATGATATAACAAATGTGAATACTATTCAAGCCCGCTGATCATGTCGTTCTTACATACGTTACATATGATATAACCAATGTGAATACAATTCAAGCCCGCTGATCATGTCGTTCTGTCATACGTTACGTATGATATAACAAATGTGAATACAATTCAAGCCCGCTGATCATGTCGTTCTTACATACGTTACGTATGATATAACAAATGTGAATACAATTCAAGCTTGCTGATCATGTTGTTCTTACATACGTTACGTATGATATAACAAATGTAAATACAATTCAAGCTTGCTGATCATGTCGTTCTTACATACGTTATATATATAACAAATGTGAATACTATTCAAGCTTGCTGATCATGTCGTTCTTACATACGTTACGTATGATATAACAAATGTGAATACAATTCAAGCCCGCTGATCATGTCGTTCTTTCATACGTTACGTATGATATAACAAATGTGAATACAATTCAAGCCCGCTGATCATGTCGTTCTTACATACGTTACGTATGATATAACAAATGTGAATACTATTCAAGCCCGCTGATCATGTCGTTCTTACATACGTTACGTAAGATATAACAAATGTAAATACAATTCAAGCCCGCTGATCATGTCGTTCTTACATACGTTACGTATGATATAACAAATGTGAATACAATTCAAGCCCGCTGATCATGTCGTTCTTACATACGTTACGTATGATATAACAAATGTGAATACAATTCAAGCTTGCTCATCATGTTGTTCTTACATACGTTACGTATGATATAACAAATGTAAATACAATTCAAGCTTGCTGATCATGTCGTTCTTACATACGTTACGTATGATATAACAAATGTGAATACTATTCAAGCTTGCTGATCATGTCGTTCTTACATACGTTACGTATGATATAACAAATGTGAATACAATTCAAGCTTGCTGATCATGTCGTTCTTACATACGTTACGTATGATATAACAAATGTGAATACAATTCAAGCCCGCTGATCATGTCGTTCTTACATACGTTACGTATGATATAACAAATGTGAATACTATTCAAGCCCGCTGATCATGTCGTTCTTTCATACGTTACGTATGATATAACAAATGTGAATACAATTCAAGCCCGCTGATCATGAACAATTGCTCATGCCAGCAGTACAAGCATATGCATTTTAAATGAAGACAGTTAAGCATAACAAAGTGCTGAACTTGGTGCCCAAGCACTCAATATCAGTACAGTTGTATAGACTTGTTAATAATTCAACAGAAAGAAAACATGCCTGATCAGACAGTAATTTGTAACAGTAGAATAAACACCTCAATTATCAGAGGACAGTAAACCTTGTGTAAAACGGTCACAGTATAAACATGAAAGTATAACACCTCTATTAACTGTGTCCAGACAAGTTTCTCCCACAACAATGGATGTGCCTGAGGATAAATTGTAGAAATGTTACATGTATATATTAAAAAGGTATATTAAAGTTCTTAGGTATATATATATTACTGTACACTTTATACCCGAGTACGTACACTTAGGTAAAGTAGTGAGTGTACTAAAGCATAACATTGTATCCTGTACTCAGGTAAAGTGTCTGATACACTATGTTAACATGTTGGGTACTCCAGTAATTTGTCTGATTTATATTGTTAACAACTGGGTAGACAGGTAAGATGTGTGATATATATATATATTGTTAACAACTGGGTATACAGGTAAGATGTGTGATATATATATATATTGTTAACAACTGGGTATACAGGTAAGATGTGTGATATATATATATATTGTTAACAACTGGGTATACAGGTAAGATGTGTGATATATATATATATTGTTAACAACTGGGTATACAGGTAAGATGTGTGATATATATATATATTGTTAACAACTGGGTATACAGGTAAGATGTGTGATATATATATATATTGTTAACAACTGGGTGTACAGGTAAGATGTGTGATATATATTGTTAACAACTGGGTAGACAGGTAAGATGTGTGATATATATTGTTAACAACTGGGTAGACAGGTAAGATGTGTGATATATATATATATTGTTAACAACTGGGTAGACAGGTAAGATGTGTGATATATATATATATTGTTAACAACTGGGTAGACAGGTAAGATGTATGATATATATATATTGTTAACAACTGGGTATACAGGTATATATATATATATTGTTAACAACTGGGTGTACAGGTAAGATGTGTGATATATATTGTTATGGGTGTGCATATATATATATTGTTAACAACTGGGTGTACAGGTACAACTGGTGTGCAAGATGTGTGATATATATATATATGTGTGATATATATATATATTGTTAACAACTGGGTAGACAGGTATATATATATATTGTTAACAGGTAAGATGTGTGATATATATATATATGTGTGATATATATTGTTAACAACTGGGTAGACAGGTAAGATGTGTGATATATATATATATTGTTAACAACTGGGTAGACAGGTAAGATGTGTGATATATATATATTGTTAACAACTGGGTAGACAGGTAAGATGTGATATATATATATATTGTTAACAACTGGGTGTACAGGTAAGATGTGTGATATATATTGTTAACAACTGGGTAGACAGGTAAGATGTGTGATATATATATATATTGTTAACAACTGGGTGTACAGGTAAGATGTGTGATATATATATATTGTTAACAACTGGGTAGACAGGTAAGATGTGTGATATATATATATATTGTTAACAACTGGGTAAACAGGTAAGATGTGTGATATATATATATATTGTTAACAACTGGGTAGACAGGTAAGATGTATGATATATATATATTGTTAACAACTGGGTATACAGGTAAGATGTGTGATATATATATATTGTTAACAACTGGGTGTACAGGTAAGATGTGTGATATATATTGTTAACAACTGGGTGTGCAGGTAAGATGTGTGATATATATTGTTAACAACTGGGTAGACAGGTAAGATGTGTGATATATATATATATTGTTAACAACTGGGTAGACAGGTAAGATGTGTGATATATATATATTGTTAACAACTGGGTAGACAGGTAAGATGTGTGATATATATATATTGTTAACAACTGGGTAGACAGGTAAGATGTGTGATATATATATATATATTGTTAACATAGTATTGGGCTTAGGTAAGATGTGAGTACTCAAATAAGATGTATGATATATAATGTTAGATAAGAATTTGGTAGACGGCTAAGTCTATGATAAAACAGTACTTCGTACTTAGGTATAACTGGTACTGTTAATCAGTAGATTTTTGTTATTCAACAAGATGCCATGTTTAGTCCAGTTATCTACAAAGTACCAATAATTATACAACATTTCTACTGATATATTCTTTATTGTTTTAACTCAGAAATGAGCCTCTGACAATCCAATTCCTGGTGTTTTGCTGTGATTCTGTGGGATGGCTAATTGTTTGTAATCACCCATGATAGAACTGACACACTATGGAATCACCAAACTACAAAAAATACACAACTGCTACCTGAGAAAGGTTAGAGCAACAAAACTGATAGACATCATAAGATGATTCAGCCATTGTTATACCAGTACAAATAACCTCACACCATGCAGCTCTTTTATGGCAAAATAATCAGCAGGTTTTGACAGTACTTTTTATCATCCAATCAACAGCAGAGTCTAATTGTGCTGCTCAGTTTGGTTTTTATGTAGCTAACACCTGTCAGTGGGAGAACTTTACTGTTGTCAGTAGTGACACCGTAAAGGTGAAATTCTATTTTAGTAGTGTGACCTTGAACTTTGATCAATCATGCCATAAATAGATCTTACATAATGTAAATATTAAGTAAAAAGTGACCTTGACCTATTAACAGCTACATTGTATCATGGCTCATGCAAATCCAAGGAAATCATACATGGAAAGCGACATTATTGCCTGCAGATAGAGAAATACAAAAGTTTGTGTGGTGACATTGGGATTGTCATTAAAATGGTATATCTTCACGTGATCTTGACCTTTCAGTGACCTTGCCTACAGATTGTTTCCTATGTCAGTCCCTAGACTGAGGAATCATCAACAACCATTCTGGAAGTGAATGATTAGATCGATGAGTATGGTAGTAAAACTAAAGTAACATTATGAATTGGGTTTGAGTGATTCATCAAAGTAACAGTAGAATTTCAAACATTTTAATTTTCAGAGAGACTTTGACCATTGTCATTTGACATTGGATTGATAAGGACATAAAAGTTTTAATTTTGAGCAAACATGCCATCAAAATTATTCAAGAACAGAATGATAACAATCCTGCCAGATACAATATTTTGCTGCATCATAAAATTTAACAAACATGATCATTTATCCATCTTTATTTCAATACAATTGTCAACTGAAGCACAGCATCATTTATCCAAGTAGCACTCTCCTTTCTTTATTACCTTTAGAACAAACACTAACTTTTGATTAAACTTTACCATTTCACTTTCAATTGAAATTGATTCAGCTATCTCTGAACAAAATTTCTAATTGAAATTTCTATACAATTTCTTCTCTTACCTGAAAACATGAATGGACTCATCCAAGACAATAGAAAATTGATTCAAGTGTGTAATTTTGGGTAATGGGTTACCCCAACAGGTATAAAATGGTTAACCAGTGTTGACCTTTCATCCCTCACAATGACAATAAGAATGGTCCAAATCAATAGAAAAGGCAACCTACTATAAGTATCTAGGGGTGTTACATGGTTAACCAAATGCTCCATGACATTTTGCTGTCCCAGGATCAATAAAATGCCCTTTCCAATAGTTTCAGCCCTGGTCCTTTGTAGCGAAATACATACCTCCAGAAACCAATCAACTAATACCATTCTCTTCATTTCAAAAGTAAAAAGTCTTGCAACAGCGTAACAGTAACAGTTTAATACTACAAAGACATACTAAGACACTTACTGGGTAATTCTTTATGTCAGCTTTCATGAAAGCTTTTTATTGCTACAGTGCTTAAAATAGAGGAAGTTTTTACCAAGACACCATCACACAAAACACGTCTGTATGACTACCTACTTAATCATTCTGTGTAATTTGATGTTTCATCATAATCTTTCAACTTACTATAAGAGTACATAACACACAGTTAAATGGCAAAGAAATATGATAATTGACTCTTAAATGTCAATTACTTTACTTGGTTTATAGAACTTTTTACTAAAAACATTTTAAAACTTTGACTCTATGAAATCCCTTTAAACAATAAACTGTTACCAGATGGGTAATACAGTTGAAATGAAGTCAATCCTGTTGGAAGATAAATAGAATGGCGTCCGTAAGGGTGCCATGAATATTTATCTTCCACCAAGATTTGCTACATATCATTGTTTACCCCATCTGGTTACAGTTCAGTATTTATATTTCCATTCTCAAATATCAATTAAAAATCAAAATAAAACAAAAATCAGGAAACGTTAAAATTACTCGCCTAATCAAATGCTGATGTCAGCAAGTTAGCATCTGAGAACAGCTATAATGATATTTTTTGTGTCATCATAAATAGCAATTGTATGAAATAGTATAGTCACTAGATTATTGATATAAAAGTGTAAACTATTACATTTTTTTGTTCATTTGAAATGAAAGTGATTTATTGCAGGCTGATATTTCATTAATAATTGATTCAGCTCTCAGTCAGATTTCATTGAAAAGTTGAAATTATAAATGGAAGTTGATCCTTTTAGTAAGTGGCAACATTTGAATGCAACACAGAATGTAAAATTGATATCACATTTATAGCTACTAGGATTACCTCTTGGTGGAGGTTTCACCTTGACAACTAAATACACTCCCATCTCAACCCCAATACTTTCATAGAACTAAACGGGGAAACTGGTGGTAGAATGGAACTATAAGGTAATATTTCTCTCTCTGTAACTGTCTCTTTAGGCCTGCCCTGTGGGACTGCTTTGACTGGATCTGATACCAATGTTTATACATTTCTAAAATAACTTTGGTAAATTGATTCAGTAATTTCAGGGCGTCTCAACATATCCTGTTGATCTACAAGAAGATCTTTACGTTCATTATCAGTGTGTATCATCTCTTATGTCTTTTAACCCATATGGTGTTGGGAGCATGGTCCTCCAGGAATTATTATCTTATAACTGTAAATGAATTTTTAAAAATCATTTACCTTTTTCTCATTTTTCAAATATTCAGCTAATTAAATTGAAAACGGAAAATATTTTCAAATATTCAGCTAATTAAATTGAAAACAAAAATATTTTCAAATATTCAGCTAATTAAATTGAAAACGAAAATATTAAGATGGTAATCTTTATCATTTTTCCACTTTAAAATTTTCTGCTATATAAACAATTCTAAAAAGCTACCAAATAAAAAACAAACACTCCGCACTAATTTGAATTAAGATCATCAACAATCCTTATATGGAATAGGAACCGAGCACTAAAGAATCTGCTGTAACAGGAAGCCTGTAACATGCACGTTATCAATGAATCTTTCAAGAAATGTTGTAAAGAAAACTTTGTCATTTTTGAAAACTGATAAATTTACAAGCACATGCAATGCCACCATATATCCCAAAGCTGTGAGACATAAATTACAAGCTGTATCCTGTGTCATACTGATAAAATACCAAAATCAATGATGCCTCGCAGCTAACTAAAGCCACCACTTTGCCCTCCAGTTGTGATGCAAGTGTTGTTTTGTCCTATGCTAAATTACGACTTTTAAATTATTTATCTCTGTAATATCTGTCTGAGAACCAGGTCCATGTATCAGGCCCCATTCGCTGTCTCACTGCTGTAAACGGTACTCATCAATTACATCATCTATAATAAATTTATGCATTCTCTTGGGTTACTCAATGGAGTTGCTAAGTGAGTGCTTAAAATGTTCTAAGTGATGATATTTTTAACTGACTGTGGCATATTTTGGCTGCACTTTCAAGTTTTCTACACAACTTTGAAAACCTACTTTACTGCCAAACTAAAATTAATAACAAGTGAAAGCTGCAACCATTTCGTGGTGTAGATAATGTCTGAAAGTCAGAATCAAACAAAGCCACAGCACCTGTCGGTAGGTTGTATAATAATATAACACAAGACTACTTAAATCAATGTAAGGTATAAGTATGTAGGTCTAGCTAATTCTATACTAATCTTTGTCTATTCAGGTACAGGAACTTCAGAATGGTATCACAGAAAAAGGCTTACCTTACCGTATTGATCAAGCAATATGTATATGTCTTGTAATAAGCCCACCCATATCTTTAACTTTATACTTAAATTACAAATGTTCTTTTATCGCAATTAGTCCATTTTGCCTTGAATCAGAAGTTCTGTGTCGGCCCCTGTGCTTATTGCATGATAAAGATGGTACTTTTATAATTGATATAGCATATTCATTACAATAAATGTACACAAAGTCTCTACATGCCTCCATTTATGATCATTTCCAAACCAAAGTCAGAAAATCTGTAGACATTTCAATATGTGGTCGGTATTAACTATAAACACACATTCGCCCTATTAAGACTACAGAGAGCCCTCAAATGAAAATTCACCCACATGCAGCTTGTGCAGCATTGAACTTTACCTGTGAACATGCCTACTTCACCTGTACATCTTCGCATGCAGATTGGTCATGTTGTTTTTGTGGTGACCTTCTGAACTTCACATAACGTCTTGTTGTATTTTCAATTGGACCCACTTTTATTAATTTTAATCTGTTTTGGTATCGTTTTAATAGATACTTCTCACCTTAAGCATGTTAAATGCTGTCTTTGCATAATTATCAAGCAAGTTTTCTAAAAACCTTTTTGAATCTTAAAATTTGCCAAATGATGTGTATACATTCGAGCTTTTAATGGTTCAAAATTTCTTAAAAGTAGTTTATATGCCAATGTTTGGTGAAGAGAAAATAGGTGCAAATATCTTATACTAATGAAATAAGGTAGTGATCAGCTACTACAAGGACACCAAACATGAAAGTGACCATGGCTTTTTACAGGGAGATAAGCCCAGCATAAAAAAAAACATTTATCACTTAAGAACAAACATCTGAAGTATGTGGAAAAGTTTGTACATATCTTTATAAGTTATTCCAAAGTAGCTTATCACACATGTGTAACCAATCAAAACTGAAATCATACATTGAAAAGGTTAAAACATCATATAGGTAATATAACAATGTTTGCAACTTCTTATGAAAGTGTAAAGAGATTCATCTATTATGTAAAGCTCTCACAATGGTACATGACACAATGTCATTGGGTTTTTTTGTTTAGACACCTTACACTGTTGCAAATCAAATTTAGTTAATAATTGATAACTCACAACTATATATAGGTTGTGGAGGTGGGTGTGAATGTATCTGGGTTGTCATACTTAGTACCTACAATCACATAGTATGTAATAACCATAATATCTAGACCTAAATACAAGCTGGCAATCACCACAATATTCAGAATGGGTCTTTCTGGCAATCACCACAATATTCAGAATGGGTCTTTCTGGTAATCACCACAATATTCAGAATGGGTCTTTCTGGCAATCACCACAATATTCAGAATGGGTCTTTCGTAAGTGACATTGGGCATTTTTTAGGTCTGTTAGGTAGTTTAGGACCTTGATACATGTATAACATACATGTATGTACCATGTATCTATCTGACAATAGACAAAGGGTTCAAAGTTATAATTTCTGACATAAAGCAGAGACAACAGCAATGACAGAACAGTTTTTGGCATTTCTTCTAAACAGTTACCACAGTTACAGGTGAATTTATTACATGTATTTAAGCCTCTAGAATTACTTTGGTACTAAATCAATTAAGACTCCTTAAAACCAAGCTACCAAAATAGCATCCAGGATTCCAGGTACATCATTCTCACACATCAGTCATATAAATCACGATGTGTAACTTCAGAGTTCACACTGCCAAACAGTTTAAGATATACATGATCCCAGTCTATATTGTACAGCTGCTTGAGAAATCCACCCTTTCTACACCCAACATACATTGCACTTGTAAGCAATCCTTTTTTTCATTTTCATCATTACAAAAACACCTGTTGAAATAATACTCAAAATGCCAGACATGCTACTGTATTCAACTTTCAACAAGTTCATGTGATGGACACATAACTTTTGACTCAAATTAAAAAAGAAGGGCTTATTAAAGGACAAATATATAGTATTTGTTGATCATTCTACTAAACAGCAATAGATATTGGTGGGCTTATTACAGGACAGTGAAATAGCATTTGTTGATGATTCTACTAAAACGCAATAGATATGAGTGGGTACATTACTGGACAATGAAATAGTATTTGTTGGTAATTCTACTAAACAGCAATATATATTGGTGGGCTTATTACAGGAGAAAAACAGCAATATATGTTGGTGGGCTTATTACAGGAGAAAAACAGCAATATATATTGGCGGGCTTATTACAGGAGAAAAACAGCAATATATATTGGCGGGCTTATCACAGGAGAAAAACAGCAATATATAATGGTGGGCTTATTACAGGAGAAAAACAGCAATAGATATGGGTGGGCTTATTACAGGACAATGAAATAGTATCTAATGGTAATTCTACTGAACAGCAATAGATATTGGTGGGCTTATTACAAGACAATGATGTAGCATTTGTTGGTAATTATTCTGAAAAGCAACAGATATTTGGCAGCTTACTACAGGAAAATGAAATATGTGGGCTTATTATAGTACGATTTAATAATATTTGCAGGTTATTCTTCAAAACAGCAACAGATGTATATGACTGGGCTTAATAACATTTAGCAATGGAAATGAATACAGTAAGATTTTTAACATGACAAAGGACTGATGAATTAAATTTACAGATCAGACGCTGCTGACCTTCGGACTTTAAAGTCATTCAGTGATTACTTAGAAACAAAGGCATTGTTATCAGCTTATTGATGTCATGAGTGTATTTAATAGTCAAGCTCCTGGCTGGGTGTCAATATTGCCAGCTGCACAACCTAGTTTGCCCTGGATCTTTATGATGCAGTCACCTTTCATTTTCTTGCATCAAAAATATAATTCTCATAAGATATAATATCAGGACTATACATAACAATTAAAAAGTCTGTAATATCTGGGTTTACAATGATAGTTTTGATTTTCCTGATTATAATCCTTCCTGATATCTTTTGTAGTGTTACCCTACTTATCCTGTAGACTCCGAACATGCAATATCTGGGTTTACAATTGTAGATTTGATGTACAAGATATTGTTCCCGGAATCTATTGTAGTTTAACCCTGTTTACCCTAGTTAACAAAGGTTTGTTGTCATGTACAGCCATGTATATACTTATACTGGGCAGAAATCCTACAATCATACTAGTGGCCAGGAAATCCTACAATGTCATCTCATATGGCCAGTATTTGTAAGATATAATGTCTGCATCAGAGGTTGTAACATACTGGTGGTAGATTTCTAGGAGTAGCATGGCAACATCTGTACAACACCTTTATACCTGTAATCAATATTACATGTCAGAACATGTTGAGTTAAGTAATTAACACCCAGCATATAGGTGGTCTCTGTTTAATTATTCCAAGGAAATATGCAGAAAATAACAATGGATAAAGTAAATTGTTATTCCAAAATAAAGATTTACCATTGGAAATCAAACCTTGCCATATGAAGCCTCAGAGAGGAGAAGAAAACTTCAACATTTCATCTCACACCAAAAATGTTCATACTTCTTGACAAAGAAATTAATTTAGCCACACTAATCTATCTTTCTACAACATGCACATTTTCATCCCAGCAATGACACCACTGGTATTCTGTGCTAATTATTTACAGCCTCACGTATAAATTACAAGCAAATTTATTCAAATTTAATCTCATAAACACAATTTTTTTTGACAGTTTCATTATTAATGAAATTACAC
This sequence comes from Ylistrum balloti, assembly GCF_031769215.1. NCBI lineage: Eukaryota > Metazoa > Mollusca > Bivalvia > Pectinida > Pectinidae > Ylistrum > Ylistrum balloti. The sequence goes on along the minus strand of NW_026782116.1, from coordinate 236,239 downwards.
TGATGTTTTATTAGAAGCAGACTTCCATCATTGACAACAGAAATTGTTTTCGTATAATCATGTATCAAAGTCCACAGAGACTTTTCTAAATCGAAATAAGTTTTCAGAGGTATACAATAATTGAGGAGCAGCCAGGTTATCTGTACATATATACCATTAGGTAAGATCCTAGGTAATTTGTTTTCTCCAGAGTGATAGATTGACGACCTTTTCCATACACAAATATAGCCGAATCTTACTGTGAGATTCAATATAATTTCCCCTACAACAAATTATATCAAATTGATGATATGAATTTTGTATGATATCCAGACCACTGCTTGGAAGGAAGAAAACTTCAGGTAAATCATTCTTTTAGTGCTTTTCTGTGACAATGTAATCCAAACCTAAGACTACAAAATAATATTCTAATCACAATGTTAGCAAAGATCACACTTTATGTCGCCAAGCTGTAAATGAAGACATGCTAGCTGATACATTTATGTAGGAGTGGCTCTGACATCAGCGCCTCAGGAATTAGTAACCAAACTATACATTCTGCTGACTACAAACACTTTAGATCTCCTAACAGCAATGATGACTATTCAACTTTTTGTATTGTATGGCTGTCATTACAATTATCTTGAATGAGACATTGTTCAGTGTTTCAGTTTGGACCAACTTCGGTCTGTTTTCAGTTTGGACCAACATCAGTTTGTATTTCAGATTGGCTTAACGTCGGTCTGTATTTCAGTTTCGCCTAACATTGGTCTGTATTTAAGTTTACCTAAAATCAGTCTGTATTTCAGCTTGGCCTAACATTGGTCTGTATTTCAGTTTGGCCTAACATCAGTCTGTATATCATCTTGGACTAATATTGGTCTGTATTTCATTAAGGACTAACATTAATCGGTACTTCAATAAGGACAAACACTGGTCTATATTTCAGTTTGGACCAACATTGGTTTATTTTTTCAATGAGGACTAAAATTGGTCTGTAATTCAGTTTGGACCCTTTATTATAAAAGTAAACTTCCATTGCAGACAGTCACCCTTGATAATAAAGGTTAACTTCCATAACAGACAGTCACCCTTAATAATAAAGGTTAACTTCCATAACAGTCACCCTTGATAATAAAGGTTAACTTCCATAACAGTCACCCTTGATAATAAAAGTTAACTTCCATAACAGTCACCCTTGATAATGAAGGTTAACTTCTATAACATACAGACACCCTTGATTATAAAGGTTAACTTCCATAACAGTCACCATTGATAATAAAGGTTAACTTCTATAACATACAGACACCCTTGATTATAAAGGTTAACTTCCATAACAGTCACCATTGATAATAAAGGTTAACTTCTATAACATACAGACACCCTTGATTATAAAGGTAAACTTCCATAACAGTCACCATTGATAATGAAGGTTACCTTCCATAACAGTCACCCTTGATAATAAAGGTTAACTTCCATAACAGTCACCCTTGATAATAAAGGTAAACTTCCATAACAATCACCCTTGATAATAAAGGTTAACTTCCATAACAGTCACCCTTGATAATAAAGGTAAACTTCCATAACAGTCACCCTTGATAATAAAGGTTAACTTCCATAACAGTCACCCTTGATAATAAAGGTTAACTTCCATAACAGTCACCCTTGATAATAAAGGTTAACTTCCATAACAGTCACCCTTGATAATAAAGGTGAACTTCCATAACAGTCACCCTTGATTATAAAGGTTAACCTCCATAACAGTCACCCTTGATAATAAAGGTTAACTTCCATAACATACAGACACCCTTGATAATAAAGGTTAACTTCCATAACAGTCACCCTTGGTAATAAAGGTTAACTTCCATAACATACAGACACCCCAGATTATGAAATTTAACTTCCATAACAGACAGACACCATTGATAATAAAGGTTAACTTCCATAACAGTCACCCTTGATAATAAAGGTTAACTTCCATAACATACAGACACCCCAGATTATGAAATTTAACTTCCATAACAGACAGACACCATTGGTTATAAAGGTTAACTTCCAAAACAGACAGACACCATTGGTTGTAAAGGTTAACTTCCATAACAGACAGTCACTCCAATTATAAAATTTAACTTCCATAATAGACAGTCACCCTTGATTATAAAGGTTAACTTCCATAACAGTCACCCTTGATTATAAAGGTTAACTTCCATAACAGTCACCCTTGATAATAAAGGTAACTTTCATAACATACAGTCACCCTTGATAATAAAGGTTAACTTCCATAACAGACAGTCACCCTTGATAATAAAGGTTAACTTCCATAACAGACAGTCACCCTTGATTATAAAGGTTAACTTCCATAACAGTCACCCTTGCCCTTGATTATAAAGGTTAACTTCCATAACAGTCACCCTTGATTATAAAGGTTAACTTCCATAACAGTCACCCTTGATAATAAAGGTAACTTTCATAACATACAGTCACCCTTGATAATAAAGGTTAACTTCCATAACAGACAGTCACCCTTGATAATAAAGGTTAACTTCCATAACAGACAGTCACCCTTGATTATAAAGGTTAACTTCCATAACAGTCACCCTTGCCCTTGATTATAAAGGTTAACTTCCATAACAGTCACCCTTGATAATAAAGGTAACTTTTATAACATACAGTCACCCTTGATAATAAAGGTTAACTTCCATAACAGACAGTCACCCTTGATAATAAAGGTTAACTTCCATAACAGACAGTCACCCTTGATTATAAAGGTTAACTTCCATAACAGTCACCCTTGCCCTTGATTATAAAGGTTAACTTCCATAACAGTCACCCTTGATAATAAAGGTAACTTCCATAATATACAGTCACCCTTGATAATAAAGGTAACTTCCATAACAGACACCCTTGATAATAAAGGTAACTTCCATAACATACAGTCATCGTCTGTGATAAAGATTTTCTTCTTTGAGCAAAATGCCTGAAAAATTATATATGACACACAGGAAACTGTATATGAAGCATTGTTGAGTGAGAAGTTGTCAGTTGTACATTTATGTTAAGTGCTAGGAAGCATTTTACAGATTGTCTAAAACAAATTGCATAAAGTTGGAAAAATTGCAAACTGTTTAAATATGTGAGATGGTTTTTCTAAAAGTCATGTGCTATATACAGAAATGATGGTCATTGTACAAAAACAATGACGTGTGAGAGCATGTTGGCGAAAAACTGAAAGCAATGTTAAGATGTTTGTTAAAAAATACAAAATTGTACAAGACAAACCCATGACATCACACTACCTTGTCAAATTTTGAGCTTGCATTTCTGGTATCACTTAGTAGATTGAATTTCATTGATCACAACTGTAAATCAGTATATATGTTCTGTATTTAAAGTATATGTATTGCCAGGACTTCAAAGCTTGTCAGTCACGCCAAATAGTTCCCAAGATATCAGGACTCAAGGCAAATACATCTCCCACTGCCAGATGACAAGAAAACTTGATATAGATTTTGTATCACATGGTAGTTGAATTGTAGACAAGAGACTGGCAGAGTTCTAAGGAATAAAATGGATCTGTCTTTAGTTCAGTATTGACCATAAATACAATGCTATGTACTTTGATGATAGAGCTTACACAAAGGAAAACCAAACACATAACTAGCTCTATCAAAAGTGTCAACTAGTCCTTTATTCTGTCTGTGATCAAGCTTTAGAAAACTTTGACCAGATTAATGCTTTTGTACCCAAGTCTACTCTCACAATTCAAAATCATTTGAAGCTGTTGGCAAAATACATCCTTCCCTCCTGTCTTCTACATCTAAACAGATTTTGAAACGAGCCTAAACGGTCATCCTACTAATTTAATTGAACATAGTATCAAACTCGTCCAAGATCTTAATTATATACATTGTGAGGTTTCATACCAAGTCAAAAACCTGTTCACATTCACTGAAATTAGTGTGTTCTCGTGATTCAATAGTAATAAAACTAACTGTAAAGGGTCATAGCTCTGTATGTTACAAATGAATCAATTCCATAGTCAAACTCCTCTGAAATCATCTTTCCATAAGGCAGCAAACCCATTTCATCAAAATATGCTCATATTTACTCCAATGATCATGTTCACAAGGTCCATCGCAATAAATTTGCAAAGGGCCACATCAGACATTTTGTCACACTCATCTGAGATCTTATTGACATAAGGCTGAATATCAAGTTTCATATTTCCTCGTGTCATGTTCACAAGGTCAATGACAATAAAAGGCAATTACTCTGTAAATTTTGATAGCAAAATCGGTAGCTCTTCATTCCAGCATGCTACAGGCCCTATATCAGCAACCTGGGCATTTTAGTTATGGAAAAGAAGTTGTTTGAAAATTTGAACACATTTGACCCTGTGATCTTGAAAATGGGTCAAGGTCACTCATTTTAACAAATGTGGTAGCCCTTCAACCAATCATCTTACAGGCCCAATATCAGCACCCAAGACCTTTGGGTTATTAAGAAAAGTTGTTTGAATGAAAAGTTCATACATGGCAGACGTCACATTATAGGGGTCAAATTACTTAAATATGTCACCTCACAAGATCAAGAGCTTAACTTGAAAGAATTTTTTACTCAAACTCACACTTGACAACTAACACCAACATTGCAAGTTAAATATCATCACTCTCAATATTCATGGTTTTAGTGATTTAGCTTTTTAATGGTTTTTATTTATTTTAATTATGACCATTACAGACATTGACCTAAAATTGTGATATGACCTTTAAAGATGTAAAGGTCAAATAGTTAAATCAACTTGATACTCAAACAAATCAATTGCAGTACAAATATCATGATGTTAAGCTAAGCCTCCTAATTACACAGAACAGTGCTGCAACATTTCAGTAAGAGATACATATGGCATTGTATTTACACTAGCACTTCCAAATTGTTTGAAGGGTATCGAGGCTTGCTAAAGCTGCTGAGTTTCACCTTAGAATTCTACATGCCATAACTGTTAAATCAAAGTCATTATATGCACAGTGATTAGAAGATTAATGTTATTTTAACATTTTCAAACATTAAACTCTTATGCATAATCTTTGAAATAGGTCTATGCTATTGATTTTTACAAACTTGTTATTAATTTACCTTAAGCACACTTTAATAAAACAGATATATTGACCATTGAAATCTTGGTTAATTCAGAGAAACAGTGTTTTAAAAGGTTTCATATACAGCATTTGACCTCAACACTAAAATTGTTATTCTCACTATAATATATATATTTTTTATCCGTGTATGCCACTAACTCAACACAAATGCAGGTTAAGATGTGAGATGCATCGTTCTATTCCTACCTAGGGCAGGTTTACTTATTGTATTTCTATGGAAAGGAGCATCACAGATTGTCCTGCGTTCTAAGGAAGACATTTTACTCCAGTTGTTTTAGATACATCATGTGGCATGCTTCTCACATTTTGTTCAATTAGATAGCCACCAGCTATTACAAGAACACCCTGCCACAAAATGACTATGGCTGTTCATGGGGTGATAAACTCCAAAATAAACATACTGGCCCAGTACAGGATTGAGGCACAGCATGGTTCTGAAGCATGATTTGTACTAATGAGTTCCTTAATTCCATTCTTCTTCAGCCAAAAGATCAAAGAAAATTGAGGTCATTTTTATCAATGACTATGTTTACAATGGTGAAGTGAATCTGCTTGGAGCTGAACCCAGGACCAATTGCTATGTCCTAGATAGAAATATTCTAATAGAAATTATTGTGTATAGTGGTTCAGGGCCATAAATGGAATGGTAAGGTAGCACTTGGCCCCAGTAGAATGGAGATCCTCCAAGGTAAAAAGACACAAATGTCTAGTCAGAAAGAAATGGACACAATTCATTGAAACAAGTATGAAGGAAGTCCTATTTTGCTGGTAGCAGTTTTACCCATTTCGTTTCTTTGTGTCTGGGTGTCTGAGTAGTCTGTATGTAGCTTCCTCACTGAACAACATGTAAGAGACATGGTATATAAAGCAATTAGGGTGAAGTGTCTTGACTAGGACATGATCACAACTTCGCTGAATGATCTGTAATCTCACCACACAATATGGCATATGGTGTGTTCAGATAGAATTGGCTTTGCAAATCCTGTTCACATTTTTTCTGTGGTCATGAGCTGTTGAAATGGTTTTATGAATGTTAAGACAAGATGACTTGCCCTTTCAGAACAAAATCTGTTTAGTTTTTCAGGGATAACAGCAGGATTGTGTTTGTTTTTCAAATATTTCCCAGATCCCTACATAAAACACCAAAGTAACTGACATCATTCTCATCAGATCAAACCATAACAATGGCTGGCTTAATTGTTCAGAAACTGGCCATGATTAGTAAAAATGACAGTTCAGGAATGGTTGATAACAAGGCTGTTATCAATAAATTTGATGGAAATAAGTACTAGTAGCTGTACATGTCCTGCTTGTCAATGTTGTATATGTACACAAAACATGTAGTTAATGTTTTCTTCATAACCTACTGAATGTTTTTCCCAACCAATTACATTGACTATAGTCTGCTGAGTTTTGAATATCTAAATTATGTATTTGATATTCTTGACTTTTTATTCGTCGTGCTAGTCTATAGAGACACACAGAAAAATATAATTGATAATACTTGAATATCATTATACTACCTACCGGTCTCTGGCAGCATATCTAGATATTCTACATGAATACGCAAATTTTTATATACATGACCAGACATCGCTGCAATCACGGTATGATACACGTACGTACATGTACATTACAATTTTAATGTAGGTCTTTATAAGTGCATATGCACACATGCAATTAATGGGAAGCGCCACGGGTTGACGTGGCTATCGTGACTTCGGTGTTCTACGTAAAACTCGGTGTATTTATCAGTATTTATCAACACTTACTGGGGTCCGTTTTTTCAGCGTAAAATTCTTCCACAACAGTAGACGAAACTGGTGAAAAAATCCCATACTGTCACGGTCATTGGCGAGATATGGAACCTGTCGAACAAAAGAAGAAAACAAGCATGATTTATAGGCATTTTATTTACGATTCACCATATTGTAGTCTATGTTACAGGGATCGCACATCTACATGCAAGGTCCCATGTACTTGGGCCAACTGATAAGAAAATTTCAAGCTAAATTGTCTATGACATCGACGTATATATTCTTAATTCAAGTCACATCGTCCTTTTTGAGCCCGCATACATGCTTTCTCTGACTGCTTCGTATGTCTACACCTCGATAAGGCCATTATTTACTTACAATTTATGCTCGCTTCATCCTCCGAGCACCATGATGAATATTTTACCACGTGATTAACTATAGAGTTATTGATTGGTAGTGACGTCATTTTTCAGCTAAAAATAGTCGACAAACAACGTGAGTTTGTTTACATCGGTCAGCTGACTGTCAGACACGAGCTCCTTTGTTCATTCCTGTATGTGAGCCTTCAACGTTGTGTATTACACAGCTATTTATAGTATTACACAGCAATGTTGCACTTTATGGCTCTTTATGTGGACCAGACAAAGGATTAACTACCACGCAAAGAATTATCATGATAAATACAAGAATTGATATATATGCTGGAGACAGTCTACAGTACATTGTTGTGTTTTTGTCGTACGCATATAGACACTATTTCTATATGTGAAAAGTATTGATTTTGTGTCATTAGATTGAACCAAAAATAGATTATGTACATGATTTTAAAATATTGTTTATACAAATGTCATTCAATCATCACCCACTCACTCCCCTCCCCACCCACCCCATACTTTTTTCCTCCATTTGATTTGGTGGGAAATAGTATATGGTGTCCATAGATCAGAAATGATTAAATAATCTTCCTCCTTCCTTCCTCCTCCTCCTTCCGTTTGATTTGGTGGTAAATAGTATATGATGTCCATCGATCGGAAATGATTAGATATCTTCCCCCTCCCTCAACTTCCTCCCATTTGATTTGGTGGAAATTAATACATGAGATCCATATAAAGGAATTTACTAACTAATCTGAGTAAGGCCATCTAACAATAAATAAAACCTTTTCATGAACATGTCATACAAATAAATAAATATGATTTGTCTATCATACTGCCATGCGTTGTATAATGTTTACACGTATTAACTGATTAATTTCCACAAAATACAGGAAATCGTCAAAATCATCAGTAACAAATTACCTGTGTACTCGTCTCCATCTTTGTGTGTCGTAAATACTCCTATCCTTGATTTACTTGTAAAGTGCAACTTCAAATTCCATTTTTTCTCCTTGTAAACATATGGATAAAATGTCCAAGTTCCCGTAGTTGTCATTCACAACACACAAACAAACATTTTTCTGTATCACTGGTTCGATACAGGTTCTTTGCTTGTGTTGTAGTATATCGAACTTAAAATTCAAGTTTAATCATCATCTGCAAGCCATGGTAACACAGTAAACTTTATCTCTTCTTTGTTGGGAGATCATTACTGTGGTGTAAAGACACAGTACTACATCCACACTGAATCAATGACCATGTGTAAAGTGCTCCATAGTATTAATCAAATCTGCATTATTATCTTATCGTCTTCATATAACTATTGCGAACAAACTCTCCACGTTTCCGTCTGTCCCGTCAGTGCGTGTGAACGCCAGCCACCGCAGCTATTGGCGGGTTTCTGTGTTGATGGCTTTTTTTCAGTCGGGGATGTAATACGACGTAATACACACGCATTTGTTTGGTCGACAGCCACACTCGTGTTGACGGCGATACACAGGGACATACTCAACCATGAAACTGAACAAGTCTAATCGTACAGAGTCCAGACTTCACATTTCACTCGTTTGTAGATTACAGATGACACGCTTTACGTTTGTGATAAATCAGCCGGTCACTGCTGATATATACACTAGTTCACTCAATGCTCATCGACCAATGTTAATTGAAAACAAATCTCAACACGAATAAACCCAAACTTTAAAGCGCTACTGCACGTGTAACAAAATGCAAACGAGTGAATGTGTACAAGATTTGTACACTGCACGTGTCGGGTGATCTTTGAATAATTAATTGGATCTCTGCCAAAATGTATACAGAACTCATTTTAAATGATATAAAACGGTAATTCTGTTAAATTGTTTCCCCCATTTAATAGTTTAAAATGATATCGTGTTTTTGACTCTTCCAAGTAGCAACCTGTACACGAGTCCCAGACAGGTGGCACACGAAGTTATCAGACCGTGATCATACTTTTTGTTATCAGCAAAACTAGACAAGTTTACCGAACGAGTCAACTGGAAACGCCACTTATTCTAGCTTCCGTTGACGAATATAACTGAACTACAACGTTATTTTTTGTAGTTTTATATTTGTCAAGACTTCGACAAGAAAATACCGAAACCCATATATATCCGAGGCAATATGTCAGCCAAAGTCAAATCCTTAAATATGAGGCCGACAAATTATCATTCAGCACTCGTAGGTGCTTGCTATTTTCCAGTTAACGAAATCTGTTCAGAAAATCTTTATACAAAATCTGATTTGGATTTTGGATTTCTCTCATTGCTTTTACATATTTTGATAAAAAAATAAATGAATATCAGAAAGTGATCAATACTGACTTGATTGTCCTTTTTCCGATGGCCTATGTCATTAATCTGTGTACTGAAGCAACTTAATGGGCTTAACAACATAAAATAAAATGATCATTGAACAAATAGTTGACACGTTTCATGAGCAGTTAAGTTTTCGATATCCACGATGCTCAACTCATTGGTAAACTTGATAGTTTTTGTTTGCGACAGAGAAATAGTCAACCATTAGATCAAGCATATTTTATTGTTTACTGGAGACAGGAACAGATACGGGTTAACAAATAAACAATTGATATGTAATACAACAATAAATATCAGCTTGACTCATTCTTGGCTAATATGCAAGTAAAAGCAAATAAATCGAAACAATTCAAATATTGTAAACTTGATCAAAATATGTTTCCCGAATGTTGAGAACGTATGCACGCAATTAAAGAATTCTATATTAAGTTCCACTGTACGTTGTGAATTTCCTAACAAGATGGTTTCTAGATTAAGTTATACGTTTAAGAACTGAACATTTTGTATTGGAATGTTTCTTTCATTTCTAAAATGGACGCATTCAAAAGAAGTAGGGAGATACATTCTCAACTCGGCAACAGTCTGCATTAAACGTTACTTCTAAAGAGATCATAATTAAGAGAGCTACACTGATGTCTGAAGTTTGTTTGCAGAACATTTAATTTTCGTTCTCCTAGTCCGTAATACATGGGAGGGGTAATATGCACGTCGGGTAATAAGGATTTCCTGAAGGTATTTATAGACGGTAGTGATTTCAATTAATTATCTAAAGTATTCCAGCAGTTAACAGTGGGTGGTATGAAAGAATGTTTGTAAGGAAGAGTCTTAATTGGGCATTTCTGTTGTTGCTGTTTCGGAGAGAATAAGGATTACTTTCATTAGCAGTAGGTGGTAAATTTTGATTCAGGAATTCACAAGTTTGTTTGTTATGCATCTTATAATTTTCCCCGTGTACGTCGGTCGGAGAGTGTTTGCAAGCGAAGCCATAATACAAAGCTTCATTATACACGTATAAACGAAGTCCCGATATAATTTGGACAGCCTTGTCTTGATGATCAGAACCAATATGCTGGTATAATCATCCCAAAATTCAGAAGTATATTGTAATCCTTGTAGAATGAATACTTTATAAATCATAAGTGGTGATTTACGGCTAAGCAATTATATCAATTTATTTCAATTTCCATAAAACATTAATCCTTTTCACTACCGAAGTATGAATTACATTAATCTGGTCTCCCCGATTAGCACAATAATTTAATATAACTCTTCAATGTTAAAATGTTTATGGAAAATTCGAACTCTTTCTTCACCCATCTATAAGTTCACAGCGTTAGAAATGTACACTACATTTGTTTTTATTTTATTTAAGTATCCGTGTACTAGTCCACGTATTTACCTTATCTAAATATATATTTAATATTACTTCAAGACAGGAAGATGATGAATATAATAGCGAGGTGTCCTCTGCAAAATGGCGAGAAGTAGATTCGAAAATTTCGCCAATATTGTTGATGAAATTTGACCATTGTGGAACCCCGGGTTCAATGACACTTACAAAAGAGTAACAACTGTTTTTAGATACCTTTTTACGTCAATGAAAAATTCTAACGAAATATGTATTTTGCCTGATATACCCTACTATTTTAACTTTATTAACAAATCTTTATGCCAAACTTAAAGGCTTCAGATATATCGCAAAGAACTAAACATGAATGCTGTACTCCTCAAATGCTGAGCATATTTGGTTGTAAATAGCAATTACGTGTAGTTGATCAACAGTAGAAAGACCATATATGAAACCTAATACTTATAGAACAACAAATTTTCAATCAAATAATCGTACAAATACCTATAAACCACTCTTTCAAGGACTTTCTCAAGTGGAATTAGTCTGTAATTAATTGGAGAATGTCCATGATGTCATTTAAACAAAAGCATAACATGGGCTAGTTCCCATATATCGGAGTAAAACCCTGTCGTAATAACATATTAAAAAGTATTTTAAGAGCTATACAGTAGGTTTTTTACATGAAGTTCCAGATGAAGTGATCAGGCGTCTGATAAGTCTGTAATATGACAGGACCAGAAGAATTGATCAGGCGTCTGATAAGTCTGCAAAATGACTGAGGTCCAGAAGAATTGATCAGGCGTCTGATAAGTCTGTAATATGACAGGACCAGAAGAATTGATTAGTCTTCTGATAAGTCTGCAAAATGACTGAGGTCCAGAAGAATTGATCAGGCTTCTGATATGTCTGCAAAATGACTGAGGTCCAGAAGAATTGATACGTCTTCTGATAAGTCTGCAAAATGACTGAGGTCCAGAAGAATTGATCAGGCTTCTGATATGTCTGCAAAATGACTGAGGTCCAGAAGAATTGATCAGGCTTCTGATATGTCTGCAAAATGACTGAGGTCCAGAAGAATTGATACGTCTTCTGATAAGTCTGCAAAATGACTGAGGTCCAGAAGAATTGATCAGGCTTCTGATATGTCTGCAAAATGACTGAGGTCCAGAAGAATTGATCAGGCTTCTGATATGTCTGCAAAATGACTGAGGTCCAGAAGAATTGATCAGGCTTCAGAAAAGTCTGCAAAATGACTGAGGTCCAGAAGAATTGATCAGGCGTCTGATAAGTCTGTAATATGACAGGACCAGAAGAATTGATCAGGCATCTGATAAGTCTGTAATATGACAGGACCAGAAGAATTGATTAGTCTTCTGATAAGTCTGCAAAATGACTGAGGTCCAGAAGAATTGATCAGGCTTCTGATATGTCTGCAAAATGACTGAGGTCCAGAAGAATTGATACGTCTTCTGATAAGTCTGCAAAATGACTGAGGTCCAGAAGAATTGATCAGGCTTCAGATAAGTCTGCAAAATGACTGAGGTCCAGAAGAATTGATACGTCTTCTGATAAGTCTGCAAAATGACTGAGGTCCAGAAGAATTGATTAGTCTTCTGATAAGTCTGCAAAATGACTGAGGTCCAGAAGAATTGACCAGGCTTCTGATATGTCTACAATATGACTGAGGTCCAGAAGAATTGACCAGGCTTCTGATAAATCTGCAATATGACTGAGGTCCAGAAGAATTGATCAGGCTTCTGATATGTCTGCAAAATGACTGAGGTCCAGAAGAATTGATACGTCTTCTGATAAGTCTGCAAAATGACTGAGGTCCAGAAGAATTGATCAGGCTTCTGATATGTCTGCAAAATGACTGAGGTCCAGAAGAATTGATCAGGCTTCTGATATGTCTGCAAAATGACTGAGGTCCAGAAGAATTGATACGTCTTCTGATAAGTCTGCAAAATGACTGAGGTCCAGAAGAATTGATCAGGCTTCTGATATGTCTGCAAAATGACTGAGGTCCAGAAGAATTGATCAGGCTTCTGATATGTCTGCAAAATGACTGAGGTCCAGAAGAATTGATCAGGCTTCAGATAAGTCTGCAAAATGACTGAGGTCCAGAAGAATTGATCAGGCGTCTGATAAGTCTGTAATATGACAGGACCAGAAGAATTGATCAGGCGTCTGATAAGTCTGTAATATGACAGGACCAGAAGAATTGATTAGTCTTCTGATAAGTCTGCAAAATGACTGAGGTCCAGAAGAATTGATCAGGCTTCTGATATGTCTGCAAAATGACTGAGGTCCAGAAGAATTGATACGTCTTCTGATAAGTCTGCAAAATGACTGAGGTCCAGAAGAATTGATCAGGCTTCAGATAAGTCTGCAAAATGACTGAGGTCCAGAAGAATTGATACGTCTTCTGATAAGTCTGCAAAATGACTGAGGTCCAGAAGAATTGATTAGTCTTCTGATAAGTCTGCAAAATGACTGAGGTCCAGAAGAATTGACCAGGCTTCTGATATGTCTACAATATGACTGAGGTCCAGAAGAATTGATTAGTCTTCTGATAAGTCTGCAATATGACTGAGGTCCAGAAGAATTAATCAGGCTTCAGATAAGTCTGCAATATGACTGAGGTCCAGAAGAATTGATCAGGCTTCTGATAAGTCTGCAATATGACTGAGGTCCAGAAGAATTGATTAGTCTTCTGATAAGTCTGCAAAATGACTGAGGTCCAGAAGAATTGACCAGGCTTCTGATATGTCTACAATATGACTAAGATCCACAAGGATTGATCAGGCTTCTGATAAATCTGCAATATGACTGAGGTCCAGAAGAATTAATCAGGCTTCAGATAAATCTGCAATATGACTGAGGTCGTAGAGAATTAATCAGGCTTCTGATAAGTCTGCAATATGACTGAGGTCCAGAAGAATTGACCAGGCTTCTGATATGTCTACAATATGACTGAGGTCGTAGAGAATTAATCAGGCTTCTGATAAATCTGCAATATCACTGAGGTCCAGAAGAATTGATTAGTCTTCTGATAAGTCTGCAATATGACTGAGGTCGTAGAGAATTAATCAGGCTTCTGATAAATCTGCAATATCACTGAGGTCCAGAAGAATTGACCAGGCTTCTGATATGTCTACAATATGGCTGAGGTCCAGAAGAACTGACTAGGCTTCTGATAAGTCTGCAATATGACTCGGGACCAGAAGAATACCCATCAATAATATTTAACAGGATATCTTTGCATATTTCAAAAATCTATTAACATCACTGAGCTGCTCGTTGATCTCGCAATTTTACATATCCTGTCTCTTCTTCTTCTTCAATTTTTCCGCTGTTCTGAGATCATCAATGGTTTATCATTGGGCTAATACAAATTTCTTTGAAGGGAATAGGTTCATAAGCAACATTTTTAAAAGCTTTTGTAAAAAAAAACACACGCTGAATTTACTAAAATTACCAATTACTAAAAAGATCAACCCATTTGTGTGTAGAAATCAAGTGGTTAAATTTCACAAAATCTGCTCTCTTGTACAGCCAAATTTCACGTTTAAAGATGGGTTTTAAATGAAAAAAAATATATTAATATTAGCATTACATCCATCATGATCCTTAACACATCTGTCTATATAAACCACTGAAGAATCACATGTGATGCACCTTGGTAAGATTACAGGATCAGGAATAGTAAATCTAGTAGGTCCTACACGAGTAGCACTATCAACATTAGAAAACGAAAATGGATTGGTCATGTCAAATGAGAGCAGGATTGGGTGAAACAGTGAGTCAACATTCAAATCTCCTGTTACATACGGTGAACTACATAAAGCACTGTTGACAGAGGACCGTAGATAGATTGACCTGTCTATAAACTGTACCGACAGTAATGTTTGAGAATAGGAGTCTAATTTTTATCCAAATGACTGCATCACCTAGAAACTCTAATTCGTTCAAACGTTTCGCTTTTAGAAGATCCTTTACATAAACTAGAATACCACCGCCTACAAAGTTTCCATCAAACGAAAAAGGGAGAGAGTGGGTGAGCCGGAGTATTATTTTCTCCTTGTTTAAGACCGATATCACAGATATTAAATCAGAGAAATTCAAATTGAACTTTATCCAACTCATACTTGTCTTTGAATTAATACACACGCTTTTGAAAACGGGGAAGTGAATCAAATAAAAGCCGAAAGTATGGCATGTCAACTGTCGCGTTATTTATATTTTTAAATCTATTTATAAAAATACTGATTCGAATTCAAGATGTTTTGTAAAATATCATTTGTATTAAAATGACATTTTTTGAAGATATTTCTTTGAATCCAAACGCACTGTGTTTGAATACATATGATATATCTTTTAAATTCAGATAAGCACTTTTAGAATTTAAATTGATATTTTAAAAAAATACAAATGATATTTTTTTAAAAACTTGAATAAAAACTTATGAATTCAATTCAGTATTATGAATGTGTGATTGTGTAATATGTAGTAGTCACATTGAGTACCCCCTGCCCTCGGACATTTCCTGACAAAATTGAAAATTTCATGAACGACACGTGTGGATTAGTCGACAATACTAGTATGATCCTTTAAAGGAATCTCGAGGTCGCATAACGGTATGCTGTACTGACTTGAAGTTGGGTGTCGCTCCTCTGTAATTTTCAATGGACGTATGAGCCTTTCATTGGTCATTTTGTTTTCTTGAAACCTGTTCTAGACCAATTAAATTACGTCTATTGTACCTTCAATTAATCATAGGAGTATCAAGGTGTACTTCGGTGAATCGGGCATCTGCCTATGTGTATGAACTCATGAGCATGACCTTGGACACTCTAGTGGTATCCATGTACCAACTGGTATGTCGTCCGCTGAAAGGCCGGAAGACAATAATGGTGGACGTAAAATTCCGTTCATAAGTAAACGAATAAACAGAAGAAATAATAATCAGATGGAGCCAGGACAACAAAGAATAAACAAAAGCAGTGTGTCCTTGACCGTCTGAGTAGCCATGGACGGAGTCTGTCCACCATTTTGAATTACATGTAGGGCGTGATAGTTCTATGTATTAGTCTATATACCATGCAGCTGTTCGTGGGTTTACCTGGAGCTTGGTAGCTACAAAGTGTTAGAACCAAATGGAAAGCCGTACGGGTGTTACAAAAACAAATGGAAAATCCTAACATGTCAACATAGTCCTAATCGAAAATCAAATTCAATAAAACTAGGGCAAAAATATAAACAAAGGAAAGTTTTACAACAGAGACTCCTGAAAAGACCGAAAGAGTAAGCGTCTACTGCTCCATCGACGACACCCGCCAATTGGTCAATCCGAGTAAGTAATGCCACGTTCTCAAATGAGAACAAGGTGTAAAACAACGGAACCAACTGGCAATCTAACGAGCATCAAACACGTCCAGCTCACAAAGGCCTTCAAACAACTATAGATCCCACGATGGTCTTGGCGTAACGAGTCTCCATTTTATATCGGATATTTCTGAAAGGGATCCACGATTGATTTCTCCCTTTCAGTGTTTGCTAGCACATTTGATGATACAACATATGCCAAAAACTTACATGATGAATTAAACAAAACAAAAATTCAACAATTACTGACAGTTCACAAGGATGTTTCTTTCAGTTGTCCTCTCCAAATGATTAAACCAGCTAATAATGTTTTAATATCTCATGCTATAAATAGGATGAGATATTTTTCAATTATAGTCAACGGACAACATTAAAACTTGGCAAGAGGTCATTTAGGTGTAGTAGGATTATTAGTTGTTGTTTTAAAACTTCATTTAGCGAAAGACGTCATTCCAACATATGTTAATCTCTTTCGTTGGCCCGGATGAAATTTTTAGAGGGTCTTACTGCCGAATGACCCTGGAAAACCCCACGTGTTTGTATCGGGCAGATGACCAAGTACCTTTTCCTTTCCTGGAATCGAACCCTTGACGCCTAGGTCAAAGACGATTGCGTTACTAGTGCGAGACCCTTTCCTTTCCTGGAATCGAACCCTTGACGCCTAGGTCAAAGGCGAATGCGTTACTGGTGCAAGACCAAATCATCCGTAGTAGGTGTACGGTATCAGTCAACAGAAGATTGTTTATAATACACTTGACGAGTCGGGAACACCATCTGTTTCGGAAAATGAATGGCATTATTTGCTGTACATGTAGCAAACCAGGACACCTTTTGTGATCATCAGACTGATCTAATCTAAGGCGAAGAGGGGTGTGGTTTGACCATTTACCGTGGCAGGTTGTGATTATCGTGAAGCTGAGATCACAGACCGTCTTGTGATCTCCTTAGGAAAGATGCTTCACCACAGTTGCTATGGATAAATCCGACGGACCTTCCGCGTCATGTTTAATCTGGTGGTCACCAACTACCATTAGGAGAACCCGTCTCAAATGATGATGATTGATCACGGCGATAATACCAGCATGTGGTTTCACGCTATTATGGTATCATTTAGACAATCTGTTAACTTATGTTATATACTTGCTCTGTAAAAGTTTTGTGATTTTTTATGTCTTAACACTTCATAGATGTCCATCCAAGAAAACACAAGACATTTAACAACAGAGCGAGGTTCCCGAGTACAATGTTTACCAGTCTCATAGAGAACCTGTCTCCTGACAGATGTCCATCCACGAGAAGACAAAACATTTAACAACAGAGCGAGGTTCCCGAATACAGTGTTTACCAGTCTCATAGAGAACCTGTCTCCTGACAGATGTCCATCCACGAGAAGACAAAACATTTAACAACAGAGCGAGGTTCCCGAATACAGTGTTTACCAGTCTCATAGAGAACCTGTCTCCTGACAGATGTTCATCCACGAGAAGACAAAACATTTAACAACAGAGCGAGGTTCCCGAATACAGTGTTTACCAGTCTCATAGAGAACCTGTCTCCTGACAGATGTCCATCCACGAGAAGACAAAACATTTAACAACAGAGCGAGGTTCCTAAGTACATTGTTTACCAGTCCCATAGAGAACCTGTCTCCTGACAGATGTCCATCCACGAGAAGACAAAACATTTAATAACAGAGCGAGGTTCCCGTGTACATTGTTCACCAGTCTCATAGAGAACCTGTCTCCTGACAGATGTCCATCCACGAGAAGACAAAACATTTAACAACAGAGCGAGGTTCCTAAGTACATTGTTTACCAGTCTCATAGAGAACCTGTCTCCTGACAGATGTCCATCCACGAGAAGACAAAACATTTAATAACAGAGCGAGGTTCCCGAGTATCTTGTTTCCCCAGTCTCATAGAGAACCTGTCTCTTGACAGATGTCCATCCACGAGAAGACAAAACATTTAACAACAGAGCGAGGTTCCCGAATACAGTGTTTACCAGTCTCATAGAGAACCTGTCTCCTGACAACCTGATGTCCATCCACGAGAAGACAAAACATTTAACAACAGAGCGAGGTTCCCAGTAAGTACATTGTTTACCAGTCTCATAGAGAACCTGTCTCCTGACAGATGTCCATCCACGAGAAGACAAAACATTTAACAACAGAGCAAGGTTCCCAAGTATCTTGTTTCCCCAGTCTCATAGAGAACCTGTCTCTTGACAGATGTCCATCCACGAGAAGACAAAACATTTAATAACAGAGCGAGGTTCCCGTGTACATTGTTCACCAGTCTCATAGAGAACCTGTCTCCTGACAGATGTCCATCCACGAGAAGACAAAACATTTAACAACAGAGCGAGGTTCCTAAGTACATTGTTTACCAGTCTCATAGAGAACCTGTCTCCTGACAGATGTCCATCCACGAGAAGACAAAACATTTAACAACAGAGCAAGGTTCCCGAGTATCTTGTTTCCCCAGTCTCATAGAGAACCTGTCTCTTGACAGATGTCCATCCACGAGAAGACAAAACATTTAACAACAGAGCGATGTTCCCGAATAGAGTGTTTACCAGTCTCATAGAGAACCTGTCTCCTGACAGATGTCCATCCACGAGAAGACAAAACATTTAACAACAGAGCGAGGTTCCTAAGTACATTGTTTACCAGTCTCATAGAGAACCTGTCTCCTGACAGATGTCCATCCACGAGAAGACAAAACATTTAACAACAGAGCGAGGTTCCTAAGTACATTGTTTACCAGTCTCATAGAGAACCTGTCTCTTGACAGATGTCCATCCACGAGAAGACAAAACATTTAACAACAGAGCGAGGTTCCTAAGTACATTGTTTACCAGTCTCATAGAGAACCTGTCTCCTGACAGATGTCCATCCACGAGAAGACAAAACATTTAACAACAGAGCGAGGTTCCCGTGTACATTGTTTACCAGTCTCATAGAGAACCTGTCTCTTGACAGCTGTTCATCCACGTAGCATTTTTAAGATTCGTGAAGGAAGTGAATCATATGAAATGATGCAAATTCGTAGACATCATCCAATACCCTGCGCTCCATTGAATTCAACGGTATACTTCGTTATATCTAATGCCTGAAAAGACCATAAAGATTACAGAAAGAAGTCAATGGTTGCCTGTCGTGTCTGTTATAATTATCACTGATTACACAACTTACCCGTGACATGGACACCATATAAAGTACTTTGTAGTCCAGGGCTGGACCAATATTGATAAAAAAACTTACCCGTGACATGGACACCATATAAAGTACTTTGCAGTCCAGGACTGGACCAATATCGATAAAAAAAACTTACCCGTGACATGGACACCATATAAAGTACTTTGCACTCTAGGACTGAATCAATATTGATAAAAACACTTACCCGTGACATGGACACCATATTAAAGTAAGAACTTTGCAGTCTAGGACTGGATCAATCTATTTCCTTACAGCTGCACAAACACAATTAATATTACTAAATAAACACACCAGTATTCGTCAGTAACAATGGAGGCCATGCTCAAGACTTGAAAGCACGAGAAAAAGGTGTGACAATATTTCTTGTAAAGGGGTTGGTAACGTTCGTGTTTCCCACACGCAAAGTCTACACTTTGGTAAAGTGATAATTTATATACAAGTCGGCATGGTAACCTGAGATAACGATTAGGAAGAGATGGATGGTTGAACAAAAATCAGGTTCCGAACGGACGAGAGATCAGATGGATTTGAATGCTTGTAAAATGTTACGCTCAAAATTACAATTTCTAAAGCATATAGTGGATTTGATTAAAGTACTAAGTTCAAATAGATTACAACACATTCGACATATTAGTTTAGAATTTAACATGTTCCGAGCATTTGAAAACAAATTCTATGTAAAACTGACGGAACATGACTTTCGTATAATTTGTAACTTTGATCAAAGAAGACTCTTTTCCTCCCAATATTCCGAGTTGACCAATTTAATTAGTACGACTCTGACATTTATTGATATTATAAAGAAAAAAGAAAGAATTTATATACAATCTTGTCTTTTTGTCCATTTATAAAACACTTGTTTCCCAAGAAGACATAATGTCACCATATCTGTCTACGTATATGGTAACGAATGCACATATGGTGATTATTGAAAAAAATATGAGTGAAAACCTTCTCGAAATGACCAGTGATATCAATGATGATCCGTAGGTCAGCGACTTTCTCCAAGACGCATTGAAATATACATGTAATAACACACCTGTTAATTACTTTCCAAAGCTAACTCACCTTGACAATGACATACAAGAAGCTTTATGTGAACACTCCAATACAGCTGTTCTGGAATCAACATCTTTTATTCTGTGTTATCAGCAAATCTAAGAGTGAGCACGTGTGTTATCTGGAATATTGATATATTTGAAATACCAAATTAGCTGTATTTCCACGATCCCAATGAAAAGCAAACACTCGACGAGTGTTGTATGTTTAAACCTTGTGGCTGTGTTACATAACTATACCACATGATTCAGTATAGATCAATTTTCTTTCATGAACATGTGGGGGTGTAATGAGAGCGCGGTAAGAACGTAGCAAGAACGCAGAAGATTCCGATAAGGAAGTGGTATGGTGGTATGGAGGACGTGCCGAATTTGGAACATGTTTAAAAATTTCGTAGCGAGGACGTGGTTAAATGAGAACGCAGTAAGAACCTAATAAGAACGTAGTAACGCCCTTATTGACCCTGTAATGCCGTAATGAAACCCTAAAGGGAACTTCAAAGACGCAGTAGAAGCGAAGTGTAAACGGAAAGGATTGTACTTCGTACTCGCTGCGTTGTCCCTTCGCTCTTGCTATGTCAATATTGTTCTCACTACGACCTTCCTGCGCTTATGTAATGATCGTGGTACGCCCATGCTACATTGTAGAAGATCACATTAAGTCGTCAGAACGTTCTGTCGGCGCTTACTACGTTAATGATTAGTCCGCAGCAGGTTTTCACTGCGTCTATGTCACGCTTAGACGATCGGCTATAAATACTGGACTCAAGTCGCTACAATCACCAGGGAAAACGGAACAACAGAATCAAGATTTACTTCGTCACCTTGATTCAAGGACAACAGGTTCTCAGAGTTGTAATCCTGACTCTGGGTTTTTTCATCGGTCATACACGCCCGAGATAACGTCCCACGTACCGTGGTCATACACTCACGAATTAACGTTTCATGTACCATACTCATACACTCCCGAATTAACGTCTCGTGTACCGTGGTCATACACTCCCGAAGTAACGTCTGGAGTACCGTGGTCATACACTCCCGAATTATGACTCGTGTAAAGTGGTCATACACTCCCGAATGTACCGTGGTCATACACTCACGAATTAACGTCTCATGTACCATACTCATACACTCCCGAATTAACGTCTCATGTACCGTGGTCATACACCCCCGAATTAACGTCTCATGTACCGTAATCATACACTCCCAAATTATGTCTCGTGTACCGTGGTCATACACTCCCGAATTAACATCTCGTTTACCGTGGTCATACACTCCCGAATTCACGTCTCATGTACCGTAATCATACACTCCCGAATTAACGTCTCGTGTACCGTGGTCATACACTCCCGAATTAACGCCTCATGTACCGTGGTCATACACTCCCGAATTATGTCTCGTGTACCGTGGTCATACACTCCCGAATTATGACTCGTGTACCGTAGTCATACACTCCCGAATTAACGTCTCATGTACCGTACTCATACACTCCCGAATTAACGTCTCATGAACCGTACTCATACACTCCCGAATTAACGTCTCATGAACCGTGGTCATACACACCCGAATTAACGTCTCGTGTACCGTGGTCATACACTCCCGAATTAACGTCTCGTGTACCGTGGTCATACACTCCCGAATTAACGCCTCGTGTACCGTGGTCATACACTCCCGAATTAACGTCTCATGAACCGTACTCATACACTCCCGAATTAACGTCTCATGTACCGTGGTCATACACTCCCGAATTAACGTCTCATGTACCGTGGTCATACACTCCCGAATTAACGTCTCGTGTACCGTGGTCATACACACCCGGATTAACGTCTCGTGTACCGTAGTCATACACTCCCGAATTAACGTCTCGTGTACCGTGGTCATACACTCCCGAATTAAGACTGAAATAACTTGAAAACTACATATCGATTGAACACCAGTAGCAAAACTTTCTGTACCCGAAGACTTTCCACGTTCATGTCCTATAGTAATGAAAATGTTTTAGTCTGTTTCAAAACCTTAGCTGAACTTTTCGATAAATTCTAATGTGGTATCATATAGTTATCATTTTCTAGTGTTCATATCTTCGAATCAATGCTGTGTTTACAGTTCACTCGGACAGTTTGTCCACACGTTTCTCCTGTGAACCTCAACATGACTTTTTTTGGTTCGTTGCAGAATATTCAGAAACACATGAAACAGACACGATAAAATTCCTTCTGAGTAGGAATTGCCAATGACACAGGAAGTCAAAACTACAAAAAGTTATCCGATGAGAAAAGTTACCAGGACCTTTACGATGAACAGTAGATAATAACACAGAAACAAAAGGTTGACAGCTCATTCGACTTTCTACGGTTTTCGGCGATGTCTTGCATGACGAATATTGAAAAGTAGGATCGAAGGAATGTTATCATTTCGTTAATCTAATGATTTGATCAATTTTTGAGGGGAGGGAAGAGATTGGATTTTTTAAATAGATTTCCAATAAAACATTTACCACTGTGAAGGCAAACCTCTTTGATTAAACGATTCACAAACAAAACTCACTGTCTGACGAAATTGGATTGACGGTGTAGAGATCGCAAATAGATGAACATCACCTTTACACACGGATTTGGCAACAGACACATTGTATCACAAATGATGACCCGTACCGGCAACTAAAGACAATGAAGTCCAGTGTTTTCAGTGTAACAGACCTTTCATTATGTGACCTGTACCGGCAGCTAAAGACAATGAAGTCCAGTGTTTTCAGTGTAACAGACCTTTCATTAGGTATGCTTGTCACTTTCCTGTTCCTTTAATGTATTGGTTGAATGTGGCTGACGTCTAAAGTAAATCGAGTTGCTTCAAATATCCAAGGGCCATAACTATGGAAACAAGACAGACGGCATAACATTGTTACTCCACTATACATACCATTTCAGTAAAGTATGTAGCAGTGCAGACATAGGGAAGTTGTTTTCAGTCACTAACACAAATGGGTCATTTTATCAAGCCAAAGAGTCCTCCAGATTTGTTTGTATGCAGTAAAGAATCTGTTTGCAGGATCTATGTACAAGTGAAGTTTTTGTCTGTAAAATCCATTGTAGAGACCTTAAAGAAAGCACAATTTGACCTGTATTTCATGGTGAGGTCATAAAAACTGTTATACAGCAGTTAGCTGTGGAACTCTCCACTCCTAAAATATGGTGCCATTACTGCTGCCTCCCTTTCTCTATGAAGGAGCTCACTCTATTTCATAATTTTTTAACACAACCAAAACACAAAATTCAGAATTATTTATATAATCAATCTACAGCCTAAATTTGGTGTTGTTGCTAGATTGAAACTGGAAACAGAAAGAAAATAAATCACTTGCTACAATACTTGAGACTTAATAAATGAAATTATTTCTGCCCTAATTAGACAGTGTATATTTGTTTTCATATGTCATTGGTTATTACAAGGACATAAACTCCAAACAACTATTCCTAATTCCTTTTACATTATTTGACTTTTAAATTGACTTCAGATGAAGGTCACCTTCGTCTAGTGCACTAGCGGGTAACAATGTATAGAACACATTTAACACCTCTAATGTGAAATGTTGTTCCTGACCTTTGACCTATAGTGGTAATGATCATTAGTCCTAATTATACCTACTACACTCTTTTTGTGAATGAAAAATGTTTGAATTCTATGAATAGCAGCACAAAGCAACTCGAGTTACTGTGACTTGCAGAAACAGATTGTCAGTTTATATCCACACTACCTTTGACCTTTGACCCAAAACACCAATCATGATACATTGTATGAGCACATAATTCTTAACATGCAATGCCTGGAATTTGTTTTATTAGCACCACGGAAATGAAGTTCTTATGCAGAAAACTGATGTTCTATTTATAGTAAGTGTGCACACTATGAAGATAAATTCCGATACTGACCAGCCAACTGTTACCTTTTCATCAGTTTGTTCATATCCTTGACAAAGATTAATATTGTTTCCCTTTATATGGAGGGGAAACATATACTTTTTAGTATTTTCACTGATTACCAAAATACATGGAAAGAAAAGGATAATATCACATTTACACAATGAAGGAACAAAAACACTGTAATATATATTTTTGTGACATTTTAATAGCCCCAAACATCTCAAAGCATAAAATTTTCAAAGATTGAAACAGAATTTATTAAGCTGCTTAATTTTTTTGCTGTAATCAGCTACAATTCTAGTGTTTCAAGCTACAATGTGGATATTGATAAATAGACTATGAAATATAAAGTATTCACAAATTAAAGTATTTCAGAAAACAATAGAATTTCAAGTTCAAGTGTGGTTTCTTTTCATCCTACAGTGGAGTATATGTCTTAGGAAGAGTCTGAGAAAATCTTCAAACACCTGTTTTCTTCTACTTCCATCTTACTTAATTAGGTCAGCTATTATATCTTAAACTTGTACAGATAGAAACATGTGTTTGGTTTTACATGTATATTGTATAAACATTGTACTACCTGATCTTTCTGTTGAAGATGAAGACTTCAGATACTACTTTCTCAAGTTTTACATTCTGTACTTGTTGGGAGATGAATACAACACTTTTTTTATTTACTAAAGTGTATGTATAACTGTAATCAAATTTATTTCAGTAGAACACCTGAATTATGTATGTCTATCTATAATCAAATTTATTTCAGTAGTTTACCTGTAAATGTATGTATATGTAATCAAATTTATTTCAGTAGTTTACCTGTAATATGTATGTATATCTGTAATCAAATTTATTTCAGTAGTTTACCTGTAATATGTATGTATATCTGTAATCAAATTTATTTCAGTAGAACTGCACTGAAACAGAATTTCTTCAAACAATGTATTGTGGGTGTACAATATAATAAAGAGATCCATGCACATGTAACATATAAAATGTACCTGGAGGTACCACTCTGAGTAACAGTGAACTTTGAAGTGTTCAGTGTTCCAATCTGTCCATACATGACAGTGTTCATAAAACAATTTATCTCAGGTTAAATTACACATAAAAAAAGGCAACCTATAAAGTCAAACCAAGGATAAATGTGGCAGAAATTGAGTAAAGCTACAAGTCTGTCCATGTTCTAGTTTATTTGGATTATCATCTGATACATTTGGAAACCTTCAGACCAATCTCAGAATTGACACTACAGACAAAGGTACGATAATGGTACAAAAAATTCTCTACAGGGAGCAACCATGACAGTTACAGTAAGTGTTGTTGAAGTACATTGCATGATATTACTTGGTCAAATTTCCATAAAGTTCAGTATAAAGTGTTGGACAGTTATCAGATACATGCCCTGGCTGAGACACCTAAAGTTCAGTATAAAGTGTTGGACAGTTATCAGATACATGCCCTGGCTGAGACACATAAAGTTCAGTATAAAGTGTTGGACAGTTATCAGATACATGCCCTGGCTGAGACACATAAAGTTCAGTATAAAGTGTTGGACAGTTATCAGATACAGCCCTGGCTGAGACACATAAAGTTCAGTGTAAAGTGTTGGACAGTTATCAGATACAGCCCTGGCTGAGACACCTAAAGATCCTTAATAACTAGGTCTGATTACAAACTAGTAATGAAGACTCTCCCCATATACCAGGTAATATGTGATGAAGAGCCCAGGGTCGAAAGCTTGAGATTGATAACTGCGAAGACGGGAGAGTGATATAAAGGATAACACAGTGAGAAACTTTTTTTTCTGACTTCAGATAGAGGAATGCTGTCACTAACTATGTGGTAGGGTGTCCACCTCACAACTACCACTAAAAGGACTTAGTCACTGTTTGACCTCTAGCAGAGGTACGTCTTCAAGTAATTGAAAATTGAGGGGAATGCAGATTGTCCATGAGACAACACCTAAAGATAGGATGAGTCACAGAGACAGAAAAACTGTAACTAACCAACCAACCAGTTATTGAAGATTAGTCACTTTATTGCATTACCTTATAAATGGCACTTGTAATTGTCAAAACCGAAACCATTTCAATTTGGTTTGAATACCTGCTAATTAACAGACTGAACGTTATATCATTACTAACATAAAGTTACTGTACATAGACATTAGCATCATCCTGTAAACATTCAAAATATTGCAATGTGGGTTTATTTAGAGAAATAAATTACATAAGGGACTTCACACAGTATCGCATACATAAACATAACAGGGTACAACACAACCTTAGTGCAGTACTTCTCCAATAAACACTTCAATCCTTTCATGGTACATGACTTAACAGTGAAGTTTGAATATCTAATGGTATACATCAAGTTTTCAAGAGAGAAACCCTTTTAAAGTTATTTTATTGTAAATCCATGTAAACTGTAGTCAGGACGCCTACAGATTTCCTGGAAATTTTTCACCAGTTTTTTTGTTGTTCCCTTCCACCTGACTAGTGCTAATAATCCATTTACCAGTGTCTATTGTATTAAAATTTTTCATAGCTTTCCCAGTGTTTCCATAGCTTTCGTCAGTTTCTCGATTTCCAGAGAAATCTCTGTCATCTGAAATAAGAAAAGAGGCAGACATTTAGAGTGATATTAAAAGCCTTTACATCAATGAAAATGTAAATAGATAATGAAGTGGATTGTTTAGAATACAATGTCAACTGACTATCAACAAACAAGTAATAGTGATAAGGATTATCAACGTACATCAAGAAATCACAGCCCATTATCTTGTTCTCAGTTGACACAGAATTATACCACCACCCCTGTGCAGTGTACCAAATTCAGGGCCCTCAACCCCTTAATTACACCCCTGTGCAGTGTACCAAATTCAGGGCCCTCAACCCCTTAATTACACCCTTTGTTAACACTTTGTGTCTAGAATAAAACTTAACATTGCTTGCATTTAAACTAGGATAATGGGATTTATTCAGGGCCCTCAACCCCTTAATTACACCCTTTGTTAACACTTTGTGTCTAGAATAAAACTTAACATTGCTTGCATTTAAACTAGGATAATTGGATTTATTGGATACATTGATCACACTAGCATAGAGTACAGTGCTTGACCTCAATTATAGAGTAATTGCATTTTGTTTAAAATGTCTCATAACTTACATCTAATATTGTACATTGATCATACTATGGCAAGTTATTACCCTTAAATAATTAAGCAATAAAATATCTTGTCCGGGGCATGACAATGCTTGCATTTTAAACTTGAAATTTAAAATTTAAATGTGATGTATACATCAATGCAGTATATTAAAGTCAGTATGACCTCTCAGTACAGAGTAAATGCCCTTTGTTAAAATTTTGTGTCATGAACATAGCTTTGCTTGCATTAAAACTAGGATAATGAAGCTTGGTGTATACATTGGTCATACTAAGAGAATGTGCAGTATACCAAATTCAGAGCCTGTTAAATTTGTGTACAATACAGTTGTTTTTGGGGAGCATTCATCAGTTTCACAGATATTGTTTTGTTTTTTCATTGTTCTAATTTTCGCAATTTTACTGTAATTTGAAACAAAACAGATAATTTTTTTCACAAAAGTCATGCTATCTATTGACTTTAATTTTATTGTATCTTTTCATTCTCTTGCAATTTCATTCAATTCTGAGACAATGTGAAAACTGAACCCCTAAAAATGCCAACCTCAGGTCTTATATCTATGTTGTAATAATACATTACCTGGTCCTTTGTCTAGATCCTTAACAAATATTCTAAACATGAGATACTAGCTTGTCATTTTAGGATCCTATGTCTAAATTCTAAATTTGAGATACCAGGTACCCTCTCTGTTATTTCTGTATCACCTTTCAGTCCCCATTTTGTGTCATCAAAATATGAAGTAGTGAGTATATGATGACGATCATCTATGTGACACATTTTTTTGAGTCCATCAGTAATATCAGAATGTCTATAGATACAACACACTAGGCCTAATCATTATAGTAGGTGATATTCTAAAATATATACATAGAATATATTCTATCAACTTCAATTATACTATCACAACTAAATAAAATCATGTCACATGGTATCGTATTCTTCCTTTACTAGATAATTCTATACAGAATGATACATAAATCACAATCTCAATTTGAAAGAAAGTGACAACTATGAATGAGTCTCCCGTCATCTTGTTGGTGCCTCTGTGTGTATGATGTCCTTTGTTTTACTGATCTACTTTGGTGAACAAATACCTTGACCATTCAGAGATAGACATAACTATCAGGTACGCCAGGAATCAGTATAAGCAACACATTCAAACAGATAATCCATGTAGAGAAACATTTTAAGCCTTTTTATATACCTCTACCTACATCCTGATCCAGATTTATCAACAACTAGACTGGGAAGTAGGTGGAGCTTTATGTCATTAAGGATTAAAAGGAGCATTTTAATTGGGTAAGACAATGTGAGGGACCGTTTTGAACAAAATTGTGCAGGTCTTGGTTTATGTTGAATTTTCTTGATATTGTGATGATTTTGAATGGAGATATTATATTTGTTTTTATGCATATACTGGAGATGAATTATGTTGTCGTAACACTCCACTGCTTCTTGTGTTCAAACTTAAATTCATTATCTTATCTCCAGTTTATGCATCAAAACAAGCATACTATCTCTTAAATATAACCTGGCTGTCAGGTAAAATCCTTTAATAGTTCAATGTTTATAATTACAAGAACGAACACTTTCTATTCAATAAACACAGGTATATAAGTGTGAATTACTCTGGTCAATCTCCTAAAATCTAATCCAGGTAATGAATACAGGTGTAAACTATTCTACTTCAAAGAAAATCCATTTCATTAGCATGGTATAGGTCTTGACCAGCTGCCTAAAATGGCAGGTGTGACACAGTCTATTTCACAACAGGGCAGGAATGACAGACATTGACCAAGGTAACCTAGGTGTTAATTAAATGTCAACTACTGGCTCTATCAGACCCACAGAGTCTTATACAATGTTTACCCTGGTACAAAGTCACTGAACAGATGTTGAAGGGTATTTCACACTTGTCAGCTGAAAGGTTGAAAGGCTGTAAAAGTGGACGTAAAACTGTTAAATAAATAAGTTGCCAGGCACATAAATTGCCTCGTCTACATAGCTTACAGCTGCAATGAAAATATTTGGAATTCAATGAACCCTAGAACTGCATGTTATTGGGTTAATCTGTGACATCGAACCTTTCCTTTACCTTTTCAGAGTTTTTGTTCCTGATTTCCTCAGGCACTTTGCTGGAGTAGTCTGCCATGCTGGAGGTCTCTTTCAGCTTCTGAAGCTGTGAACTAAGTTTGGTCTTCTTTCCATCTAATCTACTCCGCTCCTTACTAGGGTCAATGAGTCCCTGAAGGAAAAAAAAAATTATCTTTCAATACTCTCATTGTCAGAGAAGCACCTCCATTTTCTCTAAATGACTTGAAATATAAAAATAAGAGGAGCAAAGTTATCATCTCAGTAAAACACTATATTCTATTTTCTTATTTCGTAGAATCCAAAACCAAAATTTTGGTAAGTGTTTAGCAAACATGGGCATCCAACAGTGGAAGGATTTACTTCAAAGACCCTGACATCAAATTCATGGCTTTACCATTATGAGGTGGAAATAGAAATGCACCAATCAATTCAAAGTGAAATTTTTTATTTTTTGGTTTTTTTTTTTTGTATTTTTTCTACTAGAACAATGAACAGCTTTGGTTATCACCATATAATCATACAGAGATGTGTAGACAGGAAGTTGTACTGTAGATCACACAGATCATGTGCCCCCTACCCTGTCTATAATCACACTGAACATCTGTCCCCTACCCTGTCTATAATCACACTGAGATGTGTAGACAGGAAGTTGCACTGTAGATCACACTGAACATCTGTCAACTACCCTGTCTATAATCACAACACAGATCATCTGTCTCCTACACTGTCTATAATCACACAGAGATGTGTAGACAGGGAGCTGTACTGTAGATCACACTGATCATCTGTCCCCTACCCTGTCTATAATCACACAGAGATGTGTAGACAGGAAGCTGTACTGTAGATCACACTGATCATCTGTCCCCTACCCTGTCTATAATCATACAGAGATGTGTAGACAGGAAGCTGTACTGTAGATCACACTGATCATCTGTCCCCTACCCTGTCTATAATCACACAGAGATGTGTAGACAGGAAGCTGTACTGTAGATCACACTGATCATCTGCCCTCTACCCTGTTTATAATCACACTGAACATCTGTCTCCTACACTGTCTATAACCACACAGAGATGTGTAGACAGGGAGCTGTACTATAGATGACACTGATCATCTGTCCCCTACCCTGTCTATAATCACACAGAGATGTGTAGACAGGAAGCTGTACTGTAGATCACACTGATCATCTGTCCCCTACCCTGTCTATAATCACACAGAGATGTGTAGACAGGGAGCTGTACTATAGATGACACTGATCATCTGTCCCCTACCCTGTCTATAATCACACAGAGATGTGTAGACAGGAAGCTGTACTGTAGATCACACTGAACATCTGTCCCCTACCCTGTCTATAATCACACTGAACATCTGTCCCCTACCCTGTCTATAATCACACAGAGATGTGTAGACAGGAAGCTGTACTGTAGATCACACTGATCATCTGTCAACTACCCTGTCTATAATCACACTGATCATCTGTCCCCTACCCTGTCTATAATCACACTGATCATCTGTCCCCTACCCTATAATCACACAGAGATGTGTAGACAGGAAGCTGTAGAACACACTGCTCAACTGTCCCCTACCCTGTCTATAATCACACAGAGATGTGTAGACAGGAAGCTGTACTGTAGATAACACTGATCATCTGTCCCCTACCCTGTCTATAATCACACAGAGATGTGTAGACAGGAAGCTGTAGAACACACTGCTCAACTGTCCCCTACCCTGTCTATAATCACACAGAGATGTGTAGACAGGAAGCTGTAGAACACACCACTCAACTGTCCCTTATCCTCTACTATCTGTAAAATATGTCACCATCTAAGAAAGAATTACTGTCACCACATTTTACTACAGAATCTAAGTATATGTTTTTGCTTGATTTTTTTTGTGAAATGAAGGATTTATTATACAAACTGATACAGTGTATCTGTAAATTACATCTAAACCCAAGTACTGAGGATAATTGAGGAGACGACAATCTAGAATTTCCTTTCTGATATATAATTGACTACAAACTAGTTATCCCATCTTCCATACAGGTATTCAAAGTTACTATGGTCCTGAATCTCCTTTCTAGTGTTTTATGATTACATGGCATTTATATCCCCTTTCATACAGATACTCAATGTCACTAAGATCTCGAATCACTTTTCTGGTATATTAATGACTACAAGGTAGATATCTCCCCTTCCATACAGGTATTTAATGTCACTGAGGTCCTGAATCTCCTTTCTTGTATATCATACAGGTATTTAATGTTACTGAGGTCCTGAATCTCCTTTCTTGTGTATCAGTGACTACATGGTAGTTATCTCCCCTTCCATATAGATACTCAATGGTACTGTGGTCTCAAATCCCTATTCTGGTGTATCATTGACTACAAGGTAGATTTGCCTAGGTTACCAACTTTGTCAATCTTTATATTGATTTTACTGCTGCTTAGTTGGTCATTGATGGCTATAATAAGATCAACAGGAAAAGTTAAACATTAAGCTTTAAGACAAATTGATCTTTTCAGTTAACTATTGTGAAATCATTTTTTTTTTCATGGCAACATTTCTTGCTTTTCCAATCTATGGGAATCTATGGGAAATCAACAGGAACAGGTAGTTTTATCTTGTTCACTTTCAAGGGTTCGATTCTAAACCTGTTCATAATTTTCCCTTGTTTTCACTAATTTTGAGTAAGCAATGTCATTCTGTCTGCTTCATTTCTTTAACATTTTTTTACCATTTTTTAATGGTAATGATTTGTGTCCTATTGACATACATTAATCTTAATGTGTTGGGATAGCTTAGTTGGTCTGAGTGTAACTTCTGTAGAAGATCCAAGATGAGCAGTTTGATGCTCTCTACCCATGATGGTTTGTGTTTCCTCAGTATGCTAAGATACAGTCTGGTCTATGCTGATGTTGTTGTGTCCTTGGGTATTTTAACCTAATTGCTCAGGACGACATGGGATGGGCCTCCAATTTAATGTTCACTGAGGTAGCCACCAGCTCCTACAAGGAAGCCCAGCCTCAAAATTACCCTTGCTGTTCATGGGACAATAAACCCAGTTAACAAACATCAATCTTAAGATGAAAGCCCTACCTTGAGCATCAGGTGACTTTCACACTTCGCAGAGACAGTTTGTACACAACAGCCATCTGGGGGATTATCACCCACCAGAATGGTAATGGAGGATGAGTTAGTCATTGTCTGGATTAGACTACTGAAGCGACCCAGTGATGAAGCCTCCTCCTGCTCCATGCACTTCAAGTAAACTGGAAAAAAATCTTGCATGGTGAAAACATGTTTTGCTTACACTAATGGTATATTTTTTAATTTCAAACATTTAATATTCAATTCAAATTTTAGGGCAAAATGGTTACAGTTTGGTTATTGTAATGTCAGTATTGAAATATAAATATAAGATTGGTTTGATTGTAAATGTATATTAGTCAAATGAGCCCCTACCCTCAGTGGAAAAACAGATCCAAAGTTAACAGGTGGTTTATTTGTGAGCAACCCCACTGGAAGATCATTGTGTTTGTGTAAATAATATATTGGGGCCTATAATTTGTTTTTTTATCGTACAAATGTATTACTGTATGGGTTTACTATGTGATGAAACATCATGTTACAATTCAAATCAGTAAGAACCGTTTAAGAATAGTATAAAGTGGACAATGATATATACATACCATCAGCTTTGTTTTTGTTTGTTAGGTTGTAGTCTGACCTCATGGAACGGATACTTTTGATGACATTCTGCACAAAGTCTACCTCCTTTTCTAAGTTGGAGTTGCGGTCCTGGTACTGAAAGACAACAGTTTCAGCCATGAGCTCTAACAGTTATCATTTAAAACAGATATGATCTTTAACAGCCAATCTCTAACAGCCATGGCCTATAGCAGCCATGAACTCTAACAGCCATGACCTGTAACAACCATGCAGCCAGGATCTCTAACAGCCATAACCTGTAACAGCCATGCTGCCAGGATCCCTAACAGACATGATCTATAACAGCCATGACCTCTAACAGCAATGACCTCTAACAGCCAGGATCCCTAACAGACATGATCTATAACAGCCATGACCTCTAACAGCCATGATCTCTAACAGACATATTTCTGACAGACATATTTCTGACAGCCAATCTCTAGGTCATATCTCTAACAGCCATGATCTCTAACATAAGTGACTTCTAACAACCATGCAGCCATGTTCTCTAGCAGCCATGCAGCCAGGATCCCTAACAGCGATGATCTCTAATAGCCATGATCTCTTAACAGCCATGACCTCTAACAGCCATGATCTCTAACAGCCGTTCTCTAACAGCCATGATCTCTAACAGCCATGATCTCTAACAGCCATGACCTGTAACAACCATGATCTCTAACAGCCATGATCTCTAACAGCCATGACCTCTAACAGTCATGACTTCAGCCATAACAACCATGATCAACAGCCATGTTCTCAGCCGTAACAGCCATGACCTCTAACAGCCATGATCTCTAACAGCCATGACCTATAGCAACCATGATCTCTAACAGCCATGATCTCTAACAGCCATGATCTCTAACAGCCATGACCTCTAACAGCCATGACCTCTAACAGTCATGATCTCTAACAGCCATGACCTATAACAACCATGATCTCTATCAGCCATGATCTCTAACAGCCATGACCTGTAACAGCCATGATCTCTAACAGCCATGACCTCTAACAGCCATAATCTCTAACAGCCATGACCTCTAACAGCCATGATCTCTAACAGCCATGACCTGTAACAGCCATGATCTCTAACAGCCGTTCTCTAACAGCCATGATCTCTAACAGCCATGATCTCTAACAGCCATGACCTGTAACAGCCATGATCTCTAACAGCCATGATCTCTAACAGCCATGACCTGTAACAGCCATGATCTCTAACAGCCATGATCTCTAACAGCCATGATCTCTTACAGTCGTTCTCTATCAGCCATGACCTCTAACAGCCATGATCTCTAACAGCCATGATCTCTAACAGCCATGATCTCTAACAGCCATGACCTCTAACAGCCATGATCTCTAACAGCCATGACCTCTAACGGCCATAATCTCTAACAGCCATGATCTCTAACAACCATGATCTCTAACAGCTGATCTCTAACAGCCGTTCTCTAACAGCCATATTTCTGACCGCCATAATTTGTAACAGCCATGATCTCTAACAAAGATTTCTATCTTATATCATAGTTATTCTGAATCAACGGAAAAGTTGAAGAAGGCAGGAATTTTAAGAACTGTTACAATACTGTAAATGAAAATTCCATCATTGCTTAAGATATTTCAGGCAGAAAAGATGGATATGCATATGAAGTATTTTTTGAGAAAGTTGCATTTGTGTTAAATATTTAATTAACAATAAAATAAAATTTCAGAAACACTTTATTTTATGATGATATTGTATCAGAATGCTGTTTTGTACAGAGAAGATGTAACATTTATAGTGAGTTCCTATGAAGCTGACTTACATTTGCTGACAGTGGATACGACGTAACACATATACTGGGTGGTTCTGTCGGAGTTCGTCGTGGCAGACGTTGGAACAGCTCCTCCGAGATAAATGGCATAAGTGGATGGAGTAGGAGGAGACCTGCCTCTAGACATGTGTATAACACCTGTCGAGTACAGTCCTTCACCTCCTCATCTGTCCCATAGATAATAGGCTTACAGCTTTCCTATAATACAAAATTAATATCAATACAAAAAATTCCAGTATTTTCAAGGGTTTTTTTTTACCTTGTAATGTAGATGCCCATCAAAGAAAATAAAAATTCTTCATTTGTTGTTAGGTTTCCAAAATACATCATAAATAATTTTCAATCCAGCAGTAGTTCCTGCTATAAATTTGTCTTCCTTGTTAGTTAAAGAACGGGACAAATGTCATCCTTTATACAACTTAATTATGCTACTTTTTAACAGTCCTTTAACAGCACTCAAAATCGGGACTTTAAGCATTGGCAAAAAGTACATAGCAAGATTAAAATGTTCAAACAGCCAACAGATTATACTTACTAAATACCAGTCACAGAGTTCATACAACCAGAAATTGTAGCAACAAGTGGTAACAGCAGGGAATTCGTAGTTACGGAATCCAGAGCTACACTGGTCCACGGCATAGGAAAGTCGACTTAGTATCCACAGGTCCATCTCCTTCTCTTTTCCAGACAACTGAAAACAATTATCATATTAAGATCACTAATGATTTGGTAAATATCTTTATCTTCTTTATGTTCTTGACATTTGTTTAATTGATCAAATAACTGAGATTGGAGTCAGGATTTCCACTAAATTGTTTAAAATTGTAGGGTTGGGTTTTCAATAACCAGTAACTGTCCTACCCTGATATGTGAATTTGTGTTTTAGATACCTTACACATGTCATGTGAGATGGGTTTCGGGTTTGAGATTTCTATCTATCATGCAAAATAGACCTTAAATATTTCTCACCTTTCGAGTTGGGTTGGGTATGAAGTTCTCCCCAAGGGCTCCTAGAGCGAACTTGGTAGCATTCCACAGCTTGTTACAGAAGAATCTGTAACCCTGTACACGGAGAACGTCCAAGTTTATATCCCGACCTGTAATTACACACACCATACTTATAGTGTAATCTTAATACAGCTTTAACAGCTGAGGACTAAAACATTCAGGTTTATATCCCGACCTGTAATTACACACACCATACTTATAGTGTAATCTTAATACAGCTTTAACAGCTGAGGACTGAAACATTCAGGTTTATATCCCGACCTGTAATTACACACATCATACTTATAGTGTAATCTTAATACAGCTTTAACAGCTGAGGACTAAAACATTCAGGTTTATATCCCGACCTGTAATTACACACACCATACTTATAGTGTAATCTTAATACAGCTTTAACAGCTGAGGACTAAAACATTCAGGTTTATATCCCGACCTGTAATTACACACACCATACTTATAGTGTAATCTTAATACAGCTTTAACAGCTGAGGACTAAAACATTCAGGTTTATATCCCGACCTGTAATTACACACACCATACTTATAGTGTAATCTTAATACAGCTTTAACAGCTGAGGACTAAAACATTCAGGTTTATATCCCGACCTGTAATTACACACACCATACTTATAGTGTAATCTTAATACAGCTTTAACAGCTGAGGACTAAAACATTCAGGTTTATATCCCGACCTGTAATTACACACACCATACTTATAGTGTAATCTTAATACAGCTTTAACAGCTGAGGACTAAAACATTCAGGTTTATATCCCGACCTGTAATTACACACACCATACTTATAGTGTAATCTTAATACAGCTTTAACAGCTGAGGACTAAAACATTCAGGTTTATATCCCGACCTGTAATTACACACACCATACTTATAGTGTAATCTTAATACAGCTTTAACAGCTGAGGACTAAAACATTCAGGTTTATATCCCGACCTGTAATTACACACACCATACTTATAGTGTAATCTTAATACAGCTTTAACAGCTGAGGACTAAAACATTCAGGTTTATATCCCGACCTGTAATTACACACACCATACTTATAGTGTAATCTTAATACAGCTTTAACAGCTGAGGACTAAAACATTCAGGTTTATATCCCGACCTGTAATTACACACACCATGTAATCTTATAGTGTAATCATTAATATCAGCTTTACACACATCATACTTTAGTGTAATCTTAATACAGCTGAGGACTAAAACATTCAGGTTTATATCCCGACCTGTAATTACACACACCATACTTATAGTGTAATCTTAATACAGCTTTAACAGCTGAGGACTAAAACATTCAGGTTTATATCCCGACCTGTAATTACACACACCATACTTATAGTGTAATCTTAATACAGCTTTAACAGCTGAGGACTAAAACATTCAGGTTTATATCCCGACCTGTAATTACACACACCATACTTATAGTGTAATCTTAA
Source organism: Ylistrum balloti (assembly GCF_031769215.1). Classification (NCBI taxonomy): domain Eukaryota; kingdom Metazoa; phylum Mollusca; class Bivalvia; order Pectinida; family Pectinidae; genus Ylistrum; species Ylistrum balloti. Next base: position 198,464 of record NW_026782116.1, on the reverse strand, counting down.
TACAGCTTTAACAGCTGAGGACTAAAACATTCAGGTTTATATCCCGACCTGTAATTACACACACCATACTTATAGTGTAATCTTAATACAGCTTTAACAGCTGAGGACTAAAACATTCAGGTTTATATCCCGACCTGTAATTACACACATCATACTTTAGTGTAATCTTAATACAGCTTTAACAGCTGAGGACTAAAACATTCAGGTTTATATCCCGACCTGTAATTACACACACCATACTTATAGTGTAATCTTAATACAGCTTTAACAGCTGAGGACTAAAACATTCAGGTTTATATCCCGACCTGTAATTACACACACCATACTTATAGTGTAATCTTAATACAGCTTTAACAGCTGAGGACTAAAACATTCAGGTTTATATCCCGACCTGTAATTACACACACCATACTTATAGTGTAATCTTAATACAGCTTTAACAGCTGAGGACTAAAACATTCAGGTTTATATCCCGACCTGTAATTACACACACCATACTTATAGTGTAATCTTAATACAGCTTTAACAGCTGAGGACTAAAACATTCAGGTTTATATCCCGACCTGTAATTACACACACCATACTTATAGTGTAATCTTAATACAGCTTTAACAGCTGAGGACTAAAACATTCAGGTTTATATCCCGACCTGTAATTACACACACCATACTTATAGTGTAATCTTAATACAGCTTTAACAGCTGAGGACTAAAACATTCAGGTTTATATCCACACACCATACTTATAGTGTAATCTTAATACAGCTTTAACAGCTGAGGACTAAAACATTCAGGTTTATATCCCGACCTGTAATTACACACATCATACTTATAGTATAAACTTGACACAACTTTCATGGCCAAGGACTAAAACATTCAGGTTTATATCCCGACCTGTAATTACACACATTTAACAGCTTTAACAGCTGAGGACTGAAACATTCAGGTTTATATCCCGACCTGTAATAACACATTTCATGCCTTAAAACATTAAAGCATTGATAACCATGAACTTATAATCCTACATGACTACTTTATTTAAATTTAGTTTATAAAAGTGCACAGAAAATCTCTAATTATTTCATGTTAATGTCAATGAATAAATCCTTTTTTTTTATATAAATTATGTATCTATATTGATAGATAAATAGTCATACCTATGGCAGATACCATGCAAAATGCTCCTTGGAACCAAAATAACATTTGAAACCTGCTACAGATACTATGATAATGGTACTATCATTAACACTCACCTTGGGCTGTGTAGGCTAAAAGTGCAAATCTAAGAGCATCTGTACCACACTCTGGGATGCCATTGGGGTAGTCAGCTTTCTATAGAACAAAAACACGGTGAGATATAGTGAAGTATTGAAAAATCTCTAGAGTAAATAAATTTTCATATTTTTCTACACTAAAGTATCAAATTCTCAAAAAGTTATAATGTATCAAGGTTGCAACAAATGTTGACTAACATAAATAAACAAAGTGGTGAAAGATTCTAATTAAAGCAGGATTTAATTGGACAATGTAGGGGTCATAACCTTATGATTTCAAATGGTCTCCATGTCACTTAAGCAATGAACTGCTTTAATTGGCATTCATGGGCTTATGAATGCCAACTGGAAAAAGGCAAATTTAATGAAGCGCGCTATAGTGTAATGGTCATAGCATTATCATTTAAAACATCTCTATGTCGCTATGACTTTGAAAAACAGAAACTTGAAAGTATAAACATCTTACCTGTCCCTCTTGTGCCTTTAATACTTCCTTTTTATCTAAGTTTCCATCCTCCAGACGCTTGTGAAGTTCCTTTGAAAGTTGAAACATATCATTAGTCAGAAAGTTTGCAAAATATATAACTGTTTTGGTATTGAAGAGAATGTGGGCATCAAAATACAATAAATCTATAACCAAGTATTTAGATTTTCTTAGATCTTAATTTGTTCCACTCTGAAAGAGTATTTGTTTTTAATTACAACAGAAACTAAATTTAACACCTTCCTGAAGTGTTTATGAAAATGTTTAAGAAATCAGAAATATTATTTGTATTAAATGTTACAATGATGACTTCTTGTCATCACCTCTCTTTTACAGTGTGTCATGCAAGAAACCACGGAGTCATTAATTTTCCTAATGAAAAGTTGAGAACAATTGATCAGTGTGAATCTACTATTTCATGAAACATGAAGGTGATCACATTTCTAACTCCATCTTCCCAATTAATGCTTGTTTGTAGGGCTTATCACCCTGTAAACAGCCAAGGTAATTGATGCAGAGTCTCCTTGTAATAGCTCCTGGAAACCTAAATGAACAAACTAAGGGAGCTACATTTCATGTTGTCCAGAGCAATTAGAGTAAATTGTCAAGGACAACACCATGGCAGCACAGATTGGTCCAACTCTAATATACATCATCAAATCATGAAGGTCTGTTCTTACTTGTAAGGAGATTCCGTTGATGACATCAATTGGATCAATGACATTGCCCAGAGATTTGGACATTTTTCTTCCATGAGCATCCCTCACCATTGCATGAAGATATACCTGTAAGATAAACAATCCACAATGCTTAAATGTTTTTTATTTTTTCATGAGCATGAGTGTAAACAATGGTGACATGTTAAATTTTGAAGTGTCAGAACATAACATTATCACGGACGGCTTGAAATATTAACCAGCTACTTAAAACAATTTTAAAGAGAAAAACTAAGTATCGTCGTTGATGAGGACTAGGAAATAGAATGAGCTATATATAACATTGTAAATTTTGAAAAATAAAATCAACGTGTAATAATTTATTGATAAATTCTTTTTTGATCCTTGTAATTATGTCTGTTGTCCTGTGTAAGATCTTGCATCATAAAACCTACAATGTTGTACAATAATAATAATAAGCCATCATACTTTCTCACTGAACCATACCTCTTTAAATGGAAGCTTGTCCATTAACTCCAGACCCATAGTCACCATACGGGCTACCCAGAAGAAGATAATATCATGGCCAGTTTCCAGCAGGGTGCCTGGATAAAACGCTTTTAGTTCATTTGTCTGTAAAAACAAAAGTCACATGTAAAAAGCACATACAATGACTTTATAATAAAACTTCAAATCATTCTTTTAACTACAATCCACTGTCTTGAACAGATCCAGTGATAAATTGATAAAAAAATATTCCTTATTAAGTGCGAGGTATACTGATTCTTACTGATAACTAATTGGGTTGATTCTTACAGCACTAGAGCACAAGGTATGACAGGGTGTATACAAATTATCAAATAAAACTCTAAAAATGTCTGATCATCAGTAACTTAATTTTGTGATATTTTAAATTTACAGCATTCAAACATTACAACTTTCAATACAAATACAGAATATGAAAAAGTATTAGAAAACAAGCTACAAGCTTACATTACATTCTATGATCTAATTAGTAAAATAATCAATATATCATACCTGATCTGGCCAACCAAAGATGGAGAATGGGAAAATACCCGACGAGAACCAGGTGTCCAATACATCCTCGTCTAAACAAAACACAAACCATTACCAGATAAATGATAACTATACAAAAAGTGGCTCAGAAATCCTAATTGAATTTTTAGTTAGTTACAAATGTAACAAACAGCATTTACTTGTGACATAGTGATGTTGTCTCCTGGCCTGTGAATATGTTAAAGTTGGAGATTTAAGTGTTAGGGCTGACTTATTCTGAAGAAACATACTGATTTTATAACATTGAAACAGTGACTTCCTGTTTCTGTGAACTGACCTTGTTTCAGTGATATCTTGTCCTCGCTGACCTTAAAACGTTCAGCAGCTTTTTGCCTGACTTCCTCCTCCGATCGTCCACTTACCCAGTATTTCTCATCCGTGTCCTAGGTATGGAAAGTTACATAAGTTACATAGACGTATAAAGTTCATAGAATACCGAGGGCATAACACTGTGTAAAATACTGTCTAGTTGATAATATTCACAGGGATTTTCATTATGCTATATTTACAGTGATTAAATTCAGCACAAATACTCAGAATCTCAAAAAGTTAATGTTACATATATACCCTTGTACATGTATATCAAGGTATAGAATGCACTGTTTACTGCTGATGGTGGCAGTGGGCAAAATTCAATACCCTTGAACTATTCCCAACATAAACAAACAATATTTATCAGATCTCTGAAGTAGACAACTATAAAGCAGAGATCATTCTTACATTTAGAGTACAATGTTTCATATACCTGATTGACAGCTTTAAATGAAAGTATAGTAATACAACAACGTACCAATGTCTGATAAATCCAGTCATTTTATATGTATATAATGCTGCCTAGTATTACCAACAAATGTTGACTCCATCCTAAGTTTACTGCTGGATAAAGATGGTTTCAGCACTATCATCAGTTTAATAAAAGTAATTATAAGTGAATTCTTACATTATTTCAAACAACTTATTTACAGTAGTGCCATCCCTTATGGATAACAATGACTTACCTCCCCTGGAGGAATTGATGGATCATCAACAGTGACAAAGTAAGCTGGTATACGATGTCCCCACCACAGCTGTCTGGATATACACCAGTCCCTTAAAAAGAAAGAAAATGAAATGTTAGGTATCTGGAAATATTACCGTGATTAAAAAAATAATCTGCGATATTAGCTTGTCTCCAATATTGATATCAAATGATTATCTCTCCAATGTTGATCATATCACCAAAATTCTTATCTTTTATATACGATACAGGACTTGTGGATTGGCCTTGACTGTATGTATGAGTGACCATTTTACCTGGAATCCTCAAGCCAGTTGTACCATGTTTTTTCATGCGTGTTTGGGATCAATTTCAGCTCCCCTTCTCTCACAGCCTGTACAAAACGCAAAATGTGACAACTGCGTTGGTCAATGACAAGAGAGAATTTGATATTAAAACATCAATAAGAGTGTCTAATGTTTGAATCCCATCAAAGCATTACCACAAGTTTACCCATCATTCCTCAAAGCTTAAAACGTTAAAGCCAATCAGAGAACCAAACAGCCATCTTTGATCATTTTGAACTGGTATCAAGTAAAACATGCATTTGGTCGAGATTCTGAGGTGAACGTTTGTATACCATTTTCTCTGGATGAAGAAAATGGAAACAAATAACTCATAGAAAATACCTCTAACAATATAATACAACAATTTGTCATGAATACAATCAGTAGGATCAATAAGGTTCTGAAATGATGCATGACTGATGCCATAATAAGGTGATAGTCCATTTTCTCGATTAGTAGCCATTTAAAAGATAAGTTGATGACAGATGGACGCTATGACATAAGATCACCTGATCCTCGAGTCCATGTGAACTACCTACCTTCACAGCCTTATCAGCCATGGACTGCATACTGACATACCACTGGGGCTTCAAAAGGGGCTCAATCACATCTTTGGAGCGACTGTAATATCATAGCAACAGGACATGTATTGGATGAACTTCTACCACACAAGACATATATACTCACCCAAAGAACATCAAGGACACATGTTTGCTACATGACAACAATAAGCAACCTTTAATTTTGAAACCTTTTTAAAATCTTGTTTAAGAAGTGTACAACAACACAAGGTTCGAGATCAGTAAGGTAAATATCTCGTCAACAGACATTCTCAACAGTAAAGTTATGTAAATATGACGTCAGATATATGGGTTGGAAATGTTTCCTTAACCAATGTCTTAATAATCAGTCTAAGGAGACTACATGAATTTACTATAATTTCTTAACAAAGTCACTTTTCAGCTTTCTTTTCACAAATACTACTTTGACAACACAGGGAAACATTTTGAGGAAATTTCATTAAAGAACATCATCAATTCTGAAACACAATTTTTTTCTCACAAATAAAACCATTCAAACATGTCATATATTTTTGTTTATTTCAGTTAATCATAAAAGTCTACAAAAAACTGATTATTTAAAATCTCTACCTGCAGATAGGAACAACCATGGGGTTTTCTTTGGTCTCCTTATATAATCCTTTGTTCTTGAGAGCCTCTAGGACAGCTTTCCTTGCCTCAAACCGCCTCATACCCTGGAAACATCAATTCAAAGTGATCATCCCTCTTACATACATTTATTATAAATGTGTTAATTACATCACAGATTTTCAATCACTTTTTTAACTGAAAATAAGCATGATTTTGAGAAAATGAAAAATATGTCTTATACTTTTATTAAAATCAATTAAGCCATAATATAGCAAATCTGCCCCGAACTAAGACTGATATGAGTGTATATCTGTTTATACAATGCCAATCCCTATCTAAACACTAGCTGAAGATCAATTTTGACTTTTAATTTAGTGACCTTTTCCTTAAAATCGATGACCAAGAGAATGTTATGACCTTCAAATGAATGACTTAAAACAAGTTTAGACTTTTTAGTAATAACTTACAGCAAATTCTCCACAGTCAGGAGTCATGTTGCCTTTTTCATCAATGATGGTGAGAAAAGGCAGGTTGTGGCGTACACCAACCTCATAATCATTGTGGTCATGTGCTGGTGTAATCTTCACAGCGCCTATATAACACACAGATACATTATCAAGATATCAGACATTTCATTACAATAGATCAAATGTACACTTTGAAACTTTTCTTTTTTAAGGAGGCTCATAAAGTGCCATTCCAATCCGTAATCAAATGTGATTTGTCAACAAATGAATGTTTTCACCACCAATGTTCTCATTTTGTGTGTGAAGAAACGTACCTGTTCCAAAGTTCCTGTCTACAAAGTCATCTAAAACGATGGGCATACGTCGGTCAACGAAGGGATGAGTCACAAACTTGCCATGAAGGTGTTTATATCGGTCATCCTCAGGATGCACAGCTACACCGGTGTCCCCCAGCATTGTCTCAATACGCGTGGTGGCCACAACAATCTCTTCATCTGTCAACACAACATGTTTTCATCTCAAAAAAATATCACATTTATTGATGCCAGATAATATCACATTTATTGATGCCAGATAATATCACATTTATTGATACCAAATAATATCACATTTATTGATGCCAGATAATATCACATTTATTGATACCAGATAATATCACATTTATTGATCACATTTATTGATACCAGATAATATCACATTTATTGATAATATCACATTTATTGATAGCAGATAATATCACATTTATTGATACCAGATAATATCACATTTATTGATACCAGATAATATCACATTTATTATCACATTTATGCCAGATAATAATATCCAGATAATATCACATTTATTGATGCCACATTTATTGATACCAAATAATATCACATTTATTGATACCAGATAATATCACATTTATTGATACCAAATAATATCCGATTTAAATATCACATTTATTGATACCAAATAATATCCGATTTAAATATCACATTTATTGATAGCAAATAATATCACATCAACTGATGCCAGATACTATCACATCAACTGATGACAGATAATATCACATTTATTGATACTAGATAATATCACATCAACTGATGACAGATAATATCACATTTATTGATACCAGATAATATCCGATTTAAATATCACATTTATTGATACTGATAATATCCGACACATTTATTGATAATATCACATTATAATATCACATTTATTGATACCAGATAATATCACATCAACTGATGCCAGATACTATCACATCAACTGATGACAGATAATATCACATTTATTGATACTAGATAATATCACATCAACTGATGACAGATAATATCACATTTATTGATACCAGATAATATCACATCAACTGATGCCAGATAATATCACATCAACTGATGACAGATAATATCACATTTATTGACACTAGATAATATCACATTTATTGATGTCAAATTTCTTTTATTACCACATTTTCTTGAAATACCATATCTTCTATATAATCTCTCTAATGTGAATTCTGCTAATTCTACATGTATCAGTGTGAAATAATTTTAATGTAACTTTATTTTGACTGTCATCACAACAGAATAAACAAGAACCTGTACTTGACTCCCAGGCGCCAGAACTTACTGTAAATATACATATCTCAGAGGCCAAATCAAAATCATCTCAAAGATAAAGATTTAACAAAGATTTATACTTTGTATTACATATAAAAGGAATCTTTAACAAAAAAAATGTGAACAAAAAATGTTCACATAAGAGTTCAATCAACACAGGTGTGTAGAAATAATTCTGAAAATTAACATATTGTGTGATGGTTACCTGAGCCTTCCACTGGGTAGGCAAAGGAAACGATGACTCCAAACTCGATCTTTTCCTTATATCCCGCTACTGGTAACATGGTACGGCCCGAGATTTCCTTTTTATCTACCTGTAAACAGGTTAGTAATCAATGTGTATCAGCAGAGACAAATGTTTCCTCATCAGTTTAGTTAGGGACACACTTCTGAATTGGAGGGGTGAAAATACTAGGATTTACATCTAGTGATTTCAGTACATATGTATATGATCATGCCATTTTGTTTTGGTAGTAAAGGGAAATAAAAGTAAACTTGATAAAATTAATTCTACATCAATTTTTACTCCAAAGGTTAGGACAGAAAATCAGGAACATTTGGGAAGATAGATCTTATAACATTGTTATTCTAAATTATATGGAAGCCTGTGAGCTCCAGTAGTAAAGGGAGATAATTAAGCTTTAATACAGTTAAATGAATGTTATATATTGTGGTCTAAATCTAGGCTTGATAACTCGTAATGACCATTTTTTTTATTCTTATATCAGACCTAAAGTCAGTTGTGACAGCCGATGACTGACAAACATTAACAGTTGTCAAATGTTAATGGCTGAAAAACATTAACAGCTGACAAACATTAATGGCTGACAAACATTAACGGCTGACAAACATTAACACTTAACACTTACCTCAATTTCTGAGATGGCTGAATTGAGCGCACAGGACCAGTTGACCAGACGAACACTACGGTAAATCAGTCCTTTTTCATGTAATTTTATGAATGCTTCGGACACTGCCCGCACCAATTTCTGTCAAAAATTATGAAAATGTTAACAAGTAAAGTACTCAATGATGCTTTTCACATGGTTTTTAAATCTGATCAAATTCTGAATATAAAAGTGCAAGTTAGAAAGTTGGGCATAATCTATCAGTTTTTTTTCAAAAATAACAAAGAATTTGATTAATGCTATCATGGAAACCAGTCTAGGTCTTAGATTTTTAAAAGTGATACAGGAATTACAATGAAATCATAGTTCTTCAAATCAATAAAGGAGAGTTATCATTGTATCAGGTGTAAACAATGACATGTTGATTACATTATAATATCAGGGGTGGGGTACAATAGGAAACTAGAATGCTAATTTATACACATCTCAAGAACTTACAGGATCCATGGTGAAACAGGCCCTGTCCCAGTCATACGATCCTCCTAGCTTTTTCAGCTGATGGTATATACGGTCGCCCTTCCTACAAACATAATTTCACAGACACTCTATTTAACAGATAATAAAATCTCGGTTCTTCAGCAGTATTTACCAATAATGGTTATTTTATGTCATATCTTAACAAATAAAAACAGCAAGAAAACTTTTCATTAAAAATGTTTAAAAGTTTCCATCCAATTTTGTGTTAACAAATTAAAATCAAAGAATTTGATGTTAGAATTTAACACATGTTCAATAAGATATCAGATGTTAACATCCATATCTTTATCTTACTCATTTTTCCATTTCCAAACTTCATCTACAAATTTCTCTCGGCCCAAGTCATGGCGTGTAAGATTTCTCTCTCTCTTGATTTTCTTTTCTACAACAACTTGTGTAGCTATTCCAGCATGGTCACAGCCAGGGTTCCATAGTGTCATCTTCCCATTCATTCTATTCCTGTGTTCATTCATTGGAAAGTGAAAGTAGACACTTAATATAATTTTCAGATGGTCAAAGAATACAAACAAGAAATGATAGAATAGATTAATATATAAATGATTACATGACTATAACTAAATAGAATACTGAATTATTGACCGAGGAGCTATCTCTCTTGTAATTTTGAAGCTCAAATAATTACTTACCATCTTACGATACAATCCTCCACTGCTGTGGTCAGTGCATGTCCCAGATGGAGGGAGCCAGTCACATTAGGAGGAGGAATGACGATGATAAACTTGTCCTCATATGGCACGCTGTTTATGTCACGACCCTGAAATCAACATCAAAGACAACGTGAATAATCACACAGCTGACCTGTAATATGCTCCTTTCAGACACATCATAACTTGTAAGCATGACGTCATAAATCTACTTTATCACAGAATTTCACTGTTATCCAGTAAATTTGCCTTTTTTTTGTGTATATCTACCTTGTGTAACATGCCAGTCAGAAATAGATTGTATGGAATGGCACAATAAAATGGCTACATCTCTTTGATTTTGTCATCCATATTTTTTATTGAAATCCTGTCTTAATAAAAGTTTTCCAAGTTATGTGATAAAAAGTATCTTAATTTTGTTTTAATTTTATGAGATTTTATGGAACTTATCTCTAAGTTGTAATTTTTCTTTGCCAAAACTCGCAAAAATAATAACTTCTGAGGCTCATTTTCATAAAATCTCATAAAATCATATAATTTTCCATGCAGTGAAAAAGGACCTGTTCAGCTCAAAATTTGCCAGTCTAACTGGGAAAGAAATTCAGATTTTTCTCTTATTTTTCTGACAAACACAAATTACATGTATATGATAAATAGAATGTTACACTTAAATACCTGGTACATGTCATTGAATTTACTAAACTCATTCAATGATATGATATGACACAAGCCTTCAATCACTGAACTCCTTCAATAAACAGGTTTACTTCATTATAAAGATCGTGAATGTGTCCAAAAACCAACCCAATTTCAAACAAACTAAAAATGAAATGACAGCCAAACCTTGGATATATTTTTGTGAGTTTAGAAACATGTACCGACTCAGAACTGACAGCTTCCTAAATACAGCTGATTTCTAATTAACAACTAACAGATAAGAAACTAGTGAAAATTTTCCGTGAACTGCAAGCAAGTCTGACTGGACATTTAATTTCTATTTTCCATAGATGTTTTGTCCATCAAGTTTGGATCTTTGACCTTGAAACACAAAATCATTCACACAATTACGTGTAGTTTCAATTAAATAGGCTGAAAAGTGATGACAGTTTCAATTTGTAGTATGGTGAGACCATGATCCCAAAGAGAAATATTTTTACATCAATATGCTCATATCAATTAGTGTCTCCGTGAAACGAGAAGTGACAGCAGTAGAGAACTGATAACCAGGTGTGCTGAGCAGTGACATATGTTTTACTGATTTCCAATATTTCAGGACAGAGGTATACAGACGGACCTACCCCATACTCTGGTTTGAAGAAGCCACAATTACTCCACCAGTCGTACCATGCTGCTTCTACATACTGGGGACTGTAGGCGTCTGGCATTGCACCCGTGGTGTCTGAAGAAAAATGTATTTAACACTGAGTAAAAGATTAGTGGAGCAAAAAAATCACTCACAGTACAGCATCTTTTCGTAGTATCTCTTACCTAAATGGAAGTGTGGAATTGAGAATAACCAGAATGTAGTGTAAGAACAATTGTGTACCCAGATCATGATTATATAAGATTATAATTTGAATAATTTCTAGAAATTAAGATGCCAATAGGGCATTTATCATTCACAGGGCTTTGTTTGACTGAAATCACTTCATCCAAACTTCAGGAAAGAAATTCTATATATCCAGGCACACAACACACACTGTATCTATTCCCCATTGGGCCCTAACCATCTGTCCTTAGGGGTCAGGAAAACCATTCATGCTTCAGACTGAATAGGGACAGAATTCTTTTAATTCCTACAAAAGAAGGATTTAAAAGAATTTGCTCTATTTCCCTACAATGGTTCCTGCCCTTCCCATCCAAGAGTTCACTGTGTATAGAAAATTGAGTTCCTTTCATCAAAGTATACTTCACGCCAGATTTTGGCAAAATCCAACTTTCAAGAATTTGCTCTTTTCCCCTATTGGGCCCTGTCCCATGGGCCCAAGACCCATCATTTATACAAAACTGGCTCACCTTCACCAATGGATGCTCCAGACTGTATTTGGGAAAATCAGGTCATTCACACAGAGGAGTTGGATATTAATGAACTTGCTCTCTTGGGACCCACCCCTTCCGCCCCAGGGGGCTGAGAGTCATGTTTACATAAAACTTGTTTCCACTTTCCCCAGGATGTCTCATTTAAATGAAATGATGGTGAAAACCATTCATTCCTACAGGAGGAGTAAAATTTTAAAGAATTTGCTCTATTTCCCCAATTAGGCTCTACATCTCTGACCCTAGGAGGACAATACCCAGAGTTTAAATAAAATTTGTTCCCCCCTCCTCTAAGGATGCTTCTTAACAAATGTGGCCAAAATATGCTCAGTTGTAGTTGTTCATAACTATTAGGAATTTTTAGAAAAATAAGGACTTTCAAAAATTTGTTCAAATTTGCCAAATTTCCTATTTTTGGCCCCATCCCGAGAAGGAAAGAGGACGATCAGATTTATTTTTTACCGGTAAAACTTGATTCCCTTTCCTCAAGGATGCTTCTAACCAAATTTGGTTAAAATCCGCTATCGTTCCAGAAAACTAGTGTTATTAAGAAACCGTTGAGAGATGACAGATGACGGACAAAAGGCAGATGCCATGTTACGCTACACCGATAACCTCACTTTGATCCTTTGGACTTCTTACCTTTCTTCTCTCCTGGTTTGGTTGGCTTGTCATATATAATGGCAGCTTTTTCTTTCTTTGGTTCTTTTTTCTTCTGTAAATCAACAAAAAGGAAAAACAGTCTAAACATTAGTGTGTAACTTTTACTATCATTATTATTTTCCATTTTTACCAATAAACTTAATCCTTGACCTTCAGATCTGATAAGCAATCTAAACCAAGGGAAGATAACATTCATAACATTTTAATGTTTGCTGGTCTTAACCTTTACATCTACTTGTGACAAGAGTATGTTAAAATATCATCCAACTATATTTATTCTGTAAGATGCCCAGGGGGTAGGCGCATTGCAGATTTAAAAAAATGTGACTTTAAATCTAAACTGGAATTATCACTTGGCATGGGCTTATTATGAATAAACATGGTACATGTTAAATTCTCAGAAATATTCAACAAATTCTAATTCACAGGTCTCCTGATTAACCTAGATATCTTCAAATACCATTTTATCAGACATGGGGACTTAACAGCTTTGATCAAAGGAACCACCATGTTATTTTGGTTGATTAGGAATGTTCATCAAACTAACCTTCAAACAGGACAGGTTACTGTCAGAGTCCCATTAGATTTGTCAGAGAGACATTGTCAGAGAGACATGTGGTTTGTCAGAGAGACATGTGGTTTGTCAGAGAGACATTGTTAGAGACCCATTTGATTTGTCAGAGACCCATTTGATTTGTCAGAGAGACATGTGGTTTGTCAGAGAGACATTGTCAGAGAGACATTGTCAGAGAGACATTGTCAGAGACCCATTTGATTTATCAGAGAGACATTGCCAGAGACCCATATGATTTGTCAGAGAGACATTGCCAGAGACCCATTTGATTTGTCAGAGAGACATTGCCAGAGACCCATTTGATTTGTCAGAGAGACATTGCCAGAGACCCATTTGATTTGTCAGAGAGACATTGCCAGAGACCCATTTGATTTGTCAGAGAGACATGTGGTTTATCAGAAAGACATGTTGTTTGTCAGAAAGACATGTGGTTTGTCAGAAAGACATGTGGTTTGTCAGAAAGACATGTGGTTTGTCAGAAAGACATGCACAAACAAATATCCCCAACTAATATCCAGTCTATCATGAACCAAAATGAAATGCCAGTCTGTGATAATATAAACAAACGGACAAAGTAATGACAACTATGGTAACCATATACTGATTTCACAGAGACACTATAATTTTAATTAAAATCTTTTTTTCTGCATAAATTAGAATGGAAAAGGATTAAGTTGTGCATAAAAAAGAGGTTTCTAATATGAAGCTATGATTTTACATGAGAAGATTTGGACATATATAGCTGTCTTTTTATCATATTTTTACATCAACTTTTGTTCACTGTTACTGCCTTTCAGCAGACAAACTCAAAACACAGCTATCAACACAAAATATCACTGGAGGTGGGTTCTGTGGAGCTAAGTGGAACAGATAAGGGCCACTATGTAGTGACAGGTTCAATAAATAACTCCCCCCCCTCCTCCTCGTCCTTCTCTCTCCACTCCCCTCCTTCACATATCCACATCCATTCAATAAGTCCTATGACTGCTTAATGACTTAATAATTTAAAGAATTTCAAATTGTTACAATTTTTAGACTCTAAGGTTTCACTTAAATAGTGTGCAGGTTTCTTCTGTCATTTGAAGGTTCAGTGGAGTTAAGTGGGACAGATAAGGGACACTATGAAGTGACAGGTTCTATAAATAACTCCCTCTCCCTCCTGGTCCCTGGTGTGTCTACTGACGACCATCAGTGTTAGGTAATAGGTTTCACACAGACTGGTGAACCATCATCCTATTTACAATACCAGTCAAAGATGAAGTCTGACCGACCATGTAGTATTAACAGTAAAATATGGACTGCAATTACAAACTTCCAAGAAGAAGGTGGAATTCTCATTGGAAAGTTGAATTGTAGAGGTAAAAGGTGGAATTCTCACTGTAAAAGTGGAATTGTAGAGGTAAAAGGTGGAATTCTCACTGTAAAAGTGGAATTGTAGAGGTAAAAGGTGGAATTCTCACTGTAAAAGTGGAATTGTAGAGGTAAAAGGTGGAATTCTCATTGTAAAAGTGGAATTGTAGAGGTAGAAGGTGGAATTCTCACTGTAAAAGTGGAATTGTAGAGGTAAAAGGTGGAATTCTCATTGGAAAGTGGAATTGTAGCAGTAAAATCATTATTGTAAAAGGTGGAGTTAGCAATATAACAAGCAGAAGGTTGAATCATCACCACAAGACATCTTCGAGGAATTATCATGGTTTAATGTTTTGTGAAATTTATATAAAAAAGTAGGCTGTCCATTGTTACACCATATAAATGTTTTTTATCAATGCCATGTATCTAGATGGCATCAGTAACCAGTACTTTTAGTTCCTGGTTAAATTCACAGGTCTTCCGTCTTGAGTCTTGCTTTGGCAGTTTTCTCATCCAAAAACACTGACCAAAAACTTCTGGTCAGTAAATAACTTAGCATTATTGGACAAAAACTGTCAGATCTGCACTGAACAATATTTGCATGTCAGAAATATCATCAGTGTCAGTCTGGAGGGACTGGAATCCCAGATAAGACCATTGTATTACAACAAATACTATTTTGTCTTTGTGTAATAAGCCATCCCCTGTCTTAAAGTCCGAGGTAGTGTTGCCTTGCAGAATAACTACATGTATGGTATACTTCTCATTGCATTACTGTATTGTACAAACCAATGACAATGCAATACAGAGCTTCAACATGCCAATATCCTAATGAGAAACATGTTATTATATCGAAAAGAAACACAATTAAACGTTATATGGTTTATGTAATTTGTAATGTGAGGTGCAACATCCAGTCGTTTGTGTGAGTGTTCATAATGTGTACTTTCGTTTTGGCCTATGTTTGTATATGTATAGTCAACCTATGTTTACAGTGTCCTATCGTATAGAGCAAGCCCATATTAGGCATAAATATGTATCATGTAATTTGTACATCATGGGTAGAAGTGTGACTTGTTATTCAGGTTTAGTATAGGCTGACCAATGACTGACCAATTGACCAAGACATGTGCATAACATTTCTTTTATTTCTCATGTAGTTTTAATTCCGTTTTTCTGTTTTTCATTTTATTATTGGGAACTCAAAGAGAAACATCTAACTTATTGATATAGCTATCAGCATAATTTTATCCCCAGCACCAAATGCAGGGTTAGCCACAGTTTACAGTTCACCATTTTGATCATTTAACAGATTATTATAAATTGTTCACTTAAGAGTACACTTTTTAAATATTGGGTGAAAAACACAATCTATCCAGTCCAGGTTTTAGGAGCTGCTCAGCTCCATCATAATCACATACCAGCAGGTGCTAGCTCCCTGAGTGCCCCAGCCTTTGGTGTTGACCAGACCTAGAGCTGTACCTCACTACAGGGAGGGACACAGTCAGAGACACTTGTGTGATGGTGGAAATGCTCTCTGCACTAACCACATATCTACTTGTGTTGTGTGGGTTTTTAATGGTACTCTACAATTACAACAAAGTTGATTCTTTATCCCACACAGCTCTGGACATTTTCAAAAAAACAGATTGCTTGATAGGTTAAAGGATGGACATAGCTGAGATTGTGTTCAGGACTTCAAAAGATTTTAAAAAAGTCTGTAAATGATATCAACACTTGTTTGAAAGGTGTGAAAAAGGGACCAGCTCAGGTAGTCACATCTGACCAGCGGTCACCAGAACAAAGGACAAATTATCATCGTATCAGACACCAAAAAGCTGAAGATATGCTTTACAGAGAAGTCCAGCTGAACAGTTAAAACACAGGCTTCCAACACCAGCTGTCCAGGTAAGTATGTGAAAATATGTGTGTATTCTATATAGCTCTTCTGGCTCTAGTGAGCTTATGTAGTGGTGAGCCGTCTGTTTATCTGGCTGCCAAATTGGATTTTGACCAAATATGGCCCTAGGGCACATTAGGTGAAGACAATTCATTTTGTATAAAACAAGAGTCTGGCCCCATGAGAAAAAAGAGGTTATGCTGAAAAGGGGAAACAGAGGTAATTTTTAAAAACTTTTCTTCTGTTCGGATGATGGCATTTTGACGAGAATCAGTGTAAATTCACCTTTGGTGAAAAAGATTTTATTTTGTATAAATTGAGGGCCTGAGCCCATTAAAGCCAGGGTAACATACTGAGTGTTAGGACCCAATAGGGAAAACACTGAATGATGGGTCCCAATTGGGAAATGGTACTGAATCTGTAAATCCATGTGTTACAAAAAAGGAGTCACGAAAAATTTTTGTATAAGCACTTTTTAGTAAAGAAAAGTTATTTTCAATCTAAAGAAGGAGCTGGGCCCAATAGGATAAAAAGGTCTAAATCTTGTAAAACCTCCTTCTGTTTAGATTAAGGGTTTTGACTCAACTGTATTTGTGTTAGTGAATCCAGGTAAAATGTACTTCATTTTGTACACAAGTAGGGTCTGCACCACCTTATGGCCGAAAAGGTGAAAGAGAGGTTATGGTAAATCTGAAGGTCCCTCTGTTTGGATTATGTGAACAAGGATTTTTTATTTTACCAAGTCTGGCCTAGAGCATCCTTGGGTGTCAGAAAATTTGGTTTATAACATCCTTCCACATTAAAGTTGAGAAGATATTAAAAAGTATACCTACTTTAGCAACCAAATTTTGCTTGTAGATGGGATATATGGTAAAGAACTCCAATCAAGACAAAAGCTAGTGATTTAGCATATATCAATTCAAAAGTAGGTAGAAAACATGAAATTTAAATGGATTTTGAGAAAACAAAACTCCAGAAAATATGATAAAATTGATGTGAACGATTTTACATACTTTTATAAACATATTTCTGAAATAAAAACTCACCAATTAGTATAATCTATAAACACACCCATTGACTTGGAACACTAAGTAAATACTGATTGCTCAAATGATTCAAGTTTATAGTTAGTTCCAGTATAACATTACAGGCCAGTATCAATATATCCTAATAAAGGGTGACAGTTCAATACTCATATTACTGGTGATGTTTAGTGTGGGTGACAGTTCAATACTCATATAACTGGTGATGTTTAGTATGACGTAGGTGTCTGATAAAGACATGCCATTCTTTCAATGACTTTTAAACAAAACCAGATCAGAGATAAATTATAAGGTCAGGTTAAAAAAAATTCTGGTGCAATTGAATTCCGTTAAGATTTGTTAAATCTTAGACAAATGACGTATAAAGCTTGAAAAAAATCACACACAAAATAAAAGCAAAATGTCTATTTGAATAACCCCCTTCTGCACCCTCTTTTCCGGCTATGAACAATCTTCATAAAAATCTTCCACTAAGGTATGTGTCGTTATCATGGGCAGTAATTACTTCCATTTATCAATGATAAGAGAAAACGGTATTGGCAGAAATACTGGTATTATGTCTTATACAATTACCTCCCTAGTCACTGCAGAAACATAATGTCATGGTCCCAATTTGTCTATAGATAGCTTCGTCTCCTCACCTGTCTACAAATTCCCTAATGGACACTTCCTGTCTACAAATCCCCTTATGGTCCTTACCTGGCTAAAAATAACCTACTGTTCCCTACATGTCTACAAATTCCCTAATGTTCCCAAACTGTCTACAAATTCCCAAATGGTTCCAATACCTGTCTTCAAATAACAAAATGTTCTCTACCTGTCTATGAATTCCTAATGATCTCTACCTGCTATAAATTCCTTAATGTTCTCTACCTGTCTCCAGATCTCTTAATGGGCACTAACTGTTTACAAGTTCCCTAATGTTCCCTGTCTACAAATCCCTTAATGGGCCCAAACTGTCTACAAATCCCCTAATATTCCCTACCTGTCCAATAATCCACTAAAAGTCTCCAAGTCTTTAAATACCACTAACAACTCAATAATTTTTTAAAACAAGGGGCCTTGGAACCTTGAGGGTCACCTGTGACACCAATATTGAGCATAGAGCTTAAATGGTAAGTAGCTTTCAAGTGTCATCAAAAACAAAACTGTGACACTGATAATAGTAAGTCAGTGTCAAAACTGTCATCCTATACTAACAATACAGTTATTTCCAGTGAAGAAATAAACAACATTATACTCAAAAATGGAATTTTTCCATGAAAATTACAGTGAAGTTAACCTCCTCAACAGGGAGAAAAGTGAGACCCATTTTGGTAAAGCACCTTAAGATGCTTCCATCGATGAAGAGAATTTGATTCTACCAAACCTGGTTGTTAAGAAGAAAGTTTTTGAAATTCAAGTCTGACCAATTTTGGCCCCACTCATCAGACCCTGGGGACTAGTCAGGATCAATACCATCTAGCCGTCATCCTTTGCTCATAATTTTAACCAATATTGCCAATGAAAATTAAACAAATTATACTCAAAAATGTATTTTTCCTATTTAAACTATAGTAATATTTAACCCCTCCGGGAAATGTGAGACCCTGAGGCCATCCATGAAGAGCATTTGATTCTACCATATCTGGGTACTGAGAAAAAGATTTTTGAAATTTGAGTCAATTGACACTTTTGGCCCTGCCCTCAGACCCCTTTGGGGTGGGGAATGAATAATTCACTTTTTTGGTCCCTCTATGACCAGGAAAGTTTTCTGCAAAATTTCATTGAAATCGGTTCAAGGGTTTTTGAGAAGTATGCACGACACCAGAAAAAGGTGATTGCAATAGGTCACCATGAGACATTGTCTCAGGTGACCTAAAAAACCTCTATGTGTTTACAACTTTTTATGGATTCCATTGTCTTCAAATACAATAGTTATTTTCAGTTTAGAAACACAAAATGTTTCCATCCTTTCTTGTAACTGATAAACAACACGTCTGATATGTGTCCATATTTCTAATGATAAATACAGACTGCTGTTAACTCTGTGATACAATTTCAGTGCTTGTGATACATGTGTAAGTTAGCCCCCATTACCAGCTTTAAAGGTTAAAATCTAACAACAGATGATATATTGTTTAATCAACATTACATAGCCATTACCTAGATAAACCATTGTACTGATTTCACATCCCCGATCAGGTGTGAATACTTTATCTGCAGTAAAATTTCGATTATTTTTTCCCCAGGAGATGGATGATCAAAAACCAGAAGGGATTCCTCATGTCCCTAAGTCTTGGGCTATATACAGCAAATGGGCCATGAATGCTTGGAATATATGGACGAGAAAGGCAAACCAGCAGAGACGACTTGGAGAACCACCAATTCCAACAGCTGACAATCTGGAGCTTGTAATGCCAAAACAACTAGACAATTATTTAAAAGACTTTGTTAACAACATGAGACGTGGAGATGGTGCGGAATTTAAGAAAGAATCAGCCCAAAATATTTACCGAGGTCTGGCTGCTCATTTAATCAGCAACCTTAAATGTCCACATCTGAATTTTTTGAACCATCATGATGAAAATTTTCTTCAGTTTCGAAAAGCAGCTTACAAAACAACATACAGAAAACATGTCAACGTGAGCTCTGCAGATCAATCTGATCAGAGGAATCATTTGTGGGATAGATATTTTCTGGACTTGGACTCGCCAGAAGGACTCCTACGTGCTGTTTTTGCATTGAATACCTTTGTGTTTGGTGTAGAGACAGTAGAGGCACACAGTTTGTTGATGACTAATCAGTACCTTCTTGAGTCAGACAAAGGTGGAGATTTCATTGAGTTCTTTGGAAATTTAAAGGGAGCTGGGCCATCATATAAAGATAAAGATAGCATTCTTTCTGTAGAGGAGATAAAGCTTTATAATACTGGAAAAAATTATTCTGTATACAACATCTTCAAAAAATACTTAAACAGCATACAGCCCAATGGAAAGTTCTACAGCCTTCCTCATACTATCACATGTAGAGGCGGAACAGTCACAAAAGAGAAAACTAAGAGATTTTCAAGTACTGCCATGAATAACAAACAGATCCAAGAATTGCAGGAGGATTTGATATCTTCACGTTTTTACAAAAAACTGCCGCTTTTTACAGACTTTGACACTGAAAAGCGGCGATTCAATATTTATCCATCACATCTTTCCAAACTGACACCAACTTCATTGACTTATGTGGATCCAGAAGTCATCGCACTAGCAACACAAAGAAAGGTGAACTGTGCAGAATACTTATTAAGTGAGGAAAATGAAGATGATGAGACAATGACTCATATCACACAAAAAGTTTCCACTTCACAAACTTCTGCATCAAATCAGGTACAAGAGGAACTGTGGACAAATTCTAGAGCAGCTTTACGAAGTCTAAGAAAAGAACCAAATTTGCAAGAAAATGCACCAAACCAGATATCAATTACACCACCTTTGATGACAGGTACACCAACCAGGCTATCAGACACACCAAAGACAGGTACACCAAACTTGATGACAGATACCCTAAATTTAATGACAAGTACACAAAACATGATGACAAATGCTATAAATGCAGGAAGAGGAACACCAAAACATCAATTGATTTCTGCTAGGGGCCTTCTGAATACACAATCATTTGTAAACAAATTACTACTTGATGAACAAACTTTACTTCTCAGCACCAATGTCAACAAAATTAATGAAACACCACAGACCGAAAGTAGCAGGCCTTTTCCTGATTATTACACAGAACAAAGATTTAGTGATGAAACCTTGACAGGTAATCATCCCCAGAACAGCTTTATTCAACATGGAAAAGCCATTTCCAGTCAAGGATACAGAACTAACCTCAATGCCTTGTCAAATCAACCTAGAATGGAACACTTATACCGGTATAGAAATGGTTTCACATCGGCGTGTACAGACACTGCTCACCTGAGGACACAAACGAAACCTGGTCAAGCAACAACTACACATGAAAATAGTACAACTGAAACAGAATCAGATCTACAAAGTCCAAAACAAACATTCAGTAGAGCTCCATTTCCCGAGAATTTCCCAAAAACATCGACTAATTTTACCACAACAGATGACCAACCTCCATCATTCCCATTAGACAACGTGTTTAGATTACATCCATTCCATCAGCTCTATCCACATACTGACTGCCAATCATCAGCAGAACTTTTTCACCAAATGTTAAAACAATACAGAATTATGACACCACATCCTGTGGACCAGACCTCTTATTTGGGAGCAAAATTATCCCAGACATCCAGTAGCTGCCCTCCTTTCATCGATGGGAACTTGTCTGTTCCACACCAGGAATTTTCACAATTGTCTGGAATGACTTCAGTTGAAGTCAACAACCAAAATATCAGAAGACAAAAAACATTTGGAAAGGAGAAGCCAGCATCGCCATCACCATTTCCCCTTCAGCGAATGGAAATTTCCTTTAAAGAAAGTTTGAAAGACTACCATGACCAACTGTATCAAGGACGTTTTGAACATAATTTACCTGAGAAAAATAGCACAAACAGCTGTGTCCAGAAAAGACTGGCATCTGCATGTGGTTTTGAGACACAGAAGAACTTCAAAAGAAGTAATCAGAGACACCAGGAGTTAACTGAATACACAGAAGGAGGGATCAATGGACTGAATGACAAAGAAAAGAAAACGCCAATTTCTACTCTACCAAATCAAACAAAACCTTTACAAGATTTCATTACATCCCCTCTTAATACGACTGCAGATCAAAACAGATCTCCATCAAATCGTATCGAAATGCATCAAGATTACCTTGGAAAACCATCAGATCTCTTCAATATAAACTCTGATAATTGCAATAGCACCCTTAATCAAAATAGGCAAACAGCAGAAGACACCACTGATGAAGTTAAGATGAACCATGTAGGTACATATCCTGGTGAGAGGCATGGCCATAATGAAATAGAGGCAAATCTACAGGAGGACACCATTACTGAAGATGTAAGCAATGAACGGAAAATAACAAGAGAGACACACGACTCCAAAAGTTTTATTGATGAACAGGTTAAAAACAAGTCATTAGAACAAGCTAATCCTACTACCAGAAACAGAAATTCTGATGGTGAAAGTCTGGACCAAGAAATCAAAGAGCTATTGGACTTTGACCCTACCTTACGAAAATCCTTTCACCAGAAGTGTTCAGACTGGTGGTTACGACACAAGAGTAGGTTTGAGAAGAACAATATATTGACATCCAAATCCAATTCAAAAAGCTGCAACATGTCTACATATTCAAACAATGAGGATGAAAACACATTTCGTGAAAGGGAACCAGAAACTTTAAGCCCAAATGATGGAATACTACAAGGGAATGTTACAACAGCTGCAAATGAAAATGAAAATACATCTATACTGATGTCAGAGAAAGACAATAGCTTCAACATCAAGAATGGCAATCCAATATTACTTAATCCAGATAGCATTCCTCTCAAGATAAACACTTGTAGTAATGATGTATGTGATCTCCCAGGACTGAACAGTACAGGAAGCTATCAGGACTCCCAGGATATCTCTGAGGTTTCTTGTGTAGCTGATGATGTGAAATGCATGTCATCATTGTATGTGGATTAGAATTACAGACATTTTCCTTCTTTTAAATGTTGGTTCAGGCATCCGGCTATTCAATTGTTAAAGAAATGTTCTGATAATCACAGCTATTTCCAGGTGATCATTCAAAATATAATCAGTTTTGGAAAAAACACTAGACAATTTAAAATGATAAATAACAGTCCTTCATGTTAAAAAGGATTATCTGTATTCTATGAAGTTCAAATGTAATTAAGAAAAAGACACAGATGATAATTCTTCATATTATCAAACCATTTAACTAATGATACTGTTACAGTTACATTAAATGTTGTCAAGACTGCCGATTTCTTTTTTTTCGACATATTTAATAGCAGTATAAAACACATCTAACTACGTTTACTTGCTTTATTATGTTGTCAAAAGCCCTGGGAATGTTCAGGCAGGGTGTCTTCATAGCTTAATTATTCAATGAAAAACATGTGGGAGATCCACTGCATGCTATCCAAAGCTATCAGGGTACCTTGCCCAACACTGACCACTGAGAACGAAATACACATATCTATCAGCTTCACAATGATAGGACAGTTTTTGAAACATGTCCATTGCTGTGTTTGTCACAAAATGGAAACTCATCAGCAATTTATTAATTTCTGTTCAAATTGTATTAACAACAATTAAGCAGAGATAAAATTATAAAAAATTAATTCTCCAAACAATGATATCCGCGATGAAACGAAAATCAGGTACAAACTCCTTGTTAGCTAGGGAGAGACTACATTTTTATTTCGTTCAACTTTCAAATCGGCATACAAGGATAGATGAATTGAATTTCTTGATTGAAATTTGGGCAATTTCCAGAAATAAGGCTCATGGGCCTTAACAGCCACCTGACTATAAAGACCTATATAGGACATAACAACAGTAATAGTAAGAACAGTTATTAAATGATTTGAAGATTGGAATATTTCAGTAATAAAGGCAAGAAATACCTCCCATTTCAGTTTCTTAACATTCCCACAAAATTTCAGCTACATTTTGTGTTTTAATCTAAATAAAATGATCACCTTAGAACCCCTAAACACAAGCTCATACAGGGTGTTGTCCTGGTTGAACTTTGTGGAAGATTTCATCTAAATTCCTAAAGAAATGGACGAAGTGATGATGTTGATTTGTGAAGAAACACAATAGAAAGGGAACCTTACATGGACATTTTTTGCCAGCCTTCCATTAAAATAAATGAGGCGGGGTTATAACATTCTTAATGTTCAGATCAGCATGCTTATGATTAAAATATAACAGGAAATGTATCACATTTAAATTAATCAATAGAAAGTTATAATAAAGCACTAATTACTTCAATTAGAGAACATCTCATTGCATAACGGTAAAATGAACAGCTTATAAAATTTCTTGATATAAAAAATAAATGATTTGTTTTCATTCAACCTTGAAGATCTGTATATGTAAATGGTATTGTGAATACAGTCACAGGTTTAACCAAAAACAGTTAATTTAACTTTTTCACAACAGATCCACCATCTTGACACTGCACTGAATCAGGCTTTGTCGGTTTCATATTAAGGCTTCATTAAATGTCAAGTTAGGCACAATAAACAGATATTCTATGAGGAGATTGAGGATACTAAATTAGCGGAGAAACTTGTAGACCATCTGATAATGATATCCCTGTAAATAATCAATTGTTGTGTAATTTTGTATATACCTCATCCTCTTTCGTTTTATCCTTCTCCTTTTCTTGCTGCTGTTTGAGTTTTTCCTGTTTTGCTTTATACTTTTCCAGTTTCTGCTGGTTGGCCCTCTCCTTTTTCAATTCCTTTTCAGTCTTCACTTTCGGCACACCGTCTGTGGTGTTGTCTCCACCGGCCTGGGGTGGTACCGCAGGTTCCGACATCTTTTAGAATCAACTTTGCCAACGGTAGTGGAATATAGTCTAGTTTCGTTTTCTTGATCTGAATGCTGCTATTTATATACGCCACCTCACGAACAGATTGTAATTGCAGTCACCACGATGCCGGTTGCAACAGATTACCCCGGAAGCACATATACCTGATCCGGAAGTGCATGGGCGTGATAGTCCACAATGTATTTTATATTTAAATGACTGAAAATAAATAAAAACTCCACCCATCCACAATGGTACCTTTGTCTTTGATACAATGGTAAGTAGAAAACGTATTTATACGATGTAAACAACACATTAAATCACACTTCGGTCGGTAAGTTTATCGACTATTTGCGTCTGATGATTAGAGCCCGATTCTTAAAAGCATAGTTAGTTTTTTTACTCTAAACTAAAACAGAAACATGCGTTAATGCAGTAGTCTACAATGTCGCAAATAACACATAATGTTATCAACAGATTTATGATGTTTCACTGTGCCCAGACTTGTCGATCATACCATCAGTTTTTCATTTAACGCCAATACAATATGAAGCGTTACTGTATTTAGCGAGGCTGTCATGGCACACTGTTGCAGTATCTCGGACCTTGTACTTCAAAACAAGAACATTTACGTAGAACCGTAAAGGACTGAAATTTTAAAAGTTCAATTAGCTCAAAAATGTAATATATTAATAAAATAGCTAGACTTTACTAACATTTATGAAACCAGACGACTTACAAAACATCTGTATCTTTACAATGTTTTAGTCAACGATAGAAACACAAGCTTGTGGCAATGTGCACTTCTACCAAGATTGCGATGAAATCTCACAACAATACACCCCTCTTATATTCCAAGAACGTCAGTCAAGAAGATGGGTTCGATTTGGAAGAGAATCAAACCAAATAATTTGTTTGATACCTTATCTATTATATACGCACAGATCATGATTCATTCTGGCCTTATGTATGGAAAATTTATGGTTCTCCCATGGCTGATCGAGACATACAATGTTGGGTTTGCAAAAATCTGCATGTATCATCTGTATGCATGCTTTATCTACTTCAACGTTATCGGTCGAATGTGGAAAATCTGCTCAACTAATACGTCAACTGTTGGAAAGATTCTACCGACACTGTTAAAGCCGGGTACAAACTGCATTTTAATGAAATTATTGATCTGAACTACTGAAACCAAGATACGTCTCAAGTCCAATAGTATCAGCGATTGCTGATAAAACTCTAGATACCCAGAATGTTTTGGTACTGATAATTGCTTTTAATATGATACACTTGCATCATGTAAGGACTATACACAATATTCGTAGCACTTGGCAGAAGGGAGATAACCTGAACTATGTAACAATTACGCACATTTATTGCAATATGTATTTGTACTGGCAAACTGAACACGGAAGTTTCTTAATAATTTTGTAGGATTTTTTTTTCAATTTAGTCCAGAGCACTCTTTGATGAGATTGATTACAAAGAAGTAGTGAGGTTTAATTTTCAAAATGAAGCAAATCCAAAAAGAAGTCTATGATTCCAATATCTGTATGCCAAAAATCACTTTCCAGTAACGGTCAACCCTGTTCTTCCAAAAGGGATTTGAATGAAAATAATATCTCTACAGGGAGCATTTACTTTTATGAGGCCTCAGTCAAACATATACACAGGTCACAAATACTTTTTGTCATGTATATTTGGCCTTGAGCTGAGAAATCATTTAAACCTGCGAATCTGTAGATGCCCAGTAGTAGGGTTACATTCCCCAAAAGGTGTCATTTTGATCCCAACATCTATGATGTTAACATATTGTTAATTAAGATTGGATTTGTTATTTGGAGACATACAGTTGAGTGTATACATCTATATTTGCATTTTGATTAGAATTATCACACTTACAAAGCAGGACAGGAAAAATTTATAATTACATGAAATTCTAAATTACATGTGTATTGAAGTATTTCTAACACCAGGAAATGATATATATATATACACTTATATAAATTGTTTACTGTTAAAGCTGCAAAGTTACAAATTCTTTAATGTGAATAAAACTCTTGTATATATGTACAATTATCAAAGTTATTAACAATGTATTTCTTGGCCTAATGTTGAGACAAAAGTTTTTTCTGAAACATGTTTATTTTTAAACTAGTACATTATGTATATATGTTTACAAATATTTTCTTTTGTTATTTCAACAGGTTGGTACTATTGTACAATATGTGAGGCAAATTCTCCTCCTCGTGCATTCCACTGCAGAACATGTAACAAATGTATTCTCAAGCGTGACCACCACTGTATGTTCACTGGCAAGTGTATCGGCTACTTTAACTACGGCCACTACTTGCTACTCATCTTCTACGTCTGGCTCGGTACAATGTTTGCTATCGTCATGGGCTTTGAGTTCACCTGGAGTTATGTCCTTGGAGGATTTTCATTCTGGAATGTTATCTACTTCATCTTCCCTCTGATATGTTTCATGACTGGACAGTTGAGTTTGTACACTACAACAGCATCATTCATCTGCTTGCTGGCATCTGTGTTTTTCATTTTACTAACAATTCTGATGATTTACCATGCTAAACACGTGTATTACGGACAGGTCACCCATGAAAGAACTCATAATATATATGCATATGATCTTGGCGGAAAGCTCAATTTTCTCTCTGTGTTTGGATCAAAATGGCATATATTTTGGATATTTCCCACTATTGAATCTCCTTTACCAGGAGATGGAATAGAATTTATTAGAAAAGAAAATTATGAAAGACCAAAGAATATGTGATTTTGTTTTTGTTTGAATGTGTTTGTACTACTTACTACATTACCAATGTCATGTCCTCTTTTCCCAGCTTGATTTTACCAGTCATTGCCATCTCCCTGATCCAAACTCCAACGTACAGGTCAATACCATTTCCAAACTGCCAACCCCACTGTAGTTAATGAAATCTTTGTAAGTCTCACTGTATTGGTCAGTACCATCTCCGCTACCCAAACCCTTCTGTACCAATCAATGCTATCTCTCCTGCTATAACCTCACTGTTTTGGGCAATGCCACCTTTCCTGCTTCAATTCTTCAGTACTGGTCAGTGCTATCTCCTTCTGTAATCCTACCATTCCAAGCAATGCCATCTCGTTCTGTAATCCCACCATTCCTGGCAATGCCATCTCCTGTAATTCCACCGTTCCTGGCAATGCCATCTCCTTCGGTAATCCCATCATTCCTGGCAATGTCATCTCCTTCTGTAATCCCACCGTTCCTGGCAATGCCATCTCCTTCTGTAATCCACTGTTCCTAGCAATGCCATCTCCTTCTGTAATCCCACCGTTCCTGGAAATGTTATCTCCTTCTGTAATCCCACCGTTCCTGGCAATGTCATCTCCTTCTGTAATCCTACCGTTCCTGGCAATGCTGTCTCCTTTAATCCTACCGTTCATGGCAATGCTGTCTTCTTTAATCCTACCGTTCCTGGCACTGCTGTTTCCTTAAATCCTAACAATCATGGCAATGCCATCTCCTCCTGTAATCCTATCATTCCTGGCAATGTCATCTCCTTCTGTAATCCCTTCGTTCCTGGCAATGTCATCTCCTTCTGTAATCCTACCATTACGAGCAATGCCGTCTCGTTCTGTAATCCCACCATTCCTGGCAATGCCGTCTCCTTCTGTAATCCCACCGTTCCTGGCAATGCCATCTCGTTCTGTAATCCCACCGTTCCTGGCAATGCCATCTCGTTCTGTAATCCCATCGTTCCTGGCAATGCCATCTCCTTCTGTAATCCCACTGTTCCTGGCAATGCCATCTCCTTCTGTAATCCCACCGTTCCTGGCAATGCCATCTCCTTCTGTAATCCCACCGTTCCTGGCAATGCCATCTCCTTCTGTAATCCCACCGTTCCTGGCAATGCCATCTCCTTCTGTAATCCCACCGTTCCTGGCAATGCCATCTCCTTCTGTAATCCCACCGTTCCTGGCAATGCCATCTCCTTCTGTAATCCCAACGTTCCTGGCAATGCCATCTCGTTCTGTAATCCCACCGTTCCTGGCAATGCCGTTTCCCCTTCCTCTGAATTGGCCAGTGCCACCTCCCCTGCTCAACTTCTCTGTGCCAGTCAAAGGCATCTCCTCTACCCTAATCACATCATACTGGTTCCCTGTTATCTTTATTATTTGATTTTTTTCCAGAAGCATAAATACACAGTAATCAGCAGATGTTTCATATAGTACATGAGTGGAAACAAAAAAAACTTGGATATATTGAAGACTACATTTAGGTTATATAGTTAGAATTATTTCTTCATTTCGTATAGGTCAGCAGTGCTAGAAACAAATCAGACAACTTGACCCATATGCATAAAAACTCCCATTCCTGCCATTCTTGTCTTTAGATCGTGTGATACTTTTTTTTTCTAACTGCATAGATGTCTGTATTTACCATGGGCTAACATTTTAACTAAGTTCTCTACTTAGTACAATTCAAGCAAAGTGAATCTATATCTGATAGGTATGAAATATTAGAAAACAATCTTGAGAACAGAATTTGAGTTTTCCAAAAAATATTAATGAATATTTGTCCGTCGCTTTGTCTTGTTAATATATTCCTTGGGGAAATTTGTATGTGTTCGTAGTTTGAGGTCCAGGAAAGTAGTTTCTTAGACCTCTACTTATTTATCACATTGAAACAACATAACTGACGCAGCTTTCTGGCAATACTACATGTACTGATAATTTATATCTAAATTGATTCATAATCATGACCTCTTCCCCTCCCTCCCCCCTACAAAAAAACCATAGGCTATACGCATTGTATCTGTGTTACTGGCCAAGTCATTGAGGAAGTGTCAGGTATTTGAACCAAGGAGCATGTTCCCCCTCCAAGGAAAACTAAATTCCAAGGTTTCCAGGGTTTCCAGAGGTGAAGATGATGGTTGTTAAGAATTCATGTGAAGTATTTTGTTAACATTTCCAGTGTGATATACATGTGCTGTTTCGCTGATTTTCGTACCTTTGGTGTATAATCATCAATTAGTTCTCTGGACAAAATATTGTGGCTTTGATTTTAATACACCTCTTTTTTACCTTTAATGAATCAATTGAATCAATATGTTTAAACTTTTAGTTTATGAACTAATGTGAATGTGTTTGTTTTTTCTACAAATCAGGTGATGAGATGTCATTTGTAATTTTGCAATACATGCATTTGATATTGTTTGTACAAACAATTTTTAAAAATCATGTTATTTTGATCTCAAATCTATCAGTATCATGATATATATATGTAAATATCTATAATGTGCATATAACTCTTCTTATGTATGTAGAGGAATGTAATAAAATATCTTCACCTCATGTAGAGGAATATGATAAATTGTGGCAATTCTAAGGACTAACACTTTTCTAAACATGTGCTTTGACATTTCCATAACATTTTCAAATTACAAATTTGAAAGTTATAATAAAAATAACAGCAGTATAAATGATAACTTAGTGACGAGACATTGCCTGTACAACATCATTCCATTTGATAAATCAATTTCAGATGATGTAGTCTAATCATTCAAGCAAAAAGTGGAGAAGTCCCTTATTACATGTGCTATATTTGGGTATCAACCCACAACATAGTTGTTTAGATGTCATGAAATATTGGAAGTCCCTTGTTACTATATTTGGGTAAAAAGACTTGCTTTGTTATATTAACCCAGATCACGGTTTTTGGGTTGATGTAATGTTTGAGCAAGGTGAGACTGTTCAATGTCAGCTAATCAAGAAAAGTGGGAAAAAGCTATGTAAGAATAAACAATTATTAACCTGTCTGCAGATGAATACAAGGACTTATCAACCCAAGAATCCTGAGGCTGGAAAATAGATGAATAATTGTTTTTATTATATGATGACAATCAACACTTCCGATTGGTCAAATATTGTAGCAGAGGTTACTGCATTGTTACATTCACCTGTGAGATTCCCCAGAGAGTTTTGAACAGTTATTCACCTCACATACACAGATTCTGCCTGTTTTGGTGTAACATATTAGACCTGTTTTGGTCAATACGTGTGTAAGAAAGATTTTAAAATATATGTTATTTCATGACTTTTCATATCCATTAGATTAGGAGATTATATGCCTCGTTGAAGAAGTTATCAAATCCTAACGGAGGGATAGTACTCTGATTTGAATTAAATAAATTGAATTATTTGTATGTACAGTTAAACTACTGCAGATAGACACATGTATATTGCTATATATTTGAATAATAATATGCAAAAGTAAGTTATCAGTGATTTTTTGTGTTGATGTACTGCTTTTCTCTATTTCATTGTCTGAAATGACAGGAAAATGTCACTGACCTGTCCAAATAAAGGTTGTGTAAGAACTGTTGATCAGGTAAAAGAAAGTCACCTTTGTATTTTGATATTAAGTTTATCATATATTTGTTTATATTCTCGAAATGCGGTAAACATTTACGTTGTAATTTGAACAGAAAACTGAAAGTTTTCAGACCTTGTCACTGCCTCTGGTATAGGTATATGTGAATTGTATTTTACTTTTATTTCCAATTATTTAAAACTTGGGATAATGTTACAGTAATGTTTTGTATTAAAACTTTTTCTGTTTTTTTCCAAAATTGATATGGGATAGGTAACTGTTGTGTGATCCAGCTTTGAAACAACTTGATTGATCATTACATCATGGCTTCATCAATTAATTGTATAATTAGAGAAGTTTTATATGTGCTGTTGTAACTGCCTGCTGATGTATCCACTTTATACATGTACTTTGCAGAGAATAAAGTTTTTACATACACTGCCAGTTATACTTTGTAGAGGAGATTTCTGTAGAGTGTGTTTCAAATTGTTAAACATTAGAGTCATTGGCCTTATTCTAAGATGTCTTTTGTAATGACCTTTTCTGCCCTTCTCTTTCTCCCTACATCACTTCAGTTTGGAAGTAATACATTCACCAAAAAGATCCTACATTGTTACATCATTTATGAATATTTCTTATATGTTAAATATCTGTACAACCTGTCAAGCCGAAAAATCTAAATTGGAGCCACTTCACTGTGAGCTTAATCAAAATAGTTCTCCTCTTCATTGTTTTTTTAGAATTCATTTGACCATGTACTGTTACTTGTCAATAAGACTTAAACAGTGCAAATCCTCAAACACTTTTAGTTCAGCTTGAAAAAAGCACACAATGGCCAATTATTTCACAGGCCAATTTTTGTTCAGTAGTTACAAATGTATTTTCTGTGCATTTGGTTGTGTACTGTATTTATGCTCAATACTGACATGTATTCATCACTAGCTGTGTAAAATGTTATTAATTTTATTACAGTTGTAAGTATTCTGAATGATATAGATATTGTTTATGAAAGAATCTATCAAACTAAAAGGCTGATCATAGGTCAGTGTGATTGGGTCATATGCAAAAAATGCATTTCATATTGGGTGATAGGAATGAATGGAAAGTCAAATGATGATGCCAGTCGTCAACATCATATTGACTAATGGTCAAGGCAAGAACAAATTGTTTTTCTTAACATTTTCTGATATAATGAAAGAGAGCTGATCAAATTAAATAGAGTATGAATTTAAATCTTATTTTGAAGTGCTATCTCTCCGCCGTCCACTTACTTACCGGTAATCATAATCACCATTCAACATTTGCTTTTCTAAGTACATTGTCTTTGTATGTCTATGTATGCAAGATGTAGATAAACTTCAAATTGTACATTTTTTTTTTTTTTTTTCATTTCATGACTTGTGTCTAGATGTTGTCTGGAGGTAAAATGAGAGCCTTATACTTAATGAAATAGGAATCATTTTTTTTACTTTTACCTGTTTCTTGTGATCACTGGTATCAAAGTCATTAAATTAAATCATCTATAGAGTCCTGGTGTCGAGTTTTAATCTGAACATGTTGGAATAAATTGGGTGAACTTGATGTGACTAGTAAAATGTATTTACTTTTTAATCAATATTTAATTATGATACTAAGATTACACCATTGAAAATTTGATTATAATCAGCTTTGTTCCAATAAATTAGACCTACAATTACGTCGTCTCTTATCTAAATAGTGATATATCCAGGTTTAAAATGCTGACGATTCCAATAAATGACTGGTAATACAAGAGATCCCAGAAGGATCTTCGCACCTACTATTGTTTGATCTTTATTTGTTCTTTAAAGTTTGGATCTTTTCCCTTCTTTTCTCTTCTCTGTTTTTGCTCTTAATGATAAGAAATTTGAACATTCCTTTGCAGAACTAGTGATAATAATCTTTAACTGCCAAATCAATGATGGTTGTCCGCAAGCCATTTTGTTTTTTCTGAAATTTGAGAGAACCATTCAGTACTTCGAAGAAATAGCGATAACAAATTTTAATTGAAGAGGCACAACTAGGGTCCAAGGGGACACTACACATGACGCTATATCTCTTAAGAAATAGTGATAACAAACTTTCAAAGTCAAAATTGAAGATGGCTGCCTTTCAGCCATTTCATTTTTCTGACCAGTCCCAAAATTAAACTGGCACAACTAGGGACAAAGGGGAACCTGCATATGAAATTTGAGAGAGATCAATCTGATACATCAAGAAATAGTCATAACAAACTTCGATGAAAAAAACCAAGATGGCCTCCTGTCAGCCATTTTGTTTTTCTGGTCAGTCCCAAAACCAAATAAGCACAACTAGGGAACATGGAGAAGCTACATATGAAATTTGAGAGATCACAATTCAGTACTTTTAAAGAAATAGCCATAACAAACTTCATTGAAAAAAAAAACCCAGAAAATACCAACATGGCAACATAATCATAATTCAAACTCAAATTCCATAAAACCAGCGCAAAATATGAACAAAGAAAGATTTACAAGGAGACTCCAGAAAAAGTACAAGGAGAATAAAACCAAGTGTTTCAGGAAGAGTAAGTGTCTTCTGCTTCACCGACGATACCTGCCATGTAAACCTTGGTCAATCCAAATAAATAAATTCACATTATCAAATGAGAACAAGATATACAACAAACGGGCAAACTAATGATCATCAAGTATGTCCAGCCACATGTCACACAAAGAAACAGAATATTTTTCAATGAGATCACTATGAAGACCATAAAACTTCCCCATAATTTTCATCAACCTGCATCTTTTGAAACCTTGTGATACCAGTTTCAGTAAGTTTACGACTTCTTGCACAGAAAAAATCTCTCCCAAAATTAAACAGGCACAACTATAGACCACAGAAATCATATAAATTTTGAGAAAAATCTACAAAGAAATTCTAAAGAACTACCAGTAACAATAATAAAGTCAAAATCCAAGATGGCTGCCTGTAAGCCATTTTGTTTTTCTGATCAGACGATTTCAACCAAGGACCAAGGGGAACACACATATGAAATTAGATGGAAGATCTATGCTGTAATTCTCAAGAAGTAGCGATAACAATTTTCAATGAAAACAAGAGATCCCACAGGGATCTTGGCGCCCACCATTTGAGGATCTGTTTTCAGTTCTTGAAGATTTGTTTATTTTTTTTGTTTGTTACAGGTGTTGTAAATGTTCATGAACTGGTCTTCATTGAATGTACTCAATGATGGCACAAGATATTTTTATTAAGCACCTATTAGCAAATATCATTTGAAAAAGATCCCAAAGTGTTATTAGATAGCAGTCAATTACAGGTGGATAATGGACAATTTGCTTGTGCTGTATTACTGTCAACATCCAAGATGGCTGCCTGTGGGCCACCTTGATTTCAAATCAGTCCAAAAAAGGTACAATGCACAACTAGGGACCAAGGGAAACCAATATCTATGAAATGTCAGAAGGATCCATCCAGTACTTCCTCAGATATAGCAGTAACAAGATTTTACTCTCAAAATCCAAGATGGCTGCCTGTCAGCCATCTTGAATTCGAATCAGTCCAAAAAAGGTACAATGCACAACTAGGGACCAAGGGGAAACTGCATATGAAATTTGAGAAAGATCCATCCAGTACTTTCCAAGAAATAGCAGTAACAAACTTTTACTTCCAAAATCCAAGATGGCTGCCTGTCGGCCATCTTGAATTCGAATCAGTCCAAAAAAGGTACAATGCACAACTAGGGACCAAGGGGAAACTGCATATGAAATTTGAGAAAGATCCATCCAGTACTTTCCAGGAAATAGCGGTAACAAACTTTTACATCCAAAATAAAGATGGCCACCTGTCGGCCATCTTGAATTCGAATCAGTCCAAAAAAGGTACAATGCACAACTAGGGACCAAGGGGAAACTGCATATGGAATTTGAGAAAGATCCATCCAGTACTTTCTAAGAAATAGCAGTAACAAACTTTTACTTCCAAAATCCAAGATGGCTGCCTGTCGGCCATCTTGAATTCGAATCAGTCCAAAAATGGTACAATGCACAACTAGGGACCAAGGGGAAACTGCATATGAAATTTTATGGAAGATCCATCCAGTACTTTCTCAGAAATAGCGGTAACAAACTTTTACTTCCAAAATCCAAGATGGCCACCTGTCGGCCATCTTGAATTCGAATCAGTCCAAAAAAGGTACAATGCACAACTAGGGACCAAGGGGAATCTGAATATGAAATTTGAGAAAGATCCATCCAGTACTTTTCCAGAAATAGCGGTAACAAGAATTGTTTACAGACGGACGGAGAGGGACGCCTGGACGGACCACGGACGCAGGGCGATTTGAATAACCCACCATCTATTAGATGGTGGGCTAAAAATCTAAGATGGCCACCTGTCAAATAAGCACAATTAGGGACCAAAGGGAAACCATTTATGAAATTTGAGCAAGATCAATTCAAATCTTCTCAAGAAATAGCAATAACAAGAATTGGCGGATGGACGTCGTACTGTGTCACGACTTTACCTTTGGTCCAGGTGAGCTAATATCCAAAATCCTTCCAAATATTAATAGTTTGTGAAAACACCATCAAGGATTTCTATTTTTCAATAACCCATATAAATATTCTTGACGATACAAGCATTATGACAAATAATCAAATTAAAATTTGCAATAATCAACTTTTGAAATTAGTTTTACCCAGTTTTAAAGTAATTGTCCAAAACATATCATCATACTTAAGAAGGGCAGTGTCAAAGAAGTATATGCTGGTATTTAATTTTGTTCAAATTATATATGACTTTGCAACTCTATAATAATAATACTTGTTTTCTTATTTGAGAGTAAAAAACCAAAGTTTGTGTTCATAAACATCATCTTCAGGGTCTTCTGACCACATATGAAGGGCAATTTAAACAGGCTACCAACTGCTGACATCAGGATGAAGAGCAGGTGAACTACTAGTAGCTGCAATTAAGAGAATGTACAAATCTAAGAACCACCATAAATAAAACAAATAATTATATCTTTATTGAAAATAACAGATTTATTTTCCAAATATGAAATGCTTTTTTGGACCATCCATTTGTAATCAGAATGAATATTTGTATATCTTGAACATGGAACTATTGTGTCATATCTATACTCCTGTCAACATTAAACAATGTGATACTATTACAATAATGTTACCTCCCCACTTTTATGCCAACATTGTTTCACTGTGATATCATTAATTTCTGTTTGATTTCCATCAATTTCGTGGGTATACCCTTAATCCAGGAAGTCATAAACTTGACATGAATTTAGGATTAGTGGATTTCTTTAGTAATATGATACCTATCTACGAAATCAAGCACACACCAAATGCTGTTTTTGGAATTTGAACACTATGGAATTTGAACACTATGAAAATGTAGAACTTCACAATAATATTTCTGGTTATCAATATGCAATATACTGGATCTATGAATTAAATATTACAACCTTTTTCTGCTTTTCTATGCTCAAAACTCGCAATATATTTACTTCATATATTGATTTCACTTGATTAGAGGTAATTCTATCCTATTAAATAGGGAAAAAATATATATAATGATACAGTTTCTGTTGGTCTCTTATTACCAACTGAAACCATTGATGACAACACTCCACCAAGAGCATGTTTTTACTATGTGCTGTGACAATGTCCTGAATATGATCATGATCTACAAACAATCATTCTGGATTTCTTTTGAATAATATCATTTGATAAGTAATTTGATGAAACATTATTATTTTCTTTTACAATTTTTATATATTATTGAAAATTCTTTTCACAGTATTCTAAAGCTTTTCAGAAAAGACTCGCATTCAGGGAAAAAAACAATGCAGATTCACACTGTAAGGAGAAATTCACTTAGCAACATATGGGACTGGACCAATGTATAAAGTTTGTTGAATACTGCTGATCTGTAGGACTTCTGACTGACATTTCACAAATGAACAACAAACACATTTGATCTTTTACTTTAAGTACTGAGCCTTCATATATAGGCATTCAGGCAAATTGTGTTTTCTGTAATCCTTCGGAATGTGCTTGAATGACAATATGAAGCCCTCACTTATAAGCCTTCAAAAGTACACCGAGTCCTCACCTATAGGCCTTCAGATTGTTTTACTAACATTACGAAGTCCTCACTTACAGGCCTTCACATTGTTTAAACTGACAAGACTTAACCTTCACCTATATGCCTTCAAAATGTGTTTTATTAATAGCACTGAGCCTTCATCAATAGGCCTTCAGAAAGTGTTTTATTGACAGTACTGAGCCATCAACTATATGCCTTCAGACTGTGTTTTACTGTCATTTCTGAACCTTCAGCTACAGGCCTTTAGACAGTATTTTACTGAAAGTACTGAGCCCCCACCTGCAGGACTTTGATTTTACAGGACAGGAGTGTTTTCTGACATTATTGAACTTCCACCTAGAGGACTTTAGGCTGTTTTATACTTATACATTATACTTAAAGCCTTCAATTACAAGGTTTCAGACTGACAAAGTAGTGCAGAGAGTAATTCCCTCATTCCACACACTACAAGTGCTAGTATCCTTCATTTCCTCAATTGTGTCATAAGCTTTTTTTTTTAGATCATGAACAAATACATTGTAATACAGATTGTGTCATCAGTATAAAAAGTGATTTATATCAAAAACCATCTTTTTTCTTCGGTTATACTGTGCAGCATTAGCTATAGGTTGATGGGCAGACAAATGGACAGAGAAGGAGTCTTACTATGCACTAGACAATGATTGTTGAACTCTGTACATACCAACAATGTATCAAGTAGTCATCTAGGTAATCCACACATTTAAATTTGAGGCAGCAATAACAGACATGTCTCATGAATAATCAAACTATCAGAAATGGTTAAAGCACCATCACGGTAAAAAAAACTTTTTTTCACCCTTTTTTATTGATTGTACCTGTTTTATACACTTCCATTTCTATTCTATCTCAATATTCACACTTGATTTTCTATGTCTAGCTTGATCACTAATCTTATTGGGAAAACTAATCTGATATGTGAATTTTTGAAAGCAAGGCAATTCATCTGAAAACGTGAACACATGATGGTGGAGACAAATGACCATGACAGTACTGAGACAGTATATAAACCTCTGTTTTTCTAATTAAAAACATGCCCAAATAATTCATGTCGGAGATGTTGCTTCCCTAGTGAAAATCAGGATTAACACTTTAACCTTCTTTCACTGAGGGGCTGATACTGCAACCTCTTTCTACCGTGGCTTATTCATACAGGTAGACTTTGTTTACAGGTGACATGCTCTTTGCGTGTGTTGATCAACAGTGAGAGATTTTCGTTTTATATTTATTTATTAAAATCTTTATGGGCATATTTCAGCAAAAACCGCTGACTTTGTTCTTAGGGCTATAAACTCTATATAACAATATGGAATAATGCAATGTAATCATAAAAAGTTTTGTAAATAAAAATCATTTTATCGTGATGCTGCTTTAACATTTACAGTAATACAAAAAAGAAACAAAGTCTATACAACAGTATCCTTTTACTGTTCAACCAGTGTCTATATTTTGTATGCGTCCACACCTCTATAAAATGTAATGTAATCTTTCTCGAGTTCTACTCAATTAAAACTTCAAAATTAAATTGAATACTGCAAGAACTTTTGAGTATTGCAAGTGAAGTGAGAAAAAAAATTCTCTAAAATATACTTCTACACATGCATCATTAGTAAAATGGAATCTTTGGGTACATTTGTAACCTTCAAACAGGTAGTCAATGTTGGCTAATACAACAATTCCATGACCTACTCTTGGCAAGTTTCATTGTTTCTGAAACCATCACACATATCAAATTCACCACACAAGTAAAGTTGTCAATATACACACAAATATATATAAGGACAATGTTTGTGACATGGAATATAAAGCAAGGTGTAAAGGTAAGATGGAACATATAGAAAACAGTAACACTCAAAGTATGGTTTCTATATGTATAAAAACAGCACTAATGACAATACATAAATTAATGTTTGATTTAGGGTCATGTACATTAAATACACAATAATGCTATCACAAGTATCATGTAGAACAGACAAATGTGCTCACATCTAATTAATGACTCTGCAGTTATTATAATTTGATTCTCCCAAGCAAATAAATCACAAC
This sequence comes from Ylistrum balloti, assembly GCF_031769215.1. Classification (NCBI taxonomy): domain Eukaryota; kingdom Metazoa; phylum Mollusca; class Bivalvia; order Pectinida; family Pectinidae; genus Ylistrum; species Ylistrum balloti. Next base: position 158,749 of record NW_026782116.1, on the reverse strand, counting down.
TACAGTCTAGACTGCCTGAGTGACCCCTGTATTAAACGACTCCATCCCTTATTCGACCATACCTTCCACCTCCAAATGCTGTTTGCTATTCAGTCAGTCTGTATTCAGTAACTCCCAGTCATGTTTTTACAGTCCAGGTCTTAAGCGACTTTGACACCTTCCCCGATTCTCATCCCTCATGGACACACCACACTGTAAGCAATACAATCTGTGATAATCTCAGTTCCCACACCTATCAAACTGACAGTCAAAGTACCATACTCCTCAAGCTTTTAAACTATTTATACTACTAACAGATGTCAGACTTAATGAAAAACAGGTATTGTAACTTCTGCACATTACTTGAGCTTCCTATTTCAATAATTTTTTATCAACAATTGAGTAAATAAAATTTAATTGCATAAGTGAGGCCATGACAAGAATTTAATATCTCGAGATTTAATCACCTGAAGAAATGAGTGAACAAACATGGCGGACAAGAAGAAAAAAAAAAGTGATATTAACTGTGACAGAGAACTGACACTATTAAATAGCTGGATCGGGTTGTTGTCGTATACAAAATCGCAGAACAGTTAAGTGTCAGTTAGGCTCAAGTGCAAAATCTTCATAAGAGGAAGTTAAGAGTTGCTCAGTGACTATGAGAACAATGTTCCAGGAAATTCAAAATGCTGCCGTCATAACACCGGTAATGAGGACGTAAATGAATTAACACTAGCTTGGGTTCATGAAGCCAACTAAAGAAGTATTAATTTGACAGGACCACCAAAGTTTGCAAAATGATGATTTTCAAGTTTTAAAAGATGGCTCCAAAGCTTCAAGGCTCGAAACAACATTATATATGGAACAATGAGCAGAGAAAGTTATCCAGTTTAGGTAGTTCTACATACCTCATTTAACTTATTTTAATGGTAATGATGAAAAAATGTGTATTTTTATTTCTTCTTGATACATGTATTTTAAAAAAATATCATTTAAAAGATAGCATATATGTTAGTCATCTTCATTATATATGGATCTATTACCATCATGACCACCCCGTCAAAAATCCCAGACCGTCTTTCAGGACCCCGTGTTTGACACAAGACAGTCTAGACTGTAAACTAATCTAACTAAAAAATTCCACCAAATAAATACAAACATTGACTATAACCATCAACAATAAAACTTTCAAAATCAAATCTTCAAGTGATACAATAACATCAATCCATTTTATACATTGTTTAAGCTTAGAGTGGATACGCTCTCTTGAAGAGTAATTACTTCCACTATCTACTGAATTACACCAATTGTAAAACCATTCTAAATCAAATCATAATCACAACATGCTTTAAAAACATAATTAACTGTTAACCAAGTAAAATAAGTATAAACACAGAAATCATTTAAAATGTGACCTGTTGTAACTACTTTAAGGAAAAGATATACATACTTTAAATGCATTTTGAAGTTAGGACAGAAAAATATTGTACTACACATATTAAAGAAATAGCTAGCTATATCTTTTAAATGGAGTTTTTAAACAGACATTATGGGGACAATTGTTGAAATACAAATGTACATCAAATCAACTCTTGAGAATCACTTTTTCCCACTTGATTCACCGGTAATGATAATGATTAGATAAACACTCATAACAAAACTAACCACTTGATGTCCACCAAGATTATCTGAAGATTTTAGACAAGATTTTTGAAAGATTCGGACAAAAATTAGAAGTTAAAAGATCTGAAAAAGATGATGCAATTATATGCCTTCTGCTAGGTCAATCTCATTTGTAACATAACATGAACATAATTTCATTTCATGATAAAAATATACAATTCAAATACAAATACAGGGCATTGTTTATTGGCTGAGATATCAAAATTATACAACATATATAATGGTGGCAATATTTTCAAAATGGCAAGAACAAAAAATTACACATTTATGGATATGTAAATTGGCAGTATTTTTGTAATGAAGCTTTCTCCAATCTATGGCACCTTTGGTCCATTATTCTGATCATTTATTTTTTAATACACAGAACAAGTACTTGTGCCATCTACAATTCAATGAAAATTTTAAAGAAAATTACACTTAAAAAAAGATAATTCTCCAGAAAAGTTTCCACAACAACTACAAGTAAATTTACAGGGCAAGTTACAGTTAAAAGTACCAAAAATATCAAGACTTTAACAAAACCTGGTGGTCAAAACATATTACAAACCATGGATATTTTCCTCCATTTCACAGTGAAAATCATTTATAAAATATTTTGTGCAACCAATCACCATCAGATTTCCATACACCAACCTTGTAACATTGAGTGTTCAGTAGCAATTTTATCTTGGGATTAATCATATATATATAATGTACTGCTACATTACAGAAATATGTAGTATAATATAAATACATTATACCAAAGGAATTCTTACCACATCAGTGATACCCTATCACTCCAGGTCATTATCATGGCTGCCGTAAGTCTTAACAAACACCATAACAAAAAGTTACAGTACTTAATATCAAAAAGTAATCCCCCAATGAAAGATTTAATCGATCATAAACCCAGATGTAATAATGATAGTATCAAAAACTTTCTTATGGTCTTTCAACAGATCACATCCACATTTTAGTTTTAGATTCTTACACATATATCTGGATATCTGACTTTCAAAATTCTTAATTTGCAATCGAATTTAAAACTGCCCCGACCATCAGTTTTTTCCTCGTCTGCCTCGCCTTGTCCGACCCCGACCTCCACCCCTTCCTTTTTGATCGACTTTAGTAATGACAGGTTCTGATTTTGGCTCCTCTGTCTCAATTTCCTCTTCCACTCCCTCCTCCATTTCCTCCTCAAGTAAGCCATCTTCATCTGGCACATCAGGACTTCCTGCTTCACTTGAATGCTCCAATAATTTTACCTCTGTATCCGGATCTATTTCTGATGTATTGTTGGCTTCTGTCTTCATAACAGAGCCACATGACTGGCCTATCACATCAGTATTGATATCACCATTACTCTGTGTGGTTTTTGCTGTGCCCAATTCCTCTTTACAACTATCTTGTGTATCATTCGTTTCCTGTCTACATTCTGCTTGGCTGCTTTCTTGGTTTTCTGATGGGTCATCAGGATTTTCTCCAGATTCCTTTGATTTTTGTTTTGCCTGATCCTTTGTTAGAATTTTCCTGTTTTTATTGAGTGCTTTATTTAACACAGCTTTCTGCAGAGAAAAAATATCCAAAGTGTAAGTGTACATATGATTTGTTACAGTGCAATTTCATCTAATTTTCATCATCTTTATCTCATCCATTATAACAGATCTCAGATAATTCTAATCAAGGGAATGATCGATCATATACATCAATGTTGTGATCAGTTACACCTAATTTTCATGTCAGTGTTCTGTGCAGTATGCATTTTTTATCACTATATCTCTTTTTTTCCTTTGTTCAAATCATGAAATATTTGTAAATTGGGAATCTGGAATAGCAATGACAAAGATGAGCTGGAAACTGTTTTATAGCGACACTGCATAATATATTTGTTTTCTGTACATCTGGACTTGTATATATAGTTACCAGAAAACTGTTGTAAGTGTCACAATGGGTATTTTAATTTTCCTTTATCCAACATACATGTACATGGAATCTTATCTTAGTTATCGGAAACTGTTAAAGTGGACATGAAATGTATTGTGATTTTCATTTATCTAGCACACAGATGTAACTGGGATCTTGCCAAACAATAGTTACCTGGTAATTGTTAAAGTGTGACTCTGATTGGCAATGGCTAATTTTGGCAGCTGATTCACTGTTATAGAATCGATGACAGAGTTTACAGAAGAATCCAGAGACTGGTATTATGTACTTCTGACCTGTAAGCAGTTCAGTAAATTGTAATAGGTATTATCTATTATACCTAATATCTTCCGATCACACAAATCTGAACATTTTCTTTTTGAATATAACCTGCATTTAACATTAAACTTCACAACTGCAAAACTACAAACATAACCTTGTAAGTGTAGGATATGACTATTTCCAAAACAGTGGTAACTGAATTTTCAAGAAATAATTGTTTTTACTCCACTTTCCATAAGTTTTTCGTACCATTTACAATTTCTTTTTCCAAATGCATAACCTCAATCACAGGTATGTTTAAGCAATATCTCGATCTCAAGCATGTGTCACAACTGGAGGGGAAGAAATCACTTTACATACCAACAGCTGTCTCTGGGTCATAGACTTGTTTTGTATGAGCAATATCCAATTTGTCATCCTTATCTGAGCACTCTGCCTGGTTTCGGTCCGACACATCCTGTTCATCATCCTGTAAAGGAAAATATTTATATAACCTCTCATATGCATACAGAAAATGTCGCCCTCTAAAAATCATACAGACTATATATAGAGATAATTTTTCTGAGAATTATATTCAGACACCAGGATGTAAAACTATGATTGGTATCGATTTGTATTTAGAAATGAATACATTCTGCCCTCTGATTTTGTTTTCTTATTTCAAATTGTTACAGGATCATTTACATTTCAATGACACCATAGATTATATGATATAACATTTCCTTACTATAAGCTCCTGAAGTTATTCAAATGAAAACAATTACACAAATCTTGTACCTGTGATAAATAATCATCTTCAAATCCAATAGTATCAACAGTGACCATGTCACCAAAATCTGGGAAACCGTTGTCCTCATCTTCTTCTCGACTTGACTTCCTTGCACGATCACGAAGATTCTAACAAAATAAAAGAGTGGAGGTTGTATTTTTGCAACTGTATATCAGTTATCAGATGTCCGAGGTTTCTATATACATAGGGAAAAGAAAATGTGTTCCTGGAGAAAAATATTGTGCCTTGTTAGTATCAAAGAACAAGTATCGTGTATCTATAAGGCTGCCTGGTGAGCAATCTAATAACCAGATGTTCTGATGCTCACGTAATTCATCAATATCTTTTTCTAATTATATATATACATCCGTAAGTTTGTTTTAAAATCCATCACCAAGGGAAAGCGTGGAGTTTCAAATTAGAGTGAATCAAACAGAAAAAGCTTGAATCTACGACCCAATATATTTGAGTACAGAGAATAACAAAACTGGGTGGCTGTCTCATATTCTTATAAGATAGAGTACATGTATGAATATGGGAACAGTAGCCATGCCACATATTGTCAAATGCATTTAGAGTCAAGTGAATGATATACCCACCACAGAAAAAACTTTATTTCACTAAAAGGTATTATACACACTGGCAAACACATCAGGTTAATACATTTTAAGAACATGGCTTCCTACTCTACCTGGTACATTCCCTAAGAGAAAGTTTTTCAAAATAAAGAACAAACATTGACTATTCCACCAAACAATAAAGTTTCAAAGTATAAAGCTGATTCTTTGCTAATAGTTTTTGGATGACTAATATAAAACCTGTATCAGGGTTAAGATCATTAAAAAGTCTGAGAAAATCTAACGCACCTCCAAGTGATGTGGTGTTTTGAGATGTCTGATAAATTTCTCAGGGGACTTGAACATTTGGCTACAAACATTACATCTGGGCCATAAGTCAAATCGAGACGTCTGTCAAAACACAAGAATCGTCCAGTCAGGTGATACATAAGACCAAGTATACATCCATCAATAACTTGGGTGCAAACAATAGAACTATGTTTCACAAATAAATATACCTTAACACAAGTAATACAAACCCTAATTATCATACAGCTTTATACCAACAGTACCTGAATCACTATTATAATGTCAAAGATGATACGTTGTTGTTCCTATTCCTGTGACAAACAGATACAGAGGTGATGTGTGCTAGTAGTCTTATACAGATCACACAACAAAGAATTTCAGAAAAATCCACTTAAGACTAATATCCAGGCCACTTCTTATCACAACCAAAGAAATGATCAGATTACCAGTTAGAATGTTATAAATCAAAACTTGTGGAGTAACTGGTGATGACTGTATATACAGGAGTCATGTTTATAATTACATAGGTCAAACAATATTCTGATATCAGTTATTGGCTCCACTCATGAAGAATACCGGTAAGTAACAATGTAATGGTGTTAGATCAAAACTTCACAAACTTTAGAAAGAAAACATCAATGCCTGGTTAAACAACTACTACTAGAAGTGAACAATCAAACAAGTCTAAAGAAATCTACTTAAAGACATTCAACAAAATTTTGTAAGTTAAATACAGAATACTCAAATATTTCATAACAATTCACAAAATTGTTCTGACAATGTGTAAGAAGATTGGAAAATTGAACCAACCTTTAACCTATAAACTGTTGGCAGACACCAAATAAACAATCTATGATAACAATTATACGCAATGTCAGAATAAATAAAAAAAATCCGAAAAAATTGTGTTGAAATAACCATTGTGATAAACAAATAGTAAAACAAGTAGTAAACCCTAGTCTCCAGCTAGATGTTAAAAGTTGTCATGGCCAAAAACAAAACAGAAACAGAGCAAAAGCAAATCAAGCTGTGAGTAAGTGTTGCAGCAATAAGCAGATAAAAGATGCAGCAGTAAGACATCTTTGGTGGTACCTTTCTTAACCACGCCCCACCCGAGCTTCCTTGGTTGCCACGTCGTTGACCTGAATGGGTCATGTGGGTGGGTCCTGGGTGTCGGAAGTGACCAGAAGGTGGAGTGTTACCAAAGTTCTTCAGAGACAGAGAGAAAAGTTGAAGTAGAAAAATACTGCTGGCATGTATAGAAATACTTGAATTACAGTATATGAAGTATGTAGTATTAAATGGAAAAGACAATTCAGAAGGAAAGATTTCAAAGGTGGAAATACATGAAAAGCAGGAAACAGTAATATAACAGTATACAAATATAGTGTATTTCATAAATGGAAATCAAAATTTGAAAGCATAGAGCTTCAAGATGAAATATGAGAAGAAAACACTTAAGATACAGTTATAGCTTGAGAATAAGTTTAGATAATATAAAAGTATAAATGAACTCAACAGGCACATCGAGATCCATGGGGTTTTGTCATTTTGAGAAAGCCCCGAATGAAATAATACCATAGCTTCTGATCTCCAGTAAATTTCCCAATTTAAATCACCATGGATACAACTGTTTTCCCATTATAAACAACTCCATAGAAATAACAGAAAAACATGATTAAATGAATGGCAAATCTTACATTAAAATAACATGGCATCCCTTTCCACATTTTTCTTCCCCTACCTGTTCGCTCTACTTTCATATACAGTTGAAACTCGTTATCTCGAAATTTAAGGGACAGTGCAAAATATTTTGACTCAAACAAAGTGCCAAATTAAGGTTGATGATATTATTGTCCTCATGTTGATAATGGCTGAACAAAGTAGGGCTATGAGAGCACAGTACATCGTGCTAAAAAATAGATTATTTCAATCTGTTATTTGAAATGGCAGTATATAAACAGAAAAAAATATATTTCTGCTTTTTTACTTTTCATTGTTTACTCATCCAAATAACAAAAAAAGTAATAACAACACAATTTAACTTCATTTGTACTCACTTCATTTGACCCACACACGTGTACACTCCCTAAAAATCTGTTAGGCTACTAGAAATCATCTATGAAGCTATAGATCATATTGACATGACTTTACTATGAATGAATAAAAATGAAAAAGGCAGCACTGGAAAGTTTTTACCAGTTATAGATTACAGTATACAAGCACTTGTCAAGACATAACAAATCATGTACATATATAGATTGTATCAATGAAAAAATTCTTCCAGCACTGCATTGTCTGAGCACTAAATCTAGTAAAGTACCTGATCACAGTCCTTTAGTAAACACACACCAAAACCAGTTTCTCTTGGAAATTATGGGGATCAGATTTGTCACAAAGTTTGTACTGGTTTTATCGTTTTGTTTTTATCATTCCTAAAGATACATGCAACCATGATAGCTGTTGTCATGTCTTGTGTAAACATGCTACTTGTTTAAGTTACAAGGAAGTCACTATTACAGGATGGTGACATTAAGAAGCCAACTTTTAATTGGATAATTAAACTAGTAATTCATTATCAGAGACCAAGTGTTGTATGTACGATGGACTGATACACTGTAACTAGTCATATGTAACACACATTGACGGTGTATGTATGGACTGATTTCTTTAGAAGTAATGCTGATGTTTTCACAAAAATTAATTTCGAGACAACAAATGACTTTTCCCTTGCTTTTGAAGGGACCGAAAAATCACTGAACTCAAACTAAATTTTGACTAAATGGAATTCGAAGCATCCACACTAAAATTGTAATGATAATGAAAGGCAAAGAATCAGGACTTGGAAATTATTTCAACTCAAACAGAATTTAGACTCAAGGGGTTTCGAGATGAGTTTCAACTGTACGTAATTTATCTTCAGGATAAAATGACAGCCAATTGCAGCAGACTGGTTCTACTTACTACCCTTAGCTCTACCTAAAGATTCTGGCACAATAACAATTCTTTACCATAGAAAATATTTGATTTTCATTTGGCATTGTCTATTGAAACCTGCTTATATTAAACAACTAGTAGAATGTTTATGCTTTAGTGACTAACATTATCACTGTCACCTACAATAAATGAAAATCAAATATTGGTCATTTAGTATCACAACAGCATACTTTGGAAAACAGCAAATGCACTGAAACCTTAGATTCCACCATAAAAAGAATCCATTGTATACCTTTGTTTTAATAGCAAATTTTGTTACTTTAAAAATGTATTTAAATCAAATTTCTATGACTTAATTTGGCAACTAAAAAAGTCCTGGAAACTACACAACAATTCTATTAGTGAGTAGCTAAGTTTTAACGAAGAATATCGCCAAGAATATAAGACAGGTGATTTTACAACAATAATTTACAAAACAGAAATCATATACTTTTCAATCTCCTGAAACCTTCACTATGCAATCGAGTAATATTACCACCCTCACCTCTCTGGAGTATCGCCCAGAAAAGTGCTGATACCGGCCACCATCTCCACCACTGCTGCGTCTTTCATTCCTAGAACAAGACAAACATTACACGATAACAGGAATATTTAAATGTCATTATCATGCTATTAATTACATTATGATGTAAACAGTTATCTGCACATTTTTTGTTTAGCATGAGACTTTTGACAATTCCAGCTGGATACCATATTTCTATAGAGAAAGACTTATCTATGGCTTCCTACCTAGGCTTCCCCTCAATCTTTCGCAGGTGCTCCTCAGCTTTGATTCGTGCCTCAAACTGCTTTGACTTCTCCTGATGCAAAGTAAGTAGACTTTCCATCCTCACCTTGTGCTTCTTTCCATTCATATGTTTGGCAAACCCCTGTAATACAAAAGATCACTGATGAACACTTGCAGAGCACTGAAAGCTGTCATACATATTGTGATCAATTTCACCAGGTCTTAATTCTTTTCATTCACTTTTAAGAGCAGTGGTTTGGTTTACCAGGTAGAAGAATTCAGAGCATCGATAGATCAAGCAACAGAATTGGTTGTTTATTGATTCTGTCATCAAATCACATATATGAATTCATGATGATATGATGTACACAAAAAAATTATCAAAACAGCATATGAAAATTTCAAAACAAGACAATAATAATGAAGATGAAAATCATTATCATAAACAGTAAGAAAGGTATCCAGATTACTGCTGTAATACTTCTGAATCTTGCTTGACAGATCTCTTCTTTGAATCCAAAAAATATATTTTTGAAATTGCGACATTGGATGCACATGCAAATCTTTCTAATCCAAAATGCTATGAAAAAAGAAAATTTCCTTAATTCTTTACCTATTTTCTTTCTCTTAGATGAGATTTCTACCATAAGAAACTGACAGGCCTACTTCCTGGTTACAGGCAGTACCATGAAAATACCTTCATATCTCATGTCATTGACTAAAACTTTCTGATATGCCAAACTGACTCAGGTTTTTTTTAATGAAATCATATGAAGCCAAATTAAAAGTAGTTTGCTTTGTTTTTCCATTGAGGACAGTGATTTCTTTATCTTTTATTTGCTTAATTATTTAAAATATGCAATCTGATATTATAAATTACAGTAAACAGTCGCACCGTTTTCAAAGCACATTTGGTCAAATTTTAGTAACATGTAATTGGCCATACAATTTCGGTACATACCTCCTCTGTACGACATTCTACTCCACAGGCATGGCAGTAGTAACTGGATTTTTTCGTTGGAGTGGTATCATCAGTCTTCTACAACGTCAAATTATGTTTAAGTTACCATTGTTTGCCTCCATTCAATTGTACATAAATTTTAAGCAAAAATATTCACTAAACTTTTAGTTTTTTTTGTTTGCATTAAATACCTCTGTGTTGGTATCATTTACAGAGCGTCCCGACCCGCTGAGTGTGATAGTAAGGCTGGAGTCACCACCCTCTGCTAATCCTGGAGACTTGGTGTCCTCTTCCATAGATTCATCCACATCTTCCTCTTTGGACTGTTTGTCATCATGGTCCAGCTGAACGGTTACCTCAGGTATCAGGACATCCTCTGGGTCACTCTCCAGTGGCTATACAACACATACTGGTGTCATCAAATTACAGTACAAAAGGAAAACAAATTAACATCACAAGAGTATAATACCATTATATCTATATACAAATGTTCTAAAATCTCAATAGCCAGGCCAATTATATATAAATCAGAGGTTAGCAATTAAGTGTACTAAACTAAGACAAGCTGTTGATGCAGTTTCCTATATAGTAAATAATATAGGCTCTTGAATAAGTTTTTTTATTTGATACAAGATTTTATGAAAGGAGTCTTAGAAGATTTTATTTTTGTGGGCCTTGGAAAGAAAAAATTAAAACTTTGAGATCAGTTTTTATATTTCCTCATGAAATGAAACAAATCTAAGATAGTTTTCATCACATGATTCAGAGACTTTCATTTTGATAAGTTTTCAAGGGAAAGTGTGGAGGACAAAATCAAACAGACAGTCATTTCACTGTGACAGTGAAAAACTATCTAGGGTATGTTAACAGGCCAATTATGTAAGAAAAACCTTTTAACACTGCCATGAAGTTACTAGTTCTGAGAGGAAATTACCAGAAATAGGTCTAGTACTAATACTTTTCAAAAGGATATCTCATCTAAAGTAAATATAGTATTACATACTGGAACTTCAAGCTCGTCATCCTCTTCTGTTGGCTGAGCGGGATCATACTCCTCAGACTCCTCCTTTCTCGATGATCCTATAAAAGTCACACAATACAGTAATGATACTGTGCATATTTCAGCTGTTATCTTACTTTAGTATACCAAACTAGGCACACTCTGTCTAGCAATGTGACAGATTCTTCTCATATATACTTAGAAAGTATGTGCAACCTTCCTTAGTTCATGGCACCAATAGGACTGACCAGTGGGAATGCTGACCAGTTGTGTGTTTACAACCAATGATTACAGGTTGAAATACTTGTTTATTTTATTAAACTCTACAAGTAAAGTTTGAAGTCGTTTTTTCTTAACCTACATTCCTTGTGCAGATTTTTTTCCAAAAGAGAAATTGGTATAGAACATTCCTCCATGCATGATTGATCTACAAGTTGAAAGAGCATGAATAAACTTACAATAAAACATGTTTATAACGAACACACTTATAGCAAATTTATTGCTATAACGTAGCCTTGTTCATTCCCGAAAAGTGCCTTATCATTTGTATGTAAATTTCAAATATAATGGATTTCACAAAGAAAATAAAGGTCTCTTACAAGGCATCTTCTAAATCCTCTCGGGTAAATATCAATGCTAATTAGTGACTATATCATGAAGTGGCCCTCGGAAGTCGTCATGCCACAGTGACCTTCCAATAATGGTGCAGATCTTACATGCATGTACACAAATTTTGATACCCATGTCCAAATAAGTGCCAAACGCAGGAAAGGTAATTATAAATATAGTGAATTGTAGTTTTACATACCTCAGGTGTTCTATTGCATTTTAGATTTTATGAGTTACTGAACTCTTTTTATCGAATAATAAAACAGCCAGTACTATTTAAGTTGTTGTTAGTTTTGAAATGGCTTTGTCATCACCACCTCATAAGAGAAAGACTATTACTCTTGAAACTAAGTATTAAATTATCAACAAAGTTGACAATAGGACCACTACAATGGGAAATTGCAGGCAAGTTTGAAATCCTGGCATCAACACTCAGTACAATTTTGAAAAATCGCACTGAAATTCTGAAAAAGTACTGTGCCCTAAATTCATTGCCAAGCAGGAAAAAACAACGGAGTGCTTCATACGAAACTGTTGATAAGACTCTATATCAATGGTTTGTAGAAAAAAAGAAATAAAACATTTTTGTTATCTCTGTATATTTTATTGGTAAAATTTGATAAATTCAAAAAACGACTTGGAGAGAATATCTTTGAATTTATTAATGGCTGGCCATGGTTGCAACTTTTCAAATGAGACATACTTGTAAAACTATGTGTCGTTCTGTATGTTGGGAAAAGTACAGCTGTTAATTGAACAAATAAAATTTTGTCTTCTGTTAATTTTTGTTTTTCCATATTTTCTGATAACATCCTGCAATATTTTTCCTAAATTGGTTATTGGTTAAGTGTATAATGAATTATGTATATAACAAACTGATTCTCTTGGTCCCCAAAGGTTCGTTTATAAACATGTTTTACTATAACTCTCTGGTACATGCACGGAAAGAACAGGGATCTGTATTAAGACTGCCATTTCCTGGGTCTTATTATAGAGAATAGAGAGATATTAGGATGTTGTGGAGGAGGGTTGTACTCTAGTATCTGAAGGTATTTTTAGGATAATTTCTAAATAAAACATTGTTACTTTGTCATTAAAGAAAAAGGAAATACCGAGATCATTTCATGCAAAAGTGGACAAGTAGATCCATCATGTAGGACTAGTAGGTACTGGGGCTATCATGTAGAACTAGTAGGTACTGGGGCTATCATGTAGGACTAGTAGGTACTGGGTCTATCATGTAGAACTAGTAGGTACTGGAGCTATCATGTAGAACTAGTAGGTACTGGGTCTATCATGTAGAACTAGTAGGTGCTGGAGCTATCATGTAGGACTAGTAGGTACTGGGTCTATCATGTAGAACTAGAAGGTACTGGGTCTATCATGTAGAACTAGTAGGTACTGGGTCTATCATGTAGGACTAGTAGGTACTAGAGCTATCATGTAGAACTAGTAGGTACTGGGTCTAGCATGTAGAACTAGTAGGTGCTGGAGCTATCATGTAGAACTAGTAGGTGCTGGAGCTATAATGTAGAACTAGTAGGTACTGGGTCTATCATGTAGAACTAGTAGGAACTGGGTCTATCATGTAGGACTAGTAGGTACTGGGTCTATCATGTAGAACTAGTAGGTACTGGGTCTATCATGTAGAACTAGTAGGTACTGGGGCTATCATGTAGAACTAGTAGGTACTGAGTTTATCTTGTAGGACTAGTAGGAACTGGGTCTATCATGTAGGAATAGTTGGTACTGAGTCTATCATGTAGAACTAGTAGGTACTGGGCCTATCATGTAGAATTAGTAGGTACTGGGTCTATCATGTAGAACTAGTAGGTACTGGAGCTATCATGTAGAACTAGTAGGTACTGGGTCTATCATGTAGAACTAGTAGGTACTGGGTCTATCATGTAGAACTAGTAGGTACTGGAGCTATCATGTAGAACTAGTAGGTATTGGAGCTATCATGTAGAACTAGTAGGTACTGAGTTTATCTTGTAGGACTAGTAGGAACTGGGTCTATCATGTAGGAATAGTTGGTACTGAGTCTATCATGTAGAACTAGTAGGTACTGGGCCTATCATGTAGAACTAGTAGGTACTGGGTCTATCATGTAGAACTAGTAGGTACTGGAGCTATCATGCAGAACTAGTAGGTACTGGGTCTATCATGTAGAACTAGTAGGTACTGGGTCTATCATGTAGAACTAGTAGGTACTGGGTCTATCATGTAGAACTAGTAGGTACTGGGGCTATCATGTAGGTCTAACCAATACATGGAGACCTAAAAGTATCAGATACTGTAAAGGTATGGCGGTATGACTAAAAATAATGACAGCACTTTTTTTAAAAATGACAAAATGAATATCTTTTAGTACATTTAAATCTAATTCACAATTTAAATATGACGTATTTGCAATATCAGATGTGAAAATCTTTAAGGAAAGCAAGTATAATGAAATGCTTGACCATATACAGTCTACCGGGTACATTTGCTGCAGATGCTGGCATAATAAATATGTAAGTGTATATACATACATCTCTTGAGTCAATACAAACCAATATATTGCAATTGTATTTCTGAAAGAAATTTTGAAATGTACATAAACTTGATACGAAAGTAGTATCCAGTTCGATGCAGCCAACCACCAGTGTATGCACATTTTGGAAATACAGATTTAAGAGAATAAAGAGACAAACAGAAGAGTAGACTGAAGACAGAGAAGGGAAATGACAAGTGAAATATACACATCTACACCACAAACAGCTATAGCTTCAATTGAAAAGAAACTCCAAGAATCCTTTATTTAATAGAATATAACATGTTTTCTATTGCATGGACTAGACAAATAAATTAAGGTTTTATTAGAAAAGAAGATTTGTTAAAATTCCAGACAAGAGCATTAAACACCTCTAAACAAACTCAAACATTTCAAACATTGTGCTGCATCAATCAATGTATTTACAGATATGTGTAATGGAAGCATATTTCTGATGGACAATGATTGCACCTTACAGTAAAGTAGTGTAATGTAATCCAGAGCAGGTAAGATCCAAACCATTCTGACATTTCATATGGATACCAGACTTTTAGAAGATGTTGTTTTAACTGAGGATGTTCTCATACTGCTGCATGTTGATCTTTTTTCAAAGGTATTGAAAGACCTGCAAATACAACTTTCCTTAAGGACAAAGACAGAATATCAGAAATACTCGGGAGTAAAGTGGAACATTTTTTCAAGCAAGGCCCCTCATCCAATCCTGTGATTCAATGATATAGTGGACCAACAGATTTGTATTAGTGTGTATATATTATAAAGAAAATAAACAGCCGGCACCAGCATGGCATTAGATGGTGAAATGTGCTTTGATCCAGTTAATTAGAACAGGTGCACCCTGTATAAACATTATGATAATACAGATCACTTATGGAAACCTTGGGATTGCTGTAGTGAACACACTCTCTTAATGACAAATGCATCAAAGAGGTGAAATACAATGAAAACATCTCTGTAAAGTATGACCTTAAAAGACCTCTTTAGAACATATTATGTTTTATACTACCTCACTCAAATTTGTTATTCCAGAAATGGGTATTCCACAAAACATCAGATTTCTGAAATAAAATCTGTACTAAATGTATAGCTGAATGATGACAAAGGGTTTGATGTACAGCTTTCATATTTTCAAGAATAAAAACAAAAACAAAGACAAAGCTACACTGTATAACAAATGTATGAAGATGTATAGTAAGTACAAAGATGTGTAAGCAGTAAAGGGGAGGCAACTGCAAAATGAGAAAAGCAGCAGAACTACAGTACCTGATTCCCGCCTGTCCCGCGAAGTGCGGGAGTTCGGGGAACGGTCAGAGTATTTTGAGTCCCTGCTTGACGGACGTCGGAAATCTCGCTCTCTCGGGCGGACACCGCCAGCTCGGGTGGGGCTGCGATCGCTCCAGCGACTCTGACGATATTGATGACCTTGACGGTTTTGGTGATAGCCTCGAGGGGATAGCTGAAAGGGGGACAAGACAGGGGGCCCAAAGTTTAGGATCCGATCAATTGAACTGTCACAGGCATGAACAATAGCTGATATACACAATGAGTGATTGGAATTAATGACAGATGAGTGAATGATGAATGAACAAATGAGTGAGTAAACGACAGATGAATGAGTAAATGAACAAAATATTACAGACAAACAATGTGAAAACACAGCACATCTATGAAGTACACGAAATAAATTCTGGATTCACCATGACATCAAAAAATACCCATTTACTGGGAAAATGATCTGAACAAAGATACACAGAAGGTTGGGAAATAGGGACCAGGACCAAAGGGAGAAAATCTGTTAGGGAATGAAATTTAATCATCAACAGACAGTTCAGTACTGAAGATTTTAAACTGCTGGGAGGTAAATAGAAATCATTTGACAGTGGTGTACTGGGAACGAATATGTGCACTTTGTTCTCTATTCATAATGGTGATAGCTAGAATGTAGGACAGACACAAATTAATTACACACATTTGTCATCAGATAAAATTCAATTTCGATTAAGAATTAAACTGTTGAAAAACAGCAGTTAATGAGTAATCAATAATGATTTAACAAAGCACATAAAACACCAATCAGAGGATGTTTTAAAATGTCTCCCGAGGTGTCAGTTTTATGGATGAACTGTTGTAAACATCTGTTGTCCTTCAAAAAGAGATCTTCTCTGTAAATAAAATATAATCCAAAGCTGACCAGAATATGACAGTTTGCACAGAGCTATATCAGAGAAGAAATAAACACAGCAACTTGGGAATGTTTCATGCAATCTAAAAATAAATGCTTTGAAGATACTACTTACATCAAAGCAGAAATGAAACTTCCCCAGCATGTGTGCATTGTTTTTAACTGAGCTAATGAATTAAATGTAGATGAAAAACCTTTAAATTTCTGAAAGATAATAGGTACCTCAAACATGAAATAGGAAACGATCTGTTATTCCTTTGTCTTAAGATATAAAACATCCCATGACCATAATCCTCTGATAGCTGAGACACCAACGACTTCATGCTGGCCACTAAATTTTTGACAAGTGTAATTCCTTCCAAATATGATAGTGTGCATATTTTCTGATATGATTGACATGATGTTCTGTTGAATGTAATCTCCAAAAGTACCAGGCCTACATGTATAACTGTAGTAAATTATACACAGTAGATTTGACTTCAATACAAAGTTACAATGATGCCAAGAGATATAAATGAAAGAATCCACATCTTAAACAGTAAAATCATGCAGTTCAGCTGGTACACGTACCAAATATATTTCAGTTGCTGTTTTGATGTTTTCAGAAGAAAAAAAGAGTTAATATTCCCTTTACTTGCAAACTTGCAATCATGATGTTTAAACAACTTGAAGTATATGTATTTGGTAAATGCAATATTAAAAGTGATGGAAGAGAAAATTTAAATAACTTCTCCCAGAGAATTTAGCTATCAAAACTTGAAAATCTAGATTTTCAATGAAATGAAGATTACACTATTTTTTTTCTTCAGATTTTTTCCCATAACAGGATCTTCCAAAGACACCTAAAAATTAATTGAAGTTTTATGCCTCATCTAATTTTGAACCAGAAAATATCTTAAACTTATTTAAAAACTCAAAACGAAGTGCTGATTATTTGTAATCAAATTTCACATTTTACCACATATAAACTTCCCAATGCATAGGACCCCAGTCCAAAATTTGCAGGAAAATTTCTTGTAATGTGATATGATTTTCATGCAGATATTATTCTGAAGGATGTCATTATCATAGAAAGTTCAGTCTTTTTAATAGTTGAATATAACGGTGATGAAAAGTATATTGTATCATCCAAGTGTCTTTTTATTAAAATATAGCACCATTTCAATGTCACTGTCTTCTTCAATTACTACAACTGTACAAACTAATATCTGTAGGTGAATTGGAATATTTATGAAAACACTCCTTATCATAAACCAGTTAACAACAGAAATATTTTAATCAATTTTTTCTTGAATCATGATGATTTATGCAATCACCAGCTCTATTACCTAATATATGTAAAATGACAAGACAGCTATTAAATGCCAATTACCACAACTTCATATATCCTTTAAATCAGAAACGTGCAAAGAATTTTAACACAAGATTTCTTATTCTTTCTCTGTACACTTCAGATTTAGCAACAACAGTTTGCAGTGTACAATGTAGTTAAAGTTTATAATATATACCCCTTCACTTTTTACGATGTGAACAGTGTTTGAGTGTAATATAACATATTTATGTAAATCTAGCTGTTTGGTATGATGAAAAAACTTCTACAAGTTCTGTGTATGCTCCTGTTGTAAATAGAGCAGTTAGTATAAATGTAACTTACCCCCTGACTGTTCTGTCTCATCCGTTTGTTACTATTCTGGTTGTTAGAAAAGCGACTCTCACGATCTCTACTGTTGTTGTTTCCTCTTTTTCCAAGCAGTCCTGTCTTTTTGGTGTTGATGTCAAACAGTGATGGGATACTGTTTCCACCACTGTTTCTTCGTTCTGAGTTCCGATCTATCTCGTTGATGCCTATACCACCCATGCCCATCAAGCCAGCTCCACTTCCCATGCCATGGCCCCCAGACATAACTCCACCCTGGTTAGGACTACCCATCAATGATGAGGACATGCCTCCTTGTTGCTGTATGAGATTACTGACCAGTTGGAGCTGTGAGTCCCTCATTGCTGCTGCTGCCATCTGTTGCTGCATACCCATCATACCCTGGTTACCTCCCCCATTGTTCATACCGCCTTGGCCGCCACGGTTCATGTCAGTTTGGTTGTGTGTCTGTCCCATTCCTCCTCTTCCCTGGTGTTGGTGTCCCATTCCTCCTTGACCCAACCCCATCTGTGGCCCCATTCCTCCCATTCCACCAAACATATTTTGGTTCATTCCTGCTCCTAATGGCCCAGAGAGATTCCCTGCTGGCATTCCCTGTCCTGGAGCACTCCCCAATAGGCCTAGTCCACCTGTCATTGGAGGACTATTCATTCCCCCTATCCCTGGTGGTTCTCCAAGCAGCCCTTGTCTATTAAAATCAATCCCTCCATCCCTGTCGCCACCACGATTCCCACGAAAGTTGGAATGATTTCTTTGATTCCGATTCATCTGAACGTTGAGTGTCTGTGAGAAAAAAAACAAGAATACTTATAAAACAACTTATTTGAAATAAAATAATGTAACACAATGTCACAAAAACCATCATCAAAGGAAAAAAAGTATGCACCACAATTTTGTTAGTCCCCATAGTAAATCCAGGTGGAAGAAGTACTTGGGTTGGTATACATATTCCAAATCGCATTGCAGGTAATGCAATAGGTAAATTTATTGCACGCATTTGGTTATTTTCCCAAAATAAATCAGCCAAATAGAAAAAATTCATTGATGGTCTTCACTTTAAACCTATGTTCAAAGGTTACTTCCTTCCATATTGCAAACACTTGTATACAATGAATGTCCCATATATACAGCACTGCGCAAGCTCGGTAAAATAGAAATGACTGCATTGGACAACTTATACTGAATACATTGTACACTGGCCTGTAACATATATTATACAATGTTACACATGAGACAGGTGCCTTACTTAAAAACATGTAACAAATCAACACCTACTGAATACATAACAGCAGAATTCATTATACCAAAATTATTTAATAATAGAAACATTTTGTTTTTCCCTCTAAAGTAATTTATATTTTTTTCTGAAAGATTTATTAAGTGTCTCATTAACTTTTACCTGACATTAATTAACAGAATGCATGATATTGTTTTGTTTGAATGTCCAAGTACATCTACAAGACACATCATATAAAGACGACCTCCTGCTTACTCATAATATATACATCTGTATCAGTATTTTTCCTGAATTGATAGTTATAAAGTTTCTATTAACACAATTTTCCTTCAGTAACCAGAAGAGTAAATGATTATGTAAGCTTTTATCAAAAAATTAATTCCTTTCCACAATAGATTCACCTTCTATGTGTGTCAATGTCCTATATGGGCATGTTCACAGTTTTGTAGGCAGAAAATAAATGACCATGTAGGCACTTATGTGGGATAGTTTTACAGAAGTATAAATCAGATATATATATACTGCCTCCCCAATATTTGACTATGAATATATATTTACATCTATAAGGATAAACAAATGCATGTACAGTACTTAAATCTAAATGCCTTCACATTAAATGCTAAAGCACATTCTACCTTTTGTTTAATTGCCAACCAGCAATAAAATGTAACTATACATGTATTGAAAAAGTAGTGATTGTACACAATGATGTTCCATATGAAGCAGCAGCAAAACAAAGAGTTACCACATTAGCTAGAAAGTGAAGCATTTCCAAATGGTGTTAAGATAATCAGAGGATAAGGATAGGAAGTTCGTATGGTAGACAGCAAGATTTCAAACAGTAAAACAATTGCCATAGAAATGAAGAAACTGCCTGTGTTCTTGTAAAGCAAAGTTGATCAATCAACCATCATGTTTATTTGTTGTAAAGAGAATTTGTACATTGTAAAGAACTGCTTTTTTTTTTATATTTTAAGGTAATATGACACAGGTGTGAATTCATGATTTATAGAAATATGTGACCAATGTAATTTAATGTCGCTTGCCTTATTAATAATGCAACTAAAGTACCACTTCATTATGCTTGATTTTAACTTGACCTACATATAGATGTTAGGTATCTGGGGACTTATAAAATAAGTATACTGAATAAAGTTTAAGATGTAAGAAAACAATGTGTCAAATAAAACAACAGAAATATGTTTGCAGTCTTTATTGCTGTTGTCAATGCAGAATGCTTAACAAACAAGACTGTCTCATTTTGAAATTTGTCATTCACTTTTGATGCTGTATTCATGCTACAGATCAATATTATGGGGATTATATCAGAGATAAATAACAAAGTGGGCACTGTAACTACACTGTACATATGATTTTTCACGAAGCAAATTTGCAATAACTTCTCTTCTGTCATTCTTTTTTAATAATACATACACAACTTTAGCAGACCAATATGGATGCAAAACCGGTCTTACTAAACAAGAGGCCCATAGGACCTGTATCACTAACTGGACTTTGCTTGGCTAATTGCTTGATCAAAACTAAAGGAAAAAGAATTCTAAATATCCAAGCATACATAACAGAACATATTTACTTTCATATTTGGCCCAAATCCTCCTACTGACCCGAGGGATCAGCCAACCATGCTTCAGACAAAGTGAGACAAAATCTTGCCCTTCCTACTTAAAAAGGGTTTTAAAGAATTTGCTCTATTTCCCATATCATGGGTCCTTTCCTTGCTACCCCTGGGCATTGAGACCCCCTGATTATAAAAAAACAAGACTGCTTCAGACCAAAGTTGGCAATATCCATTCATTCCTACAGGAGGAGTAGGATTTCACAGAAGAAATACAACATGATGACATTAATACTAACATCTAATAGAAAATAGGTTATCTTGTCAAATAGTGAAAATAACTCCAGTCAATCAAATTTCATCAGATATTTTTAAGACTTTCCTTTGAGCTTTTGTGAATATAGGATCAGACAAGAACTTTTGCCAGGTAATGCTGCGCAAATTTTCCAAATACTGTGTTTGGCAGGATCTGTGAAGAAGCTTGACAATCTATTAATCTGGTACTGGGACTACTTCCTTTTAGATCTGTATCCGTTTCCACTTCAAACCTCCAATATCAAGAATCATAACTTCCGACAAACGTTATGTGACATTTCCTTTGGTAACCTGAACCTATTACCTGTCTTCATGTCCTTCTTTCACAATAGGCCTAAGGCCTACTCTATTACCTGTTGGTGAAAACCAGATAAAGGCAAATTTTGTGCTTATTGTATATAAAATTTTAGTGCTGTCAAAGCTACAACATTGTAGCAATATACATACATGCTTCAGTGTCCAATACAACAGCCATTTTCTTGACAGTGAATGAACATCTATACCATGCTACCATGCTGTTGCTGTGCTCCCCAAAATTAGAGCCAGAACATGGGTCTTGGTTTGGTTGGTACCTCCTAAGTGTTGATGATGGCATTTCAATTATCTGATGACCACTATCAGTGACATGTACAGCAAAATTAACCAATTAAGATTCATTTAGTAAGAGCTGATTATCCAGTTGGCATTTTTACTAACCATTCAAGCACTAATCATAAGATTGAAAAAGTAAGGCATTCATGACTTTTCAGACTATGTCAGGCTTCGGTTGACCAAGGCTGATGTCTTAATTATTAATAACAGACTTTGAGCAAGCAATACCATGCAGTATCACATTCAATTCAACATTATTTTATATGCAGCTGTGAAAAATGAGCATAAAGAGAGTTTTTGTCAGTACAAGACAGATAACTGTGGTAAAACAATGCTTACCAGAACTAAACATTCTTCTTCCAAAAACATCTGGTCTTATTTATTATTATTAGACTTGTGGTTCTAAACCTATCAAAAAGCTAATTCTTGCGAGATTGTGCATGATGACAGTCATTGTAAATTTGCTGGAAATTAAAGTTGTCAAGGAAAATGGGTGGAAATACTTGGTTTACAACCTTTAAATGCTGTGACAAATATGCAAGTTAGTAGAAAAATATTCAGTAAATGAAATAACTAAACTGAACTGTAACAGGTTGTTTTGGGTAGCACTTCACAGTACAAGGCTGTTATTAGTATAACTTGTAATGGCAGCCCAACTGAATTTCTAAGCTAAAGAGGAGAAAAGGCAAAACACTAGAATGGTTTAGAAAAGGCCAACTGTAAGGTCTGAAAAGACCAGGGAGGCAAATAAACTTGTTCTGGTTTTAAATGAACCCATGAATCTGGGTACGTTGCAGGAATCACTGTTGAATTCACCGCATCCATGATGGATGCGTTTCTATCACAGAATAACAAATGTGAATAACAAAACTAATTTTTTATTTTAGAGGAGATATATTTTTTTTAAACTTCCATGAGCCGACAATAACATAAGGAAATATATGTTTACGCTATGTGCAGTACATAGACTTAGTGTATCCAAAAGTGCCTTAGTGCTAACGTGCCTCGGGAATGCGGAAGAAAAATAGGCCATACTGATTTTTTTAGCGTGCACCATTTATAAAACCGGTTTGATTACCGAGTCGGAAAGCTAGATTGTTTTGCGTGTAACGATAATCGCCCGAGTAACGTAGTGCTACTCTTGCTAAACATGACTTTTTTCTGCAAGAAAACAAAACAAAATAGCTAATATATTGTACGCAACCCCATGCAAATTGTCGAGAGGGAAAAAAAAAACAATTTCACACGGTGGTGATTACATTACCTTTCGTCGCGTCCAGAATCAAAATGGCTCCTGATATCTCACCTAATCTCTAAACGTAGATTCACTATAATGGGATCATTACTATGGCTATAATTTCAAAGACAATTATATTATTATCAATCATAAAGTATGCATTTAATTGTATATGCAATTAACTTTGTAAACATGAAAACATCGATAATGTTATGATTGTATCTGTTTGAGAGTAGTAGGATATATATATTTTTCACACTAGCAAATGATGTAAATTGGATAAAACAAAATATGTTCTATCAATATATTCCATAACTTTTTCTATCAAGATTTCCCTGTAAGAATCATAAATTAATTTAATGGAATACTAAAATAGTAATAAATACACAGGTTTTTTTTATCTTTCCAACAATATCTTAATTTCGGTTCCATCAAGTCAGTTTGTAAATTGTACCGACCTCAGAGGCACATATCCAATCAAAACAAAAGTAGACCTACTAGACGCTGTCAGTCAGTCGGTGCGAGAGATGTGTCGATGTCAGGTAGTTGGAGTAAGAAACATCCGAAAGTCGATATGACAAGTGTAACAGCATGGAATAGCATTGAAGGGTTACCGAAACAATTTGTGAAATCACTTCGTGTCCTTTTCGACATTTTGGACGAACAGCGGTGTGGTTATGTCAGATTTGTCGACATCGAAAGCAGATGGCACGAGGAAGGGGTGCAGGGGCTACCAAGCGGGGTTATCGAAGCTTTACGAAAAGTAACTCCTCAAAACGGTTACCTTAGTTTTGACAGATTCGTCGCCGGTTTGAAACTTGCCATGTTAACAAGTAGAGACTCCAGAACAATTGATCACCATCAAAAGCCTGAACATCGTACGCATAATAACCACGTAAAGTTTGATCCCAGAAGACAAGGCGATAACAGTGATGGTAAGCACATACAAGAAAAGGAAAATAGATCCGAAAATGTTATCAGGAGAACAAGCCAGACACGAAGTGATGTTCCTCAGCCTCCAAAGAGATCTAGTCATAGTGCTTTACACCAAAATAGATACCACACAATCAATACTGCAGCTGTGAAACCAAATAATGTACTGAATGCATTACATGATCGAAGCAATATTAGAAAAGATATTATGGATCATCAAGAAAAATACCATCCAAGAGAAAAGGTTTCATCACATAATTCTCATCATGATGTTCCAGTTTCACCAATTTCTAAATCTTCCGACTCTGTAAAAGATAATCAAAATACAAATGGAGCAAACCCACCTCAAGTTCCTCCAAGGGACAAAAGTAATAAGCGTATTATAAGTGAATTGAAGAATTGGCAGCGGAGAGTAAATGAACCTGGACCCGTACCAGTTACAAAAAAAGAACATTTCCATCAAGCAAATTGTGATTTACACCTGTTGCCTCAAAATAATCAAGCATCGGCCTCAGGAAATTACGGTAAGGAACTACAAAACATAAGTTGATGTATTTGAATAAATAAACAAGAGTGTAATTAATATTATACAGTGCAGCTTCCCTAAGCCGATCCTTCTCAAATCCGATCACCTCTTGAAACCAAAGGTTGTGGTCATGTATGGAGTAACATCCTCTTTATTGTAGTAAAAAAAACCTTCCCAAGACCGATTCCTCTCAATTCTGAGTACCAAACCAAATTTGTGTCCCAAGTAATTGAAATATACTGAAAATTACTTCTGAAAACAGGCCTTACACAAATGATCAGGACCCAAGTTCCGACCTGCTTACCATGAAATCAACAGCTGTGGTGACAATTGTAAGCTTTACCCCCAATATGTACACCTACCATGGGTAGACTTCATCCCAGGTTTGGAGGATTATAATAATTGTAATGCATGTTATCTCTATTAAAAAATTGAAGCCATATCAAACAAATTCATTGTTTCACCGATGTGAGAATTGGTTACAGGAAAAGTGAATTAAGTACTGATGCAATTTTGCATCTTAATCTTAATGGGTAATAAACTGATTTCTTTTTGACCAAAGCCACATAGAGTATACAGGTATTTATGTTTTTTCTACTTTCCCAAAATATTTTTATTCTTTAATTCTAAAGCTTTTTCTGATTGTTCTTTAAATGGAATGGTTAATGTAACATACAGAACAGAATCATTTTAATTATATCAGGATGTGGACTGGTCAGCATGCTTCATTTCTACAAACCGAACCCTTCTTAAACCGACCAAATATTCATGTCCCATGCATAGTAGGTTCAAAGGAGTTCCATTGTACAAATGGTATTAATTATACAACCATGACAATATGTTTCTGTTTAAGTTATATGTACTTGGAGACATTAGTAGTACATAACTGTTTAAAAGGTATACTGTGTCCTATTTTTATATGTACATTTTTTCATGACTGCATGCCTCCAAAGTTATGGCAGCTGCATCCTCATTGTTGTTGTACAGGATATGATGTACTGTTCACAAGCATGATATCAACTGCTTTACAGTCTTGGTTTCAATATTTAAAAAAAAAAAAACTGAAACTGTTATATCAGTGTGTTAATTTACAATGTCAGTGAAGTTTATGTCGTCAACACTATTTTCCAAAATGTTTTTTGCCAGATTCAAAATAATAGTAGCTTCTTGATGTCAAATATGATCTCATACAAAGTATATAAAATCCAGAATAAATGATAAATATATTAGATATCCCATACCTGTCAGCTGATATAGTTATCTGTGACAGGTTCTGAAAACTAGATAAAAACATTTGATGTTTATCTGTTCCTAAATAATAACCTGTTGTTTTATTTGGATTAGATTGTACAGGTAATTGTCGCCACTGTCTAATCTGTATAGGTATTCAACCTAAGGCAATCTCACTCGGTTCCACTGATAGATTAACTTTTTAAACCCACAGGGCATAGTTGTTACAATGACTTTATGCCATTAAGCTTGTAATTCTTTATAAAGGAATTAATTATAACAAAAAGAAAGAAAAACTTCAGGAGAAATCAGTTTTTGCTAGATCAAACATTCTTGATTTTATTTCTTTGCTTTCAAAGGAAGGACCTGACACCATGACTTGTTATAAAATTTAATGTGTTTATAGTTATTAATAAATCTGTGGTTAATGTATATTAAATTATCTATGATTTGGTTGATATCTAGTTATACCTAGACCTAAAAGATAAAGTTTTCTATTCTACATCCTGTGTTAACAGTCTTGCCCTATATAATTTTCAAATCAAACTTTTGAACTGTTCGTTAAAGATGAGGTCATCATGTGAACAGTGAGTTGGATAACAGATAAGAGTTTTCAAACACTTGATAAAATTTTGAATGTTTAACGTTTGCAGAAAGGTATTTCCTTCTACATTCTTGCCCTATATAGATTCAAAATGTTAAATTAAGAAAGAGGAGAAACCACTATTACTATACATAGATAAGGGCAATAAAATTGGACAGCACCTGAAATGTTTTATATGGTAATGTACTACTGGTATGGACCATGAAGATCTCAAGTGTCGTCTACACAACATCTGATTATTGTCGACTACTAGACCATATCATCTAACTGTCAAGGTACACACAGGTAAATAGTTTACCTGGCCAGATAACACTGCCTCTTAGGTGTGCCTATTATAACTGTTCCTAAATTACCCACTGGACACTTGATACCCTCCCAAGTGATGGTTAATGCCTTTGATCCATCTGTGTCATTTCAGAGCATTGTATTCTTCACTTTTATGAAATTTCATCAGTTTTATGATAGTCATAGTACTTCATAACCAGTTATTGTGGAATAAAATTGAAGTTGTTACTTTCAATTGTAAAGCGTGACTAAGAAATTAGTGAAATTTTCTGCAGGAAGGAACATTGATAGGATCTCTTGATCTATGGTTGAATGCATGTGTACTATGATGAGAGGTAGATAGAACATAATGGTAGAGGATATCAAGAAAAAATGATTCATGAAAGAGTCCCCAGAAATCCATATTGTTATCTGATTTATATGATGAGAATGTAAAATGTGATAAGTATATTCTTAAAACCTAATTTTTCAACATTTAACCTTCAGGCAAGTAACAATTTATCATGCTTCAAAAGTAAAGAAAATGGAAGATCATTCAG
Source organism: Ylistrum balloti (assembly GCF_031769215.1). Taxonomy (NCBI): domain Eukaryota; kingdom Metazoa; phylum Mollusca; class Bivalvia; order Pectinida; family Pectinidae; genus Ylistrum; species Ylistrum balloti. The sequence goes on along the minus strand of NW_026782116.1, from coordinate 131,508 downwards.
TGACTTCAGATTCAATGTGATATGTACCAAACTTTAAAGAATGTATGTACAAAGTATTTGGTCATTTCCCAATGGAATGGGATAGCATGCTCTCATTATGAAATGACTGTGGGCAAAATTTAACCTATTAGGGCCAGAAAGACCTGCTATATCATATTTTGTCCATGGTTTTTCCAAGCAAAAAACCCTTTTTGTAAAATGCACTTTCATGTATATCCAAAACAACACCTTTTTTTGTAAAGTTCAAAAGTTTCCACCAATGTAATTCACCTCAAGTTCGCCTTAAATGATCTTTAGATGGTCCTAGCCAAGTGTTGTCATGTATGTTTGAAATCTGATATGGCTGCCATAGCACATCCTGAAAAAAAATACTAAATTATGTTTTCCACATCCACTAGTGCCATTGAGCAGAAATTTTGTGGTAATATTGTGAAACTGCAAAGAAAAACTCAAAAAGGGGGATATCAAATGGGGTGTTTTGCCATGCAATAGCTTTGCTTAATATGAATAGATTTCAATCAGAATTGGTTTGCATGTATATTTTGCTATCTTTCAGTCTGAGATTTACAGATGACATCATTCATTGACTTTAAAAGCACAATTAAATAGGTACTTCATTTCTGGTTGATCTATTGTTCTTTTTATTCTTTGCGAAACACTTTTTGCGGGAGATAATAATTTGGGCTCTGTCCGTCCGAGGGATTTTCGGGGCTATAACTTCAAAACTGTTCAATTCAACTTCACAAAACTTGCTGTATATATTAAGTTAGTGCCCTAGTTGTGTCTTTTGCTATATATCATTTTTTGTATTTTTGTGTTACCATGGAAATGCCAAAAAAACACAAACTTAGTGTTAAGTTTCCTTTCCAGACTGCAACTTCAAAACTATTCCACTCAACTCAACAAAACCTTCTGTATATATATGGTTAGTGCCCTAGATGCGTTTCATTTTTATTGAGGACATTTTAATGTTTTTTCTGTTACCTTAAAAAATTTTTTATTTCTGGTGACTTCTTGTATTACTTTAGATCTTAAAGACTTATGCATGAATTTGTTCATGGACAATACCAAGCTCTATTCGAATATCAAAGGTCAAACACAGGACCTATGTCAAGATATATATATTTATATTATAGATATAAAATGTTGAAGTTGAGATGTTAGGAAATTTGATTGATAATTGACAAAAAAGACATATATTTTGCACTAACACCTTCGCTGTATTTTATCTTCAGGTGATAATAGCGGTACATAATTGAGTGACATCACAGATTGTTTTATTTTGGTATTGGTGAATATTATATCATATTTCGGTTTTACACCAACAACTAAATGCAGGGATAATGCCACAGTTTGCAGCTCCTTGTTTGCAATAACTTCTCTGAATGGTAAAAAAGTTTCAAGGAAATCCTGTTGAAATCCTTATAATGAAGCTCAGTGAATTGAATCAAAAGTCAAGGTTTAGTCATAATTGATTAAACCTGAAGGTTGATATCTTGATGTAATTCATACATGTTTACAGGTATTTTATGAAATACAGGTGTATTTTTCTGTGAGCTTATTCCAGGAAAATCCAGTAATGAAAAGTCTCCAGTAAAAGAAAATTCTTCAACCAATCAAGAAAAAAATATTAGATTAAAAAAGCCTTACAGAACAAGATTTAAAGATCTTATTCACCTTTTTTTGTTAGGAAGGTTTTGTCAAGTTGTGAATCAGGGTTGAAGGGTGAAAGCTAGACCTTTTACATTTATTGGCTGGTTATTGTACAAATAAGTGGTAGATGAGGTACCATAATCCATTTATAGTGTGTATAAGTTAGAGGCCGGGAAATACCAACCTTGCTGTTATGTAAGTGTAAAACCAGTCTGGTCAGTTTTGAAAGGATCCCAGTATGTTATTACCTATGTCAGGGTAAGGTAAATAAAGGGCTTGATTAGTGTCACTCTCAGATTGTCACCTCTGAAATCACCCTGATATGCTGTGTCAATGTCTTAACTCCGTGCCAAACATGTATCACACAGAGTGTCCTTTCTGATTTCCTTTCTTATAGCCACCATTTGGACAGAACTCTAAATATGATCACATAGGTATATGATATCAGGAAAGCAGATATGTGATATATAGCATCAGGTAATAATAACACATTTATAATACTAGAAGTTCTTTTTGGTACTGAACTTGGCCAGTACTGTAATTAGGTATACCCGCTCGGTATATACAATATCAGATCTAGGTTGTACCTAGTCATCTCTGGCCTGTTTTTACCAGAAATACTTATCAGGTAATCTATAATCAGGGTTGGAGTTTTTTAAAAAGCTCTTGTTTATCAAACTAGTGGTACTATTATCCTGTATTAGACTGGTTTAAGTATCTTAGCAATAAGAATTCAGTAACGGTATTCCAGAAAACTGATATGTTTATGTTTTACACGATCTCCATGCTATGTTTGGCCTATGAAATGATGCTGGAACATGTATGTTGGCATTGAAAGCCATGTAGGGTTGCTTTTTGTTGGGAAATTAATGAAGTCTTTGATCACACTCTAATACTAAATATTTGATTTATTGAGATACCAATCAAAGCAAGTACTGTAAATCATCTGACAGGGTTTAGATATGATTTCAGCAGATTTTAAAAAGTTGTTAAAAAAATATAATTATATAATGAAAATAAATCATTCTTATTAGATGATGTCATGTAATGTATCTATGATGAAATAATTTATATGAATTCATGATCATATTTGGTTGAAAGGTAAAAATGTTGCAAACAAAAATGAAAATGCATCTTAAAAAGTCTATTGCAAAATTTATCAGTAAACAAACCATTATCATATACCTTATTCTTTGTAAGTTATGATAGGGCCGCATTTTCTGTTTGTCATCAAGAGATGGTTTATTTTTATATTCATGCTTCTTAATGTATCTAAAAATCTCTACATCAGTGTAGGTAGTTAATAAAGCTGACAAGCAAGGACATCTTACACCTAATAGTAAAATTTCACCGACTTATATCTTGATTTGTTCAAGAGAATACAAATCTACACTTCACCTGAACTCCAAGTTTTAAGCTGGAATATTTTGGCACATGTTCTATCAATTTGTTTTCTGTCTGCTACATGCATTTGCCTTCTGACAAGATCTGCAACCTTAGAGAATTTTATACCAATGTCGTTATTAAAGTGATTTGCGACTTTAATGATCTTGCCGATCAATCTGCAAAAGAAAAGAAAATCTTCACTTAAAGCTACACGAACAGTTAATTTGATATGCAATGATTGCACTGAGAGCTCGTAATTGTCTGATAAAATCTTGCACATTGCTTCAAATTGGGCATTAATGGTACAAACAGACGTGAATTAAATGTAACATAACCCTTTACTCGTAATTAGCCCAGGTGTAGAGCACTGTTAATAAGGACGTCTGTAGAGATAGTTCTCACCTCCTTAAATTATTTGATAAGTGTATTTATTCAATGATAAGCCCATACCTGGTAATAAGACCACTCATTAACATAGTTAAATGTAATCAGTGCTATTTCATTGTCCCACAATATGCCCACACCCTCTTGCTTAGTAAAAAGTCAGATGTTAGCAAGCTTGGCTTGCTGCAGGATTAATATGTTATGTTCAGTGTAGTGAAGTTGATGTAAGGATCAGCTAATGACATCTAAAAACAAACTTATCATTGAAATTAATTCAAACATCTTAAGGTATATGCCCTGCTAGTGTAAATTGTTGAAGGCTAATAAACATCAAATTTCAGTAGAAACTAAATCTAAGGGTTTAAAATGTTGAACATATTCTGGTATACAGGTATTGCCTCCAAAATGATTATTTGTTCAGTAAAATACCTATGAATGAATGTATCTTGGATTAGGAATGGATGCTATTATCTATGTTAATAGCGACATCATGGTAAAACAAGTTTTTTCACCTATTTTTTTATTGCATATTTATATATCATATGTGTCACCTTCTATGAACAATGGCAGTTGGTTTTCGCTGAAATATGCACATAAACAGGTTAATGCTGTTGCTGTCATTTCTGCCTGGCATCATGCGTTCATGCTTTCAAAATGAACCACCTCCTTTTCAAAACGTAATATTATCATTGTTAAATTAGTGGTCAAGCTGGACATTGGAAACTATGGATATCTGGATATCTGGATATCATAGAAATGTAAATGTATGAAAACACCTACATTCTGTAATGAAATTAATGTTTTTCCCTTTAACTACCTGTGAATTTGTTGGTTATTTATAGTTCTCTCAGTATTTAATATAGAATTTGCTTCTATTGAGAATCAAATCATGCGAATAATATGAAATTTACAATATAATTCTCAGTGTTTTTGTATTTAAAGTAAATATAAAAAGCACCCAAAATTACCAAAGAATATGAGCAGAAATTTCCATGTGTGAAATCTTAATTGATACTGAGAGATCATGATTTGTTAAAATGACATTCAAGTGCACTTCTTCAAAATTTAACAGTAAATCCTATTAGCTATACAGCTATACTTTTTTAAACACTTGCATTTTTAAGTTAGTTTTGTGATACTCATCAGATTTCGGTTAGGATTTATTTATGGCTGTTCACATGACTATGTTCATTTTTATAAACAACGGTAAATTTCAGTTCATATAGCTGACATCTTGAGAAACCATTAGTACAGTGTATTTCTTTTCACCTCAAAAGTGTATTCACAGCATCGGATTATGTTAGTTTCTGTTGGATTGGGAACTGAGCAAAAACATTGAACAGTTTTTCTACAGACATGTTTACACAGGGCAATTTGTTTAGGATTAAACACAATTGACGAGATACCACTTGAATAATTCTCAGTACACTAGCCAACCGATTCTCTAACAGTAGAGTGTTGTGTGACTGTAAAGAAATCTGGAAACATTATTCTGTCAATGATTAAAGATTCAAAGCTTTGTCAGTTTTAAATGGAGATCAATTTAACTTTTTAAATGATTCTGTATATTCACCAACATTTATTTTGAGACATTGATTCATTACTGTGTGTAAAGTTAGATTGACCTTGTGTTGCTCACAGTAGTTTCCTGTACTGTGTAAAACCTTCAGTCTAGACATTGAAGGAAAAGTGCTTACCTGGTAACACTGTTGAGTTTCCAGTGAAAAAAACTAAGAAGATTTGATCACATAGGATTTATCCTTGTGTTAGGAAAAAAATGAAATGAACCATGAGGGGAACATGAGGGACAAGAGAAGGAAAATGGATTTAAAGAACAAAGCTATGATGTGTGTGTGTTTTATTTGAGTTACTTTGTAAAACACATTCAGGACAGTCAAGTTTATTACAAATTTAAAAAAAAATTAATTCAAAAACATTTGTGTAAAACAGAATTTAGTTGTCCATATCTTCCTTCTCCTTTAGCTTGCCAACTTTTTATGTTTGATACAAATAAAGGACAAAATATTTGCATTTTCCTTTAAAGTTTCATAAAACATGAAGATTGATACACAAAGAGTACAAGGACTATATTTTTTTTTTAAATATCAAATGAAATGTGAATGATGGCAGATTTATGCTTACAGGTAGTGAAAGGGATTCAGATTTAAAGATTTGACTGGCTAGAACAATATAAATAACCCAAAGAGGGCTTATTTAAAGGTCCTTTAATAGTTCAGGGACCTGATCGATGGGATTTTACAAGGCTTTGTTGCATTGACATTTTGTGTTGACATTCATTTGATATCTAAAAACTGTAACCTACAAAACTAGAGGAGGGGTTGTAAAGATCAGACAAAATGTACCTGTTGTATTGGTGTGTATCTAAGCTGTTTATGGTTTAGTAGAAACATGGTAATTTTCGTCTTCCTTTCACTCATTTCTGCCAAGCAAATAAAGAGAGATTTATAAAATCATCTTTAATGAAAACAACAGGTATCCATGTATTTAAGAAGTTACTTTGCAATTATTTACTTTTTTGAAGTGAAATATTTTTTGCAGTGGAAATTTAAGTGATATTTTTCCTGAGTGAAAATAAGTCTTGGTATTTTCATTCATTTTTGACCAATCAGGCCCCACTTGTATAAAGCATCTCAACTTGAGATTTCCTCAAGTCGAGATTTTCCTCAGCTGATATCTCCTCAAAAACGGCTTGTATAAAATTTTCTCAAGGAACAGGAGGAAGTCATCAGCTAGGATGTCCTGAAATTCCTTGAGGAATTTTCATACAAGATATTTTCAAGGAGATATTAGCTGAGGAAAATCTCGACTTGAGGAAATCTCAAGTTGAGATGTTTTATACAAGTGGGGCCAGATCACACCATTTACAGTGAAAGTATTAGTCCTGTGCATTTTAAATTTATGGAATGACAACAGCAGAAAACTCCTGATTTAGGATAAGGTCAATCTGAATTTATCATTAGAACATTTATGTTTGGTGTTTACTTACCTTGAATTAAATTATTTGAAGAATTGGATCTTCGATTTAAAACTGTATTATCTGACAGAGTTATGATAAAAGAGCATGCTTATAGACAGAGTGACAAATTCTGACTGGCTTCAATGCACTGTGAATCATGATAATAAATAGAATATTTCTTGTTTGGGTGTGCACTCATGAAACATCAAAGTGTCAAACAAAGACAATTCTACGGGGAACAGAGATTGCACAGAAACATGCAAGAATCCATTATTTAAACTGAATGAAATGTGATAGATAGATCAATGATCTAAAACCGTATTATTGTAATATCATTTGGTTCTATAGGCTGTGATATGATTACTAGCTTTGACATGAGGATGTTTGCTTACTTAGAGAACAGACAAGTCACTTGTTTGATCCCAAGCATGGGCACGATATTTTATACTAATATACAATACAGATTCTTACAAGTCTTAAGTGTAAATTGTAGGACAGTGGGAAGTTCTTGGTCCTCAGCAACTTTATTGTAGGCAGAGTTGTGAAGGAGGTAGTAATGCAAAAGTTCATATTACAGGTCATATATATAGGTCCAGCAGCAGGCAATGTTTCTTCTGCTTAGTCGGAAGGTGTTTGTTCACTGACCTTAAAGTCACAGTTATAGTTTTATCTTTATTTATTCCATAACTTTAAAGGTACAAACATGTGAATTTTTTTTCCTCATTATACAGCTAATATCGAGCAGGCTGGCCGGGTGTCTCATGGCAGTGATTCAGATACTAAGACCAAAAGTTCCAGCTCCCTCCCACAGAAATCAGGGGCTACAGTGCGCAGACAGAACTCAGCACGACGACACACTTTGTCTAGTGGGGTAGATTACAGTATGGTATGTTGTTTTATTGAATGCTATTTTGCACCGTATAGTTATTTCACTTGTCTCTCAAATAGCAGTTTGTTAGAGGAATAAGCACAGCAGTAAGATCAGTTAAAATACAGTAACCTTGCCAACCTGACTTTTTGAAGTGGCAGTCATACTATGTAACAAGTTTGTTTTCCAATGCACCATTTCACCATTTGTGTTAAAACCAGAATATGTGATTTTAGCCATGTTATCTTTTTCACAATTGATAGTAAATTCTTATGATGTAAGTTGGCAAAATGGAAAATCCTTTTGATATGGCTGGTATGCATGCTTTATAACAGTATGGTATTGGTTACAGTTCAGTGAGAGTGTAGACCGGCAATTTAATGTTCTAGTATTCTAAAGCAGTTTTTTTGGTAATCATATATATGTTGACAAAATTATATGAATACAAAAGTTTTCTTATTGATTCACTAATGAATAGAAACTTTCCTTACCTTGAGGATGCTTTAAAACATCAGCACAAATCAATGAGATCTTTTGTTACACTTTCAAGGTATAAAATGATTATATTGATTCTTTCCACTAATGGTCTTCTGGTGTTAAACATGTTCCTATAGATGGTAAAAAGAATCTGGTTTTACTTCATAGATATTCTGTGTTGGTTCTGTATATAGTTGACTTAAGATATACCATGTATCTCTTATTATCCTAACACAAAGCTGTAGCTTGTTATGGATCTTCAGATAAAAAAAGTAATAAATTTTATCTTCAGATCAAGAGACTGAGACAGTTAGAAAAAGAGAAGGAGATGTTGATACAAGGACTAGAAGTAGTAGACCAAGCACGAGAGTGGTACCAAAAACAAGTTCAGATGATTGATGAGAAGCAGAAATATGTTGGCAAGGCCACATATAATGTAAGGCACTGCTTATAACTGGTGTTATGGTGTTCTATATAATCCTTCATTCTGTCTTAACAGGCAGGGATAAAAGATTTAAACTGTCAATTTTTTATACTATTAAATCCACATTAAAAATTTGTTTGAAAATTGTGTTTATTTCACTGACACCTCACATATTCTGCCCTTTAGTCTCATGATTTCCACTTTATATATCTAGAATGAAAATCAACTAGGCCATTTGCTCGATTTTGAAAATATGTGTCTTCATATAGGCATGAAAAACACTTGATTATCTGAAATTATCTAATATGTATTCTAGAAAAACAACCCAAACTAAAAAATTCAATGTATTATTGAAATTTGAACTTGTTTTAATGCAGGATAATAACTTGGAGGCAAATCAAGAGAGGATGAATTTCCAGCAGGCTCGTATTTCAGAGGTTAACCAACAGGTGAAAACTCTCATGGAGAGTTCAGAAAAGGTACAGCTTGTTGCTTCATCAAATCTGGACTTTTATGACATCTGTGTTTTCATAAAATTAGATTACAGCCTTTGAAAACTGCCATGTGTGATAATTTATTGGATCAGATGAGGAATATGGCAGCATACTTTATATGAGAATATTATCATTTTATCTTAGTGTGTCCAATAGATAAAACAAAACATGAATAAAACATGGATTTAAGAGTGACATCTTAACACATTAGTGTGTTGTGGGTTAGCTAGTCAACAAATCTTCCATAACAGTGTCATTTACTTATAATCAAATTTCTGGAAGTACGCACAAGTCTCTATTCTGACAATATCACTGATACATTGGGTAAGAATGAAATGTTATATTCAGGAAAATAACTTAACAGTATTGATGTTATCGTAGCATCAAACAATATGAAATGAAAACAAATTGACAAATTGATTTGTTGAATTGTAAGAAACTGTTTCATCTCCAAGCATGACAATATTTTATCTTCACTATGAGCTCTGAGCTTATGAATAAAGGATGATGTCACACCTGAACAGGAAAGTATCTAAGTTCACTGGAAGTATTCAAATGCTGATACCAATCAGTTATTCACAGCTGGAAAAATAAATACTGAAATCAATAATAGTTTCAAACAACTGTAACAGTTGGCTGAACATACACATGTCATTACTGCCATGCTTGTACCCAGAAATCAATACATCTGTACTGCCATATTAAAGTAGTGTGATTCTATTTTTTTCTGAGCTCAAGATGCAAGTTATCTATATATCCTTAGTTCTAGGCACTAGGTAATCTTTATATCTTAGTTCTATGTGCTAGGTTACCTTTATGTCTTAGTTCTAGGTGCTAAGTTATTTATATATACTTAGTTCTAGGTGCAAGGTTGTCTTTATATCTTCGTTCTAGGTGCTAGGTTATCTATAGACACTTAGTTCTAGGTGCTAGGTTGTCTTTATATCTTAGTTCTAGGTGCTAGGTTGTCTTTATATCTTAGTTCTAGGTGCTAGGTTGTCTTTATATCTTAGTTCTAGGTGCTAGGTTGTCTTTATATCTTAGTTCTAGGTGCTAGGTTATCTATATATACTTAGTTTTAGGTGCTAGGTTACCTTTATGTCTTAGTTCTAGGTGCTAGGTTGTCTTTATATCTTAGTTCTAGGTGCTAAGTTATTTATATATACTTAGTTCTAGGTGCTAGGTTGTCTTTATATCTTAGTTCTAGGTGCTAGGTTGTTTTAATATCTTAGTTCTAGGTGCTAGGTTATCTATATATACTTAGTTCTAGGTGCTAGGTTATCTATATATACTTAGTTCTAGGTGCTAGGTTATCTATATATACTTAGTTCTAGGTGCTAGGTTACCTTTATGTCTTAGTTCTAGGTGCTAGGTTATCTATATATACTTAGTTCTAGGTGCTAGGTTGTCTTTATATCTTAGTTCTAGGTGCTAGGTTATCTATATACACTTAGTTCTAGGTACTAGGTTGTTTTAATATCTTAGTTCTAGGTGCTAGGTTATCTATATATACTTAGTTCTAGGTGCTAGGTTATCTATATATACTTAGTTCTAGGTGCTAGGTTATCTATATATACTTAGTTCTAGGTGCTAGGTTATCTATATATACTTAGTTCTAGGTGCTAGGTTGTCTTTATATCTTAGTTCTAGGTGCTAGGTTATCTATATACACTTAGTTCTAGGTGCTAGGTTATCTATATATACGGTACTTAGTTCTAGGTTCTAGGTTGTCTGTATATCTTAGTTCTAGGTGCTAGGTTATCTATATATACTTAGTTCTAGGTGCTAGGTTATCTTTATATCTTAGTTCTAGATGCTAGGTTGTCTTTATATCTTAGTTCTAGATTATCCATATATACTTAGTTCTAGGTGCTAGGTTATCTATACATACTTAGTTCTAGATGCTAGGTTGTCTTTATATCTTAGTTCTAGGTGCTATGTTATTTATATATACTTAGTTCTATGTGCTAGGTTGTCTTTACAACTTAGTTCTATGTGCTAGGTTATCTGTATATCTTGGTTCTAGGTGTTTGGTTCTCTCTTTATCTGAGATAATGCTGTTTTTATTTTTTGTTTTTCTTCCTTATCCATTAAAAATTTGATATTTCAAATCCATGGCCTTCCAATCATCATCCCCCATACCACTACAGAACCAATGATGGACTTTTAAAAGAGGAAATGAAGTGACTGAAGCCAATGACACAAATTGCATTACTTTCTCATCATTGTATGAAGTCCTTGTTCTTTTATTAATGATTTCATAAAACAATCCTTCTAGCCAGCAAGCCAGCCAGAGTCTATTGTAGTTTTAGAAGAGATGGCAAGCATCCTATATCATTGTCCTGTAATAAGTTCTCCTGATTGGGAGTTAAAGGTAATGTGATTGGTCCCTAGACTGACTGCTTATGTTTATTGTTTATATGCCTCACACCTTTTTATTTGGTTTATTCAGGGTTTTCCACTGCACATGAACCTTGCTGTGCGTTCCACTAACAGCACCATGTACCCCGAGGAGACCATCAAGATGCTGAAGGACCAGAACAGACAGCTTACTCAGGTAAGATTGCCTGAGAGAATCTGTTGAGCCATGTTACATACTTAAATGTTGTGTTAGGTCAACACGTCCATGGGTTTCTTGTTGAAGTGAAAACATTAGATTGATAGAAGATTTAACCTCCTTGTCATGTAGATGGCAGATGTATGAAACCCAGTTTTAATGTAGCACAAGGCTTAAAGTAGTGCTAACCTTCAAAACGCGTTATCCAAAGATAATGATATCTACTCTACCTCATATAGAGGTAATTGATTATTTTTCTCCTTCACCTTCATATATTATTAGCCTGGTGTTATGGGAAACCACCTATGAACAGTGGGAAAAGCACTTGTCTAGATGTGAGAAATGAGAGCATAGAGTCTGATCATACAGAATAAGCATGCTTGCTCCATACTTTGTCATGTGATACAGGTACCTAGGAGATTAGACTATTCAGCTTAAACGTCTGTTAGTGTCTCATCAAACACAATTAGCAAGCATCATACTTTGTCATGTGATACAGGTACCTGTGAGGTTAGACTATTCATCTGAAACGTCTGTTAGGATCTCATCAAACACAATTAGCAAGCACTATACTTTGTCATGTGATACAGGTACCTGTGAGGTTAGACTATTCATCTGAAACGTCTGTTAGGATCTCATCAAACACAATTAGCAAGCACCATACTTTGTCATGTGATGCAGGTACCAGGGAGGTTAGACTATTCAGCTGAAACGTCGGTTAGGATCTCATCAAACACAATTAGCAAGCACCATACTTTGTCATGTGATACAGGTACCTGTGAGGTTAGACTATTCAGCTGAAACATCTGGTAGAGTCTCATCAAACACAATTAGCAAGCACCATACTTTGTCAGGTGATACAGGTACCTGTGAGGTTAGACTATTCAGCTGAAACATCTGGTAGAGTCTCATCAAACACAATTAGCAAGCACCATACTTTGTCATGTGATACAGGTACCTAGGAGGTTAAACTATTCAGCTTAAACGTCTGGTAGAGTTTCAACATACAGAATGTAATAAGCGTCATACTTTGTCATGTTACACAGTTAGCCAAGAAGTTAGACTTTTTTCAGCTTAAAACATCTGGTAGAGAAGTCCATTTAATTAGGAAAAAGAAATTGCTTAGTGTTAGAAAGATTATTTAAAGGGGTTAAATTATTGTATTACATGTACTGTGAAATTGTTGTAATGAAATGGGTTTACCTTGTTTATCATCAGGAAGTAGGACAAAAGGGAGAGACAATATCAAAGCTGGAGAAAGAGAAGGCAACTCTAGTCCGTGACCTGTTTGAGGCAAGGTCCCAAAACAAACCAACCAATTATGATGACACAACTTTCATGTGAAAATATCAGCCAGTATTGATGACAAAACTATAAAGCACCATCCCATTATGATGACACAATATTCCTGCAAAAACAGACCAGTTGATGATGTTGATGACGACGACGAAGACGAAGACGTCGTCATCTACATATCAACATTTGAAAAGTGCTACAAGAATTGTTTCAATGAATTCAAAGAGAAGCTTGAGAAACTAATTGCAGCATTAATTTCATACATGTTAATTTCCAATAAAAATCACTTTCTTACAGAAGTTAAAAGTATTATAAATTTTAATCATTTCTTTAAATACAGTTGATTTTGTGCCCATAATTTCAGAACAACACTAGCAAAAGTTGTGAAGGAAACAGTTTTAAAGTATGTAGTATTTTTTAATTATAATAATAATTCATGGATGTTTGTATTATCCAAACTTTTTTATCATATGTGTATGGATGTTGTCTATGTTTGACGAATGAGGAAAAAATTTTGGTGTTTTTTTTAATAAATTATGCGAGATATCTTTTATGCAAAAGAATGTGATGAATGTTAAAGCAAATTTAACTTACAGGTTATACCTAGAGACACTGTGGTTCATTATTTTGAAGCGTCTCCAGATTTAAGTTTTTGTGCTTATGGTTAAAAACAAGAAAAAAAACTAGGGTTGACTGTATGTTGCTAATGACTCTAGAAATTTGTTAAAAACAGGTTTGTTGAGATGGTTATAAAGCAATTTGATTGGATTTTACATTGTATTCATGGACTAGACCAAGATCCGTTTAGAAAGGGATTAAAACATATCAAATGTCAAGAGCATAGTCTCATTTATCATACATTTGTTTGGCAATATCTGATTTCTCTTGTAAAAAAATTTGGAAAAATGCTTTAAATGAAAAACAATGAAAAATTTACAGGAGTCCATTTTCTATAAAGGAACAGGTTTCCTCTGTTATTCATGAAGTTTTCATTATTCTGTTGAAATTATTGTGTAAAAAAATAAGCAATACTTTTTGTGTTCCGAGTGATGTGACATAAAGTGTTAGCATGGTATTAATACCTGTAATTTTATACATCAGGTATTTTCTAAAGAGATTGATACCCTTTTTACAATTTTTTATTTTGGTAGATGTATTAATTTGTAAATAACATGTTTATAGATAAAGATGTACAGAATAGAATTGTGATTTTATATTTTATATACATATCAGATGTTTTATTATTTTGTAAGAAATGTAGTCGCCTGTGTATTCATTGTTTAAAGTATGAAACCTTTAGCAATATTTGTACATCTAATTCCTGTGTATATTTGTCGTAAAATTATTATTTGTCCATGTGTTCAAAATACAAACCTGTAATGTCATAAAAATTTCCATCAGTCATAACGGAGTTATCTCCCTTCGTCTAGGGTTTAAGAACTGCTTTCACAAGTGTTTTCATGAATTGATATCTTCATGGGTTGTTATTAAATCTTATCCAGCATTCTATCACCTTATTTGAAACAGGTAAGCAGCTAATTAGTACATATTTTTTATGTAAATACCTTGATTACATCTTAACACCACTGTATATTTTTATGCTCTCCATGAGCATTTAGTTGCCGCTTTGTCCATCCATCATAATTTTGTCTAGAGTATATAACAAAAACTAAGAGGTATCATCATGAAATTTTATACATAGATAGATCTGGATAAGGAGAAGTTAAAAGTACAAGAACCATAACTCTCTTTTGCATAATTTAGGAGTTATTGAAACTTGGTTTATATATTGGTCATACTGAGAGAATGTGTAGTATACCAAATGAATGGCCTACAACTACTTAATTATAGAATTATTGCCCTTTGATAAAATTTTTTGTGACATAAAGCCATTTCAGGTAACATTCATCAGTTTCAGTGATACTCTTGTTTGTTATTAAATGACTTAAAGATAAAAACACAATATTCTTATATGAATTTTATGTTCATGTTCTAAATAAATACAGCTTGAAGATGTCTTGAATGAATGAAAAGTGCAGTCTTATATGATGTTGTATACTGATACACAGGATTCACAAATTATCTAAATTAAATTTGATTTCAGAGGTTTAATGTTTCAGATATTCCAACATTCACATGTTTCTAAATTTTTGCGATATTCTGCAATAGTTTTTTCATAGAAATTAAGTGCAAAACTTACCGGTAATTGAAATAGAATTAAAGTTTACACAATTCTTTTTTGTGTTGAAAATGTAGATTAAGTAACAGAGATCGATATAAGAATTTCATATAAATATAGGTTTTATGTTGTTTTTCGTTCATTTACCATTCCTGCGGGAGATATTTTTACTACCCCATTTTCTGGATTATAAGCCACACCTTTTTATTTGTCTCACAAGACGAATGCAGCAAATATACCAGTGCGGCTTATTTAACACATTAGAGTTGAAGATTTTAGGGTTTTGTTTTGAACGTTAATGTACTTCACGACTGAACACCTTGCCATTAGTAGGGTGCATATTTACTCTTTATTATCACTAAGTCATTAACTGGTGATGATTTTATTGATTTTGTGTTCACACAACCATATCAACATTAACTTCACTTTCTTGTTTCTATGGTGAAATGTTTTATAAAATTTATTATTTTATCAACATTCAAATATCATTTTGGTAAATGTTTTCATTGTTTTGATATTTTCTGTTACAAATATAGTACCTTGATTATAAAAGATATTGTTAATATGCAGCAGTTACATGTGATCTCACTTCATTTTTATGTAAAACATTTGCATATTTTTACATTTTACCAGAATTTATGATGGAGATAGTATTTTAAATATTACAACAAAAAATATTATCTGGATAAGTATTATACAAAAGGATAGAATGATGGTAGCAGTGCCTAGTATACATATATTCTATGTATCAATTCATTGTCTGTTATTAAAATGAAACATGATAAACATGAAGCAGCATGCTATATTGCTTATCTCTGGTTACCTTTATGTTAAATTTTCAGATTATATTTTCTCTAAGTCCAAATAATTTTCTTTCAGCTCCAGAGAGTGTTAGTAATATGAAACATTAGGATATGATGTGCCAGACCTGGAAACAAAATCACACTTAACCAAAAATTGCATTATATAATGTACATTGGAAATATACTTTAAAGGACAGATTTTGTATGGTTACACCTCATTGACATTCCGATCTAACATTAATTATAATGTATGGAATATTTTTATTATCTGTTTATATAAAAGTGTTCACATTTGTTTACAACAGGTATACTTAATGATATAAGTAAGTTATATATGCACTTACCAATAAAATAATAATAAATTTTTATATCTGCATTTTTTAATGTTCTGTTTTCATTTTACTTCTTGTTGATATTTAAACTATTTGTAAATATCAAATTAATAATTGCAAGCAAGCTAGCAGTCTGAGGTCTGGTAACAAACTGGTAAAAAAATGAAATGTTTCAAATCACCAAATAATACAGACTAATGGGTCAATTTTACATTTTGCATGCATAGTTCAGATGTAATTTTGATAAGTTTCACTTCCAAATGTTAATTCTCAAATTTATTATTAGATGAAAGGTAGGAAGATTCCAAAACTTTGAGCGAGCTGAAATATGGTAAGGTTGACCGACAATATCTGAAAACCCGGGCTACCTCCCCTATGATGTTGCTAGAGCTTATAAATCATCATATTTTCAAATTTTGTTATTTACATTAGCAACATATATCTGAAGAGAGACTGATCTGTGATAATTTTATTTGGTTCATAAAAGTCCAGTTTGTCCCTTGCAATGTTACCATATATGGGTGGCAAGTAAATGTGCAAGTGATATCCAACATGTTAAGTCTTGTAGACAAGATAAGTTATGCAATCCCTGAAGAAAATACTGTAGTACCTGCACTAAAGCACCTTTCTTGACAACTCCAGTTCTGCAAAGATAAAATATGAGTAAGGATACACTCAGTTGATAACTACTACTCTGAACTGAAATGAAGGAAAGCTTGCTAGACTAATGACTGTAGGTCACTCCCATTTTCATGATAATTGACAAACTTCAATCTTTTTTAATTTACATGCACAGGCTTTTTAGGTGATCTGACACAAATGGTCAAGATGACCTATTGCTATAATGCATTGTCTGTCTTCGTGCGCCATGCACAATTCAGAAATTTTGTTTTGTCCCTTAGAGTTTTGGGGGAAGGGTTCAAAAAGGGGAAATTAGATATAACTTTGCTTCAAAACGCTACTTTGGTCTGAAATATCATTAAGAGTGGTAAATCATTTCTTAAGTTCATAAAAGTTGATTCGACCCCTATAAGGACTTAGGGGCGGAGCCCCAAATGGAGAAGTTAAACAATATTTTGCTTAAAAATGCAACTCTTTCTTAATGCTTGAATTGATTTCAACTAAATTTGGTCTGAAACATAATTGGGAGTGGGGAGAATCATTTCTTACATTCAGAAATTTGATTCGACCCCAGGGGACTTGGGAGGTGGGGCCCCAAAGCTAGAAGTTAGACAATATATTTTGTTTCAAAATGCTACTCTTCCTTAATGATTGAATGGAAGTCTCAGATAATTTGAACTCGTCAGATTTGTCAGACCACCATCGGTGAATTCTCTGTTTTGTGCATTCATTCGTCAGATGACTGTTAAGGGCCATGGCCTTTCATTTATCAATGATGAAAATTTTTCCTCCCACAGAAACAACTTTCCAAATATGGTCCATCAGACACTGTAACCAGTTCTGAAGTGACCAAATATGGTCCATCTGTCACTGTTACCAGTTCTGAAGTGACAAAATATGGTCCATCAGACACTGTAACCAGTTCTGAAGTGACCAAATATGGTCCATCAGGCACTGTAACCAGTTCTGAAGTGACAAAATATGGTCCATCAGACACTGTAACCAGTTCTGAAGTGACCAAATATGGTCCATCAGACACTGTACCCAGTTCTGAAGTGACAAAATATGGTCCATCAGGCACTGTAACCAGTTCTGAAGTGACAGAATATGGTCCATCAGACACTGTAGGCTTACCCAGTTCTGAAGTGACAAAATATGGTCCATCAGACACTGTACCCAGTTCTGAAGTGACAAAATATGGTCCATCAGGCACTGTAACCAGTTCTGAAGTGACAGAATATGGTCCATCAGACACTGTAGGCTTACCCAGTTCTGAAGTGACAAAATATGGTCCATCAGACACTGTAACCAGTTCTGAGGTGACAAAATATGGACCATCAGACACTGTACCCAGTTCATTTATGACCAAATATGGTCCACTTTACACCTGATCCTGTTTAGAAGAAAACATATGTAAAGTAATGTGCAACTCCAGAATGTATAACAAATCAAGGCCCATCTTCACATAACCCCTTTTGTCTTGAATTCTTGGAATACCCAACTTCGAAGACGGGAATAAAGTTATATTGAAACTGAAGTTGAATGAACCAGAGTCTCTGAATGAACAAGCAAAAACAATACAAAAACGAAACAAAAAGCTAAAAATACACTTTTCAAAAAAACTGGAAATATTGTTCAACATATAACAGATATATATGAACGTTTTACAACGTTCCGAAACGTTGTCAATACGATCACATTGACAATATTGCACAACGCAACAGATTGTTTCACAACTCAAAGTAGTAAGTATTAATGCGCCCATTACACTCGGTCAGGCACGGGACTACTTTTAAGTGTGAATAGATTACATACGGAGGCTTACGTAGTAAAACGTACCTCATACGTTTGTATAGGTATTTATACGGGTGTCCGAGCGGACAGGGTATATCTATGTTAGTGAATGGTGTAGAATATGCACGTTACAATATAATAATGCTGGGTAGAGTAAATATATTAACGACAGGAATTTACTGAAGAACATATCAGTATTTCATTGTATTAAATCATTATTGATTGTGTGGAACTTTCGTGTAACAGGTGAGAACTGTTTAATCTGTTTACTATTTTTTGTGATGTTTGATGATAAATTGCATTTTGTAGTTATAAGTACAAACGGACATTGTCAAACAACACTGATAGTATATAATATTTGTCACAATACCATCAACTGAGTGTTTTTTCCAAGGCTGTAGTGTAAACAAAAAATTCAGAAAACATTATCCTGCAAATCATGTGTTAATTCTTCATTAAATATCAATCAAACAAGGAAGAATTATAATAATTTAATTGTTTGGGTCACAGGTTCATCACAAAATGCAAACAATCGCCAGTTAGTATCAAACATATAAATATGTAGAGATGTGAATAATTCAATAGCTTTACAGTTATCAATATGTATATTAATACTGGAATAAGACAAATGTTTGATAAATTTTGGCTGAGTGTCTCATACAATTTCATTTCTCAATTTCATAGACAACAATTGATTACAATGTTCCCATGTGACGAGCTTTTTGGGATTATGAGTAGTGATCATTGGTGTTCTGATTGAAGTGTTAATCTGAAAACATATCGGGATGTTGTTACTCGGTTATTCACTGTGAAAACTGTCATGATTATCATTTAAATCTTCTATTTATATCACAATAAATGTGATGGTATTGTGAAATGTTGATCAATACGTCAGATCTTCCCTATTGAGTAACCATTAACTGATAGAAAGAGATGGTTTGATATGCGAGGAGTCTGAAACAGAGACCCGCACAGAGACCGCCAAACATTCCTGCCGAGACGAGGTAGGCATACCGTGTACATATCCTTAATGTTAACAATTAAAAAGAGAGGAAAAATCATACTTTACCATTGTTGGTAGGATTGATGTGTCGATGTAACCACGGACAAGTCTATTGTTACGAAGGAATGATACGATAATAATGATTATGATAACGTATGACTTTTCGCTATTAACTGGGCCTCACCAGCCCCTCTTCTAAAATAAGTTATTTTTGGAATACACGTCCTGTATGTTAATACATCTTATTACTTTATTGTGATGTGATTCATATAAAATAAATCAGACGAGGAACGGTTAGCAAGTTTGCACTGCTGTTATTTATTTATTTATTTATTTATTTTGTAGGAGATCAACAAGAACAGATGACCAACGGAAAGAAATTTCTGTTATCATAAGCTTTGTAGTACGAGGAGACAAATAAGTATACTGCTATCACACATTGACGACATATCATACAAAAACGGAAATGCAACTCATTGCCAGTGGATCGTCCACGGAAACATCTTGCAGTACTTGTGGATCACCACTTCAAAAGAGCCACAGTACTTGTAAGTCACCACAGCCAAGGCGTCGCAGTACTAGTAAGTCTCCACAGCCAAGGCGTCGCAGTACTAGTCAGTCTCCACAGCCAAGGCGTCGCAGTACTAGTAAGTCACCACAGCCAAGGCGTCGCAGTACTAGTAAGTCACCACAGCCAAGGCGTCGCAGTACTAGTAAGTCACCACAGCCAAGGAGTCGCAGTACTAGTAAGTCACCACAGCCAAGGAGTCGCAGTACTAGTAAGTCACAACAGCCAAGGCGTCGCAGTACTAGTAAGTCACCACAGCCAAGGCGTCGCAGTACTAGTAAGTCTCCAAGGAGGAGAAGTCGCAGCACCAGTTGTCCACCTCTCCGAAGGAATCATATTAGAGGGCGTGGCAGTGGAAAGCGTAAATATTATTGGTATAGAAAACAAGATACCCACGCATCCCATTATCACCGAAGGAGCTGCAGTAAAACACCTCTGCGACGTTCTAGAAGTAGAAGTAGTTCGCGTCACCGAAGGAGTTGCAGTAGATCACCATGGCGACGGTCTAGAAGTAGGAGTTGGTCGTATCATAGGAGTTGCAGTATATCACCATGGCGATGGTCTAGAAGTAGGAGTAGGTCGTGTTACCGAAGGAGCTGCAGTATATCACCTTGGCGACGATCTAGAAGTAGGAGTACTTCTTACCGAAGGAGCTGCAGTATATCACCATGGCGACGGTCTAGAAGTAGGAGTACTTCTTGTTATCGAAGGAGCTGCAGTATATCACCATGGCGACGGTCTAGAAGTAGGAGTACTTCTTGTTACCGAAGGAGCTGCAGTAGATCACCATGGCGACTGTCTAGAAGTAGAAGTAGGTCGTTTCATAGGAGTTGCAGTAGATCACCATGGCGACGGTCTAGAAGTAGGAGTAGGTCGTTTCATAAGAGTTGCAGTACATCACCTCGGCGTAGAAGCAGAAGTAGGAGTAGGTCTTGTCATAGCAGGAATTGCAGTATGTCACATTTACCAGGTCACAAAAGGAGCTGCAGTGTATCACCAAAGCGATGGTGTAGAAGAGGCCCGTTTCATCGGGGAAGGTGTGTTGTATTACATCGGCAACGGTGGAGATGAAAAAGTAAATTGTCAAATTGTAAATTTCAGCACCCCATTTGAAGTAATATATCGTCTCTTGTAAACAATTTCATGATCTCGCCAAAGGAATGCATATGAAAAAGTGTAGAAGCTGATATATCTTGGGACCGAAATGGTTGACCTTACCGTATTAACTGTCAAGATAAGACATTAATCAACTCTAAATGTTAGCAAGGCTTGTGAACTAAATACATTTTCCCCTTTTGTTTCTCCTTACTAAATTTCACCTATTATGCATGCACTTGTGTCAATACAGATAAAACATGTATTTGTACCAATGATAGCTGTCAATGTATAGAGAGAACCTATTCCTTGTACTGGTGAATTATTGTAACAAATCACAACCAAAATGTAAATAGAATGCTTGTACTGGTGAATCATTGTAATAAATCAATACAAAATGTAAAAAGAATTCTTGTACTGGTGAATCATTGTAATAAATCAATACAAAATGTAAAAAGAATTCTTGTACTGGTGAATCATTGTAATAAATCAATACAAAATGTAAAAAGAATTCTTGTACTGGTGAATCATTGTAATAAATCAATACAAAATGTAAAAAGAATTCTTGTACTGGTGAATCATTGTAATAAATCAATACAAAATGTAAAAAGAATTCTTGTACTGGTGAATCATTGTAATAAATCAATACAAAATGTAAAAAGAATTCTTGTACTGGTGAATCATTGTAATAAATCAATACAAAATGTAAAAAGAATTCTTGTACTGGTGAATCATTGTAATAAATCAATACAAAATGTAAAAAGAATTCTTGTACTGGTGAATCATTGTAATAAATCAATACAAAATGTAAAAAGAATTCTTGTACTGGTGAATCATTGTAATAAATCAATACAAAATGTAAAAAGAATTCTTGTACTGGTGAATCATTGTAATAAATCAATACAAAATGTAAAAAGAATTCTTGTACTGGTGAATCATTGTAATAAATCAATACAAAATGTAAAAAGAATTCTTGTACTGGTGAATCATTGTAATAAATCAATACAAAATGTAAAAAGAATTCTTGTACTGGTGAATCATTGTAATAAATCAATACAAAATGTAAAAAGAATTCTTGTACTGGTGAATCATTGTAATAAATCAATACAAAATGTAAAAAGAATTCTTGTACTGGTGAATCATTGTAATAAATCAATACAAAATGTAAAAAGAATTCTTGTACTGGTGAATCATTGTAATAAATCAATACAAAATGTAAAAAGAATTCTTGTACTGGTGAATCATTGTAATAAATCAATACAAAATGTAAAAAGAATTCTTGTACTGGTGAATCATTGTAATAAATCAATACAAAATGTAAAAAGAATTCTTGTACTGGTGAATCATTGTAATAAATCAATACAAAATGTAAAAAGAATTCTTGTACTGGTGAATCATTGTAATAAATCAATACAAAATGTAAAAAGAATTCTTGTACTGGTGAATCATTGTAATAAATCAATACAAAATGTAAAAAGAATTCTTGTACTGGTGAATCATTGTAATAAATCAATACAAAATGTAAAAAGAATTCTTGTACTGGTGAATCATTGTAATAAATCAATACAAAATGTAAAAAGAATTCTTGTACTGGTGAATCATTGTAATAAATCAATACAAAATGTAAAAAGAATTCTTGTACTGGTGAATCATTGTAATAAATCAATACAAAATGTAAAAAGAATTCTTGTACTGGTGAATCATTGTAATAAATCAATACAAAATGTAAAAAGAATTCTTGTACTGGTGAATCATTGTAATAAATCAATACAAAATGTAAAAAGAATTCTTGTACTGGTGAATCATTGTAATAAATCAATACAAAATGTAAAAAGAATTCTTGTACTGGTGAATCATTGTAATAAATCAATACAAAATGTAAAAAGAATTCTTGTACTGGTGAATCATTGTAATAAATCAATACAAAATGTAAAAAGAATTCTTGTACTGGTAACTTAATAAAATAAATCAGTAACAAATGTAAAAAGAATATTTGTATTTGTGAATTATTGTAATGAATCAATACAAAATACAGGCGAGATATACTTATAAATTACCGGTATTTACTGTCGAGATATACTTATGTATTACCGGTATTTACTGTCGAGATATACTTATATATTACCGGTATTTACTGTCGAGATATACTTATGTATTACCGGTATTTACTGTCGAGATATACTTATAAATTACCGGTATTTACTGTCGAGATATACTTATGTATTACCGGTATTTACTGTCGAGATATACTTATGTATTACCGGTATTTACTGTCGAGATATACTTATGTATTACCGGTATTTACTGTCGAGATATACTTATATATTACCGGTATTTACTGTCGAGATATACTTATATATTACCGGTATTTACTGCCGAGATATACTTATATATTACCGGTATTTACTGTTGAGATGTACTTATATATTACCGGTATTTACTGCTGAAATATACTTATATACTACCGGTATTTACTGTCGAGATGTACTTATTTATTACCGGTATTTACTGTCGAGATATACTTATATATTACCGGTATTTACTGTCGAGATATACTTATATATTACCGGTATTTACTGTCGAGATATACTTATATATTACCGGTATTTACTGTCGAGATATTCTTATATATTACCGGTATTTACTGCCGAGATATACTTATATATTACCGGTATTTACTGCCGAGATATACGTTTATGATATCGGTATTTACTAATGTTGTTATAATTTTATCTTAACAAAAACATTTAAGATTAGTCTTTACGTGTGCCTGATACATGTTTAAATTCGAAACCTTCGCACTGTGATGATGTACACAAAGACAAAAAATTTAAAAAGAAAAAGAAAATCTCGAAAATCATTTTTTTAAAGAATTGTAAAATGATGAACGCTTTAGCAAAACATATTACATTGGTAATATTTTCATAATCGTGAAGGATTCTAAAACCCGAGGACAAATCATAAATATGTGAAACTATCATTGTATCGACCATCCATTGATTGTATGTTTGAATCACATTATTTGAAGAAGAAAAATGTATATATTGCTTAAAACGTGCCTAAAATACACAGCAAAAAAAAATAGTGTGACAGATATCCCAAAATAGCTTTAATGAGAAGTACGATGTTACACACACACGCACGCACACAACTATCCACCCAACCCTAATACAATCAAATATTGACCTAAAAACAGATAGCATATTATCATGTTCACTGAAGATTTTAATAAAGAAAAAAATCGTGTAGCGCAACATGTAAAGGCAAAGAACACTAACACTTGTTTCAGCAACCATGAAGGGTTTTAGAAACAGATAAAATATTTTGTTTATCACAATGGATAGATTACAAATTGTTATTTAGCACATACATTTCTCATGTTGTTTATGAATCTATTTCATCGATGTTTTGAATACAATTTCAGTGGTGATCTCGTGATACAAAATGTCTACCTTATTTATATATCTCTGAATACTTTCGTTATTCATGTTATAAATTCTTATTATTCGGTCAAGGTTTTGAACATAACTACTTAGTAATTGGTAAGAATGTTTTCTGAAGTTATAAAAAGTTAAGACGCCAGCTCTAACTTTTCTGTTCGCTGATTTTTACAAAATCAGAACATCTGTCAGCTTTAGCCTGACGTTCATAAATCATATGAGTTGCACTAGGTACACACATATGATCTATCGAGACCGTTCGTCTCTTTATCAAGCCACAGAATATCACACAAATTATACAGCTTACAATGAACATGAAACAGAGACAAAGTTATATACTAAAGCCGAGAACAGTGATATCAAATTGTCTCGGGCAGTAGGATACCAAAGGTTAGACAGAATCAGCGAAAAAGCATCTTATGATGATGTTGGATGGATGGTACGTTGATTAAAAACCCAAAACTAATAAGATCTGTTTATGAACCACTATGCCCCTAGTTGCAACAAAATTCTGAAGTTGGACATTAAAACTGTAAGGCATGTGCTAATTGCATGCACATTTCGTGAAAAACTGCATTGATACCATTCTCTATGGTTACATCGTTACTATTCTCTATGGTTATATCGTTACTATTCTCTATGGTTACATCGTTACTATTTTCTATGGTTACTATTCTCTATGGTTACATCGTTACTATTCTCTATGGTTACATCGTTACTATTCTCTATGGTTACATCGTTACTATTCTCTATGGTTACATCGTTACTATTCTCTATGGTTACATCGTTACTATTCTCTATGGTTATATCGTTACTATTCTCTATGGTTACATCGTTACTATTCTCTATGGTTACATCGTTACTATTCTCTATGGTTACATCGTTACTATTCTCTATGGTTACATCGTTACTATTCTCTATGGTTACATCGTTACTATTCTCTATGGTTACATCGATATTATTTTCTGTAGTAAGAAGAAACTATGGTAACAATAAGAATGAAAAAGATCTGAAGCAACGTTCAATGTCCGATTAGTGTCACTGTGAAACAAGTGGTTAATAACATGAGTACGTGGTATATATGGTACGTGTTTGGAACAAATAGAATTTTACAGCGAATATCAATCACTATAACAGTTTAACAAAAAGAAGTAACTCATGTTTGTTTGTTTGTTTGCTTATTTGTTTTTCTCAAAAGTATTCTTTAAACAGCTGTTACTAATATTTAAAAAAAACCACACACAACATGTTCTTCGTTTCTATAATGTAAATAAAATACTCACTATAACCAGAAAATAAAACACACAAAAAAGAAACAATGAAATTATCCAATAGTTTAACCCAAGTGTAAACAATACAGGTCAGTCTACAATCACGTCTCTACACGTTTACCAGTGGGCGGGTTATCGTCTAAATAGCATTGTAGTAGTAATCGTAAAATTAAACACACTATTATTGACATCTGTTTATATGTTATGTACAGGAATCAGCAAAAAACCATGTCTGTTTTTCAGTATCAAATTTACTATCAAACAATTCACCGGTCTGCAATTACCACAATTCTGCATACATGAGCCAATTCTTATTTATCAACTTGGACTTTAAAAAACCTAAGGTATTCGAATTGAATGCTTAATTTAGGAAATATTGTACAACAACAATATGTTTTACACCATATATATATGAGTACTGTCGATAAACATTGTTATATTGAATTATATTATTATAGGAAAAATTCGCTTTTAAATAACATAGTACAACTACATCGACAAACAAATGTTCAGCGGCACATACGTGTAAAGAACGCTTTAGGTGTGTGTGTGTGTGTAGATGTCTGTGTGTGTGTTGGTGTCTGTGTGTGTGTAGGTGTCTGTGTGTAAAGCATTGATTAGTGTGACACTATGAAACAAGTGGTGAATAATGTGACTTCGTGGATATAGGTATAAATGGTGCGTGTTTGGAACATCTATGATATAACAGCGAATATCAATCAATCAATACTTTTAGCAGAAAAAACACTGATCTTTGTTTGGTTGATTGTTTGTTATTTGTTTTATGTTTATTTTATTACTATCATTTTGTTAAGAATCCATTCCCAGCGCATGTTGCAGGTGATTAATAGCATATACCTCTTAAAAACTGAAGAAAAAAACAAACAACGATAACTTTTCTTCATTTTTCTATTATATCGACAAATATTTCTACCACATGGTCTAAGTCATGTTGTTGAATGTTTATGAAATAAGTATATAAACTACTCATTATAACCAGAAAACAAAACCAATGAAATTATCCAATAGTTTAACCCAAGCGTAAACTACACAGGTTAGTCTACAATCACGTTTCTACACGTTTACCAGTGGGCGGGTTATCGTCTAAATAACATTGTAGTGGTAATCGTAAAATTAAATACGTAAAGTCAAACATTTTACCAATCTATAATTACCACAATTCTGCATACATAAGCATATTCTTATTTATCAACGTGGAGTTGAATACTTAATTGAGGAAATATTGCACAACAACAACATGTTTTACACCATATATATGTAGATGAGCACTGTGGAAAATAGTAATATTTACCTATATGTAAATGTATAGGGACAATGATAACGAGATATCGCATGAATGATGTTATTGTAAGGAAGATTCGCATTTGATAACATGGTACTATATCTCTTTGCGTCAGCGTATGTTGTTCGGTTAAAGCACATGCGCACACAGCCGATATATACGACAAGCAAACGTTTAGTGGTACATTCGTATACAGAACGTTATAGGTGTATGTGTGTTAGTATATATTGTTAGGTGGCTTGTCCGGATACGTCAGTATAGTGGTCGTTATTACAGAGTACAGTATATATCAATATATTTGAACATTTATTACAACATTTTATATACTGGAAATGGACATGAATAGCGTTTCTTGAAAGGCGTATAAGTATACATCAGTGACATGGATTTTTCGATGTGTAATACTAAATGAAACTTACTGACGATAATTGTGTAGATTAGGTTCAATGATTTTCTTTGCGTCCTACAAGTGTGGAGTTCATGCTACTACAGGATATCGTGTGGAGTATTGCATTCCCCTAGCAATTCATTCCCGTTTGGATTAATAGCTTTATATGTGTGTATTGCATAACTATTTCTATAACAACGATAGTGAATGATAAACTTATATACGAAATTCGAAATCAATATCTAATATATATATCAATATTCTGATCATGTAATAAACCGCAACCAGGCATTGACATGTGACACTGTTGTGATAGGTGAAAGTTCACAACAAATATCGACTATTTTATGGAATATATATTATATGGACGAAACCGAGTGTAGTGCATGTCATCGAGATTTCACCTTCCATCTTTAAATTTATCATTCTCAAACTTTCTCATAAACAAACCAATATAATTGATAGAATCATTCCTCGGTAGCTGAGATGGGAAAGACTCGCAGGCGGCGAACTCGAAGATTTGTTTCAGGTTCTTATTCACCTTCTCGACGATCACGCTCTAGGTCGCGATCTCCCGAGCAACAAAGGACACGTTCATGTTCTACGTCACGACCCCAAAATCGACGATCAGTTTCTAGATCACGGAGTCGTAGCAGATGTCCATCACCCTACTATAGTAGTCGGAGTAGAAGTCGATCACCCTATGCATGGAGTCGTAGCAGAAGTCGATCACCCAACTATAGTAGTCCGAGTAGAAGTCGATCACCCTATGCATGGAGTCCATCACCCAACTATAGCAATCGGAGCAGAAGCTTGTCATATTCTGGATATTCAAGTGGTTCCTTTGGAGATTTATCTAGCCGCAGTGTTAGTAGGAGTTGTAGCAGAAGTCGATCACCACAAATAATGCGCTCTTTCAGTCGTAGCAGAAGTAGATCGTTTTCCAGGAGTCGTAGCAGAAGTAGATCGCGTGGAAGAAAGCGTCGCAGAAGAAGATCGTTTTCCAGGAGTCGGAGCAGAAGTAGATCGCCTGCCAGAAGGCGTCGCAGAAGTAGATCGTTTTCCAGGAGTCGTAGCAGAAGTAGATCGCCTGCCAGAAGGCGTCGCAGAAGTAGATCGTTTTCCAGGAGCCGGAGCAGAAGTAGATCGCCTGCCAGAAGGCGTATTAATAGAAGAGGTCGCAGAATTAACCGGAGAAGGAAAATCCAAAAGAAGAATAAAGCACAACAGGAACATGAAAAGGATTCAGGAAAACCCGTTGATATTGATGAAAATGTTACCGAATTTTTCTTTGCCAACGCTTCAGTAGATGAACATTTCAAAGCTCAAAACCAAAATCGTTCGAAATATATCTCGGGCTTCACATTGCTACACCAAAAAGGAGTAGAGCTGCATCAGCGAGTCCGAGTTCGTGCTTTAGCTGCCAGCTGGGCAAGAAATGACTTTAAGTTATCAACAGATTTCCTTTGTGACCGTGACAGATATGGAGTTGTGGAGATACTGAAAGCGTTACAAATATTGGATTCGGGAAGGTGTATTCGACAAAAAGAAAAACAATTAAAACGGCTTCAAGTAACGCCGGGGAAAGTGTCTCGATGCACAATTAAAAACCTGAAAAACAAAATCAATAATTTGAGACATTTACAGCCAAAACATGGATCTGCAAATGGACCAGTTTGTAAAAATGTCCGTAAATGGACAAAGACATTAAGAAAGCAAGAACTTGAGCTCTATGCCCTCCACCTGCCCAAGAAACCATGGAAGAAACTAGCAGATATTTGTCATTTGAACCCAGTTGATGATTTTCCTAGTGTACCATGGTTTCTTCCTTACTGTTTTGACCAACCAGCACCAAGTGGAACTGTAGTGCACGTTTGTAAGGATTTGAACAGAAAAAACATAAACGAAAAACTGAAAATATGTGACATTCCATATACCCACTGCAGGAAGTTCCGAAAATACTTAAATGTTGAGTCAAAAATCAAAATTGCAACATCAGAGCCTCAGCTAGACACTGTGCTGTGGTATTACGAAGACTTAGAATGCCGTCAGGTTGATGAAGTAATCATGCAACGGCTCGATACTGGGGACACAAGTAACCTACCGATAGGAAAACTAATGGATCGATTACTCACATTGAAACATTTAGCACGCGGATTCCGTTCTGGCAAGAGAACAATAGAAAAATACAAAATTCCTTTCATGAAAACATTGATAAACCTTGCTGATTCGAAACTTCAGAACATCAAGCTGAAGTTGGATTCACCTGTTGTAGTACTGGGAGATCGTTCAGCATCGATGGACATCGCGGTAAGAACTAGTTCTGTCATATCTGGAATTCTTTGCTCTATTTGTTCGGCAGACCTTGTCGTTTTCAACAATCGGTGTCAGCGCCCAACAAGTGTACCAGGAAATGTCGATGAAGCACTGAAGCTCGCTATGAAAACACGGGCACATGGTGGCACAAATCCGTCAGCGGCTTTGAAACCTTTTTACAAGAGGAAGAAGATTGTTAAAACATTCATTATTGTGACAGACGAAGAAGAAAACATTGGAAATTTTGCAGACCTCTTTGAGAAATATCATGCAGAGGTTTATCCAGCAAAGCTTGTGTTTGTCTCCTTTTTGGCTCAACACCAAAGAGGAGAAATGTGTACTAGATTGATGGAGAAAGGGTTCAATCCCTTACAGTTTGTACTAAATTCAGACAGACCCGATTTGACAAAATTAGAAAAACTGTTTGGGATCCTAGCTTCAGACAGTACTTCGTTCACCGAAGAACTTTCTAATTTTCAAAATGAAACCTCTGGCAACATCTGCTCCAGTGATACATAAACAATTCATATACGTTGTGTTGACGGCGTGTGTGAAAAGAGACTAAGAGAGATGTCACACGCAAGCCATATTAATTATTGGCTTCATCTGGTAAGGACTCATTTTCAACATGTATACGCCATTACTAAAATGTATATTTAAGTAAAATAGACAGTAGTGTAATTATTTAACATAAAGCGTATTAAACTTTACAGTGCATGAACTTTAACTCATGAGTTGATGAATTTGATTGATAAAATATTATTGATATATCTGTAATTACACGTCGCGTGCTCGCCGGATTCCATAATTGGACATTCAGTGACAGTCAGTAGCGATCTACTTGTTCAGAGTGTTACTTTACAAACTTGTTAATAAAGTTGCTGGTATTGTTCTCCCATAAAATGCGTCTTGATTTGAAAGGTGATGTAAACATTGTACATAGGACATTAATGAATTTTCATTTAAGATATTTTATGAAAAAACGTTTATAAAACTTCGAGACGAGTTTCATCAAATAGAATTTAAGATGAAAAAAAAGATACTTTTTATCATACAATACAGGAAAGCTACAAGCTATAGTGAACAAAATCAAACGACGACAGACATTTTGCTGTGGCATTTTGATTTCATGACGTAACATCATTGTCTATATCACTTTGGTGAATTGACTAGATATTAGAGAGATTATACGAGTCTTGGCATTTAACAACATGTTCAGATATACCTGGTACATGTTTTACAAGTATTTAGAGAATGTTCAGTAATTTACGGAACCTTGAGTAAACATGAGTGTCAGTGAAAATGATGAATGCTCCGGGAAAACAACTTTATTGGATATATAATTTTAACAACAATAACACAATACTGTAATTAAGACATTGCAAGCACTGCATTTGGAATACTGCACATAACTTTAGCATGACAAATGTTTCATTATTCTAATTGAAATGAAAGCAGAAATATGCAAAGGATATTCAAGGGCAACCATGCTGTTATTAAGGGTTCCACGTCGTCCTACATTTTGAATACTACACGTCCTCTTAATATGCCGATTGTATACAAGTTTCATTGTCTTGGTTTACATGGTAGCAAAGTTATGCTCCTGACATGAAGTCTGAATAAAGGGCAGCAGCAACGCCGTAATTGAGGGATCGCGGGTCCTGAATTTGGTACACTACACATCGTTTTAGTATCACAGAAGACAGCGAGGTACTTTCGTTGCAACAATTATTAGAAAAAATAGACTGATTTGGTATTCAGCCGGAATATTTGACCCCTGGTCCTATTGTCTTTATTCCTACAGATGCACACACGGTGTTTAGAAAACTGGTTTTGTATTTTATCAGCATTAATGGATTTCATTCATTCCAACCCAAAACCACAAAGAGTAGCTTAATATGAATCAATAAGCATTGCTCCTACAGCAGACGACTACGTATATCTACAATGATTTGATGAAATCGTCCTTCTTCCATTAATAACGATGAACATTTATAAATTGCAAAATGTCGTGTAACCGCATTCTAAATGTTCGGAAACCGCAATGGAGTTTAATTATACTGAATTCACTTCTAGAGTGACTTAATTTATCGTGTGTTATGTATATATTATACTGGTCTATGAGATATCTAGTTATATCATATTTACTGCAATAAAGTGAATAGCTCCATTCTGGAATTTCGTTATTTTTGTTATTAGTCTGTACATAAATCCAGATAAGTTGACCAGAACCTGTTTTTAAATCATAATCCAGAGTGAAGCTAAATAAAATGGCATCTTCTGTACTTTGAATGTTTCATCTTATGTTTAATTTTTAACAAAGATACAGTTTTACATCCAAAGTACACTACACATGCTCATATTTTCAAAATGAACAAAAAATACATACACTTCTGATACAGCTCATAACCATAAAGATTATACATAAAAGAATAGCCACACCCCCTCCCTCCTCCTCAAAAAAAGAGCGTAGCGAACAATAAGCAATATTGTCATATTATCCCCTATTAGTACCACAGCTGATGTTCGCCAAAATCTGCAAATTTGATTAAATGGACGTCGTATTTTTAAACCACAAAAGTGATACAAGTGATATTCTCACTTGGAACATCAATGTACTAAAAGTTGAGAGCATACGAGTTGTACATATTGTATCGATGGAATACATAAATCAGCTAGAATGGGTGTTTAAGTCATTTTCCAGAGGAATCATTTGACACGTCATTTAAATATTCTTTAAACAACCTTACAACTGATTGTCTCTAGCAACTCGCATCGCACCACATATCTCGATTACCCCAAGGAACAATTTTTCACAACGCGGTGTCGGTATGGAAATGTTTTGGGTCGTCTCACCTTTTTCAGAACCAGTCACTGCTTATAAAAAGACGCTATACCACGGGCGCTGTACCTTAACGCAGTTGAAAACAGATACATTCTCTTTTGAGCGTTTTATACAGTTCATCCATTATTGACGTAGCCAATTTCGTTCACGTGCTCATCTATGCCGTAAGTGTGACTAAAATTATGTCCACACAAATTAGAAACAAGTATACTTTAATCACAATGGTATTGATTTGAATCATTCCTACTTCGACCGTTACGGTACTTATAATTTCTCGCAAAGCTTTTCTGTCGACTCTATGTGGTGAGCATGTGTGTATAATGCGTGACACAACAAATGTAATCGGTGACCACAATAAATTTTATTTGTTTTGATGTGAAACAAAAATCTAAATCTAAAAATGTCCACAAAATTCGGTAATCTTTTTCTCGACTTATTTTCTTTTCATCGCGGAAGTCACATGATCCGTAGGAAAAATAAAAATACTGTAATATTTCTGCATCAAATCTACAACAGTAAAGAGCTGAACTATACCTGTTATCGCTACGACAGCTTTGTTTCCATCCAAATGTTGTGACAATGATTGCCATAACATCATATAAAACAATCCTGCATGAAAACATGGCCTCCGGGCTTATTGTCAATCCTGTACTGTTTGGCATGTAGTTCCGGTTGGCAACCTTCAGAGAGAACGATTTTTGCTCAGTGATGTTTGTAATACAATAAATCTTAGCTTGTTCAAAAATCATTTTAGTAACGATACCAGTAATTCATCATAATATTTATTGCTAATCATGATCATTTATCATAACAATAATTACTTATCATGAATCATAGTAGTAATCATTAATCATAATTATAATTTCTTATAATGTGGTATCCATCTAGGAACCATACCGCAATCTAAGACTTCAAGAGTGTTGGTTCTCCAACTTTGTTTTCTCCTTCAATTTCTTATAACTGTAATAATCATTAATCACAATATGAGTAATCCCAGTAAATATCATTTATCACAATAATAATCATTTATCATAAAATGATCATTTATCATTAAATATTCCTTAATCCCTGTAATAATCATTAATCCTTGTAAGGTTGGTTTCTAGGATGAAGCTCAACAAATACTGAAAACACAAAAACGGAAATGACCCATATTCAAAGTCACAGAGCTTGAATTTGTTAAAAGCTTTCAACTGCTTTTTCTGACAAAAAAAAAAAAAAAAAAGGCAGCGAAGCATGATTTTGCATGATAGTTCCTAGTCTCCCTGATGAAGACTGAAAACATTTGTGAGAAGAAATCACCTTGACCCATATTTAAAGTTGAAGGGGTTTAATTCATTAAAATTTGAAGGGGAGGAAGTGTTTACTTTAATACTTGGTGTTTATCACCAACATCGCTCACCTGGCATTCAATTTTTTTTGTGTTGCAAATCTTTTCATAAACACAAAAACATTTTATGTAATTAACATTCAAAGTAGTTGTCACGATTTCAACAAAGTTAAGCCCTGCTACATTGTATAAAAAAATGCTTTCTTTCGCTTTATCCAAGGAACCTATCCACCAAATACCATAATTCTAGGATTTTGATTCTAGGACTTCTGATTCATCATCAGCAGTCACTTTAATGCGACATTCCCTGTGACCTTGAATATGAATCAAGGTGGTTTCTTTTGCAAACTTCCAGCCAAGTATCATGATTGTAGGCCTCTTAGTTATCGGGAAGATGTTGCTTCATGGAGAGAGAAACAAACTCCGCACAATGGCATTCAAGCTCACTTAGCACTTTCGGCCTGGTAAGCTAAATATACACAGGTAAGTGGAAACTCATTTAAGTCTAGAGACCATGAAAGTTTTAGAACTGATCTGCATTGCTCATTGGTATTAATTTTCATTTTTAAAAATACTAAATACACTTTAATTGTTGACATTCAAAATATACCTTAATAATTCCTATTAAACAGTGCCCAGTGAGACTTCAGAAAAATCAGCTTTGAAAGTGTTTTTCAAGATGGTGGCCATTTTGAATTTAAAACATCTCAAAAACAACACAATCTTCCTAGTGAAGTCTCAGCCAAATCCAACATGCCAAACTTGAGAAGTGCCAAAGTTCACACTGGAGTAGTTCAGGGCATATGATAAATGACAGATAAAAACATGATGACTACAAATTATGATTACCCTTTGAGTCATTACCTATTCAAAGTACACAAGAAAGTCATCCTCTTTGCTTTATATTCATTTCATCTTTATTCAAATAATTTAACATCGTCATCCATCATTATTCAATGAAGTATTTTCTAAAATATCAAATATAGGAATGAATCATAATTAATGTTAATGATAGATCTGTCTACAAGCAGGACTAGCATTGGACATATTCCTAATACAATAAAACAACATGGGGCACAGACAATATACACTCCAGCCAAACAATGAACACATAACTATATGATACAGCTATTCCACAAAAGCATTTTCATTTATGAGCAACAGAATATCATTGTATGTTTCTTTCAAAATTGTATCCATCACTTTTCTATAAGGCTACTTTCAGATTTGTTGGACACTAAATCAAGCAGATACATTTATAAGTAGATATATCTACCAAATAGATAGATAGGTACATGTCTACCGGAGAAGATAAGTATTTGTGATACACTACCTTCTTTATGATAAACACTTTTTCCAGTGCCTTTGTAATGTTAATTTTAAGATCCATATAAAATTGTATACACTCTCAGGTGCTTCACAAATCATCCTCATCAACAGGTCTTATTAATGTTCATCATACAAGTGAACTACAGTTACCATTTTCAGCTATTCACACAGAATCATTTGATAGCTTTTAAATATGGAAACTTTTTGAAAGCAGTGTTATTTTTTTAACAGCCTATTACTAATTATATGTATCTGTTACATAATTGGTTACTGATCTCCTCAAGTTTCTAACAGAAACTGTAAGAGAGCCTCAGGAAGGTTCATTACTATATTTTCTATTTATCCTCTAATAAGCCCAGGGCTTAGACATAAATTTTGACTTAATGCAGGAGTGAGCTTATTGAAGGACAAAGAAATACATTTTGTCAGTAGTTGTCCTGGTGCAATAGATAAAATTCTGCTTATTACTATGTGTTTATCATCTGTTAAATACAATACCAACAATAAAATTTTCCTGTTCTACTTCTGATAAACAGATTTATGACAATACCTCAGATCATGTCATGTTAACTACAATACATATTATATTCTTTGAGAACTTATAAGCTGATGTTGTTATGTATTTTCACATTGTCTTTAATTGTTAACTCTTTGAATCTTCTTCATCCATTGGTTCTCCTTTTTCTTCAGCTTTTTGTTGACTTTCCTGGTTTTGTTCCTGAAGCTCCTTCTTAATCTGCCTATTAGATTCTAACAATTCCTCTATTCTACCATACAAGTTGTCATTCTGGTCCTCCAGTTTATTCATCCAGGTGTCCAATTGGTCCAATGTCTTATCAAGGTCTGCAAACTCTAAAATCAAATACAAAAGTATGGTAAAATCAAATTACCATTAATACTGTGTTACATCATTTCTATAAAGCATACAATGTATTTAAGGTGTACCCAGAGTGAAAATATGATCAAAAATCAAAAAGGTTAAAAACTTCATAAAAATTGACAGGCAGAATACTGAGATATTGATGTGTAAAGTGTACAATTATCACCTGTCCTTCTACTACTAGTCAGCCTAAGGGTGACATGAGCTGAATGGGACCTATTGGTTGTAATGTCACAAGTTCAACAATTGGCAGTAGCTGCCATGGAGGAAAGAAGTGAGGTCGAGAGTAGTTATGTTACGCAAGGTCAGAATGCAGATGAATGTTTTCTAGTTTTGAGGAATTAGATAATTCTGACAACAATATAATGTAGACAGTAAAAAGCCATATGTTATTTGTCAGCATTTGCAGACAGTTATCAGTTCAAACATATCTATTGTCAACCTTATCATGGACTTAAATCTAAGTCTGTGGTTTATTTGAAACCAAACAGATGACTCAAGAGTAACATTGTATTTGATGTATGTTGTGTCATAATTTTTATATTTCAAAGTTGTATACTATGGTACTACTACTGTCCAAAAATACAGAAATGTATCAGTGAAAATTATTTTCAAAATAATTAACATTTGTGTTTGCTGTTTTTGATCATTGATAAAATGTATGACATATATGTGTCATAATAACCTATTGACATCATTGTGCATTCCTTATGTAAGGTCTGCAATTAAAATATTTGATTTTATTTTCAAGTATTTAAGTATGAGATGCTAATTTATATTGACTGAAATACATATGTTGCTGTTTGTTAGAAAAATAGAGTTTTGTACTTGCGTATTTGTTCCAATTATTTTTATACATCTCAGTTTGTAAAAAATGGGGGTGTACTGTCATTTATTTGACTGAAATTTTAATTGGTTGGTAGTGTGTGCTGTATAAATTAAGGGTTCATGATAATAAAAAGTTTAATATCACAGTCCTTAGATTCATGAATTATGAAAACAGATTAATTTAGATTGCATCGACATGTGTGTTCAGACAATCACATGAAATAAATGTAATAATTTCATAATCAAAATTGTAAAAAGTCATTTCTACATTTATAGATATAACCCATAGAAGTAAGTGTCAATGGAATATATCACAAAAGTAGCTAAAAAGCTTGCATATTGAACACACAGTGGAAGCTTTCTGGTATATCTCTATAGTAGTGCTTTGCCAATGTTGATGTCACAGATGTTGGCTACCCATATCAAAGCAGTCTCTGTGGCATGCATTTTAGATAAATCACAGTATCTCGGAAACGGAACTAACTACAAAGTTTCTTGTTTTCTTGACCTTTTATTACATACTATGAAGTATTTTATAGCTAAATTTAGCAAAACACTCAGGGTACATTTCAAATCATTGAAAAATAAAGAAACAGAACTGGACTGATCTATTTAAGTCATGTTAACAGGACTCAACCAGGGA
The DNA here is from genome assembly GCF_031769215.1 of Ylistrum balloti. NCBI lineage: Eukaryota > Metazoa > Mollusca > Bivalvia > Pectinida > Pectinidae > Ylistrum > Ylistrum balloti. The sequence goes on along the minus strand of NW_026782116.1, from coordinate 94,024 downwards.
TATATTTGCCTAATTGTTATCATAGCCACCATAAGCAGAGTTACAGACATCATCCTACCCCAAAACCATTTCGCCTGAAAAAGCTATGTCGCCCCAAACATATTATTCAATTACTTCTGTAATGCGCGCTTGTATGACCTTCTTATAAAGACTTCAATATAAAGTTGTTTTTTTCGGAAGGTAGGCCCAACCAAGTCTCATATTCGGCCTCTTCGACTAAACACATCAACTAAGCTCACATAATTTACTCTGGCTCCTTGAGAAATTATTATGAGCTTAACAACCTATTACCTTTACTACATTCTTGAACTATCGTATCGATGTTTTCAACTTCACCGATGTCCAATTCATCTCCATCATAACTGACGCCGTTTTGCATATGCGATTTATTCTCGACCTCCTTGGAGTCGTCGGCATTCATATTGTTGTCTTCGGCCATTTTTAAGTCATGTGATATCACTGCAAGAGCTATTTTTTGATTGGCTACAGCTGTGGGCATCGACCAATCAAAACAGTCAGAACATCTCGCTTTACGTAGCATCTTGATAGACGACGCCATTGTAACAGCGTTAGCAAACCGGTGAGTAAAGATAAATCGGTAATCATCATGTCAATTATGCGCTTATGATTTTAAACATTATTTTATTTAGAGACGTTTGGCACGAATGTTTCTTTTGTATCAGTTATTTTGGGTAAGGAATGCCAAAATAACCCGGTAAACAATGGAGATCCTGAACCGGTATTGAGAATCGTTGAACTATTATTCAAATTTCGATGACTAGGAATGGTCTGGACCTAGATCGTCTAGTATATTTGGGTTTTAGTCAGCATCGGGCGTTGTAAAGATGAAACGTGATCGTTAAATGAATAATTAATAGGAAAATTGACATTTCGTACCGACAGGATTAACACTTTTGTTTTTTAACAGATCACACAGGAAACAAAATTTAAGATATGGCAGACAACGAGAACGAAGCTGAACTTTTGGACTACGAGGAGGAGGAGAATGAGGCTACTGCCGATGGAGCAGGGGATGTACAGCAACAAATAAAGAAAGATGTTAAGGGTACATACGTATCCATTCACAGTTCTGGATTTAGAGATTTTCTTCTGAAACCGGAGCTGCTCCGAGCCATTGTTGACTGTGGCTTTGAGCATCCCTCAGAAGGTACATGATTTGTCCGTTTTGGAATGAAAAGTGAACTTTGGTTAAAAGTGATTAACCATGGGGCTGTAGACAAGTTTGGAACACCCTCGGAAAGTTCAGACTGTCGTTCAGACGTTTTTGTATTTGATAGTGCTCCTTACAAAAATCATTATCATTTTGGGAATTCATATATAGATAATTGCACCTCTTTGGTTATCACTGATAATATGTGCCTGTTACATTGTAATGACTCGTACAAGTATAATATTTCAAGTTCTGATAAATAATTCAAGGGAAATCACTATATTAATAATGATGATAAAACGTTTCATTGTATTGGGTGCACTTTTTCCAATCCATGTTCGCTAACATTATTCTTGACTTGTGATTGCCATGTGAAACAATTAATGATTCTTGTTTATAAATATTTTGCAACTTTTACTTGTGGCAGTGTTAGACTATGCATTTCTCTTTTACAGTTCAGCATGAATGCATCCCGCAAGCAATTTTGTCAATGGATGTGTTGTGTCAAGCTAAGTCTGGTATGGGAAAGACGGCCGTGTTTGTATTGGCAACTCTTCAACAGCTAGAGCCTGTGGATGGTCAGGTGTGCATTTCTACAGTTTGAGTTTACTTAATATTGATGGTCTTGGATACATTTTATTACTTTGAAATATACATATTTGATTATTAATGTGAATTTTAGGATGGATGAATATGCTATTATAGACCACGTCAAAGGTGTTATCTGTATTTGATTAGTATGTTTGATATACATCCAAGAGACCTAAAAATTATATATATGGGTACAAAACACATTAAATCTGCCAAAATCGTTTTCCAGAAGAGGAGGAATAATTAGTCTCAATAATTTTTTATTTGTAAGGAACGTAATGAAATTCATATTCTTATTTTTGTTGTTGATTTAACAAATACATTTACTTTCTTTCCTCAGATGTTTTGAATAAACCTTGGCCACAGAAAATTAATATTTGCCCTGATCATTTTTACTAGGTGTCTGTGTTGGTATTGGCACATACTAGGGAACTTGCTTTCCAAATCAGCAAAGAGTATGAACGGTTCAGCAAGTACATGAACAGCACAAAAATAGCAGTCTTCTTTGGTGGGATGTCGGTTAAGAAAGATGAAGAGGTCCTGAAAAAGAACTGTCCACATATTGTGGTGGGAACTCCAGGGAGGATTCTAGCACTTGTACGATCAAAACAGCTTGTTTTGAAGCATGCAAAACATTTTATTTTGGACGAATGTGACAAAATGTTGGAAGAATTAGGTAAGTGTCTCTATTTTAGAAACTCAGCAGATAGTCAACAAATAGTCTATGTACGAAATTCAGATTGTTTTAAACTTAAATGGCAAAACATCAAAATAAATCCATGCAAAATAACAGCTAATACCAGTTATTTTTCAAAGGTTATGACCACTGAGGTTATTTACATGTTAATTTTAATTTTTCAGACATGAGACGAGACGTTCAGGAGATATTCAGGGCCACTCCCCATGAGAAGCAAGTCATGATGTTCAGTGCCACCCTCAGCAAAGATGTCCGAGCAATCTGCAAGAAGTTCATGCAAGATGTAATTACTGTACAAAATTCTTTACGTCGACTCGTTTCCTGAAAATGGTTCCCAGTTCTAAATTGCCGTCACCTTTGATAGCAAAAGTTAGATTTCATAAGATAGGCCCAGTACGCGACATTATAGTATCTTCGCCTGTCAGAAAATACTGCAATGCGTGATGGATCCTGAATAGATTTTCAAGAAGTCTTTCACAGAACGAAAAAAATATAGCAAGCGTTCAGGATTAACAAGTTTTAACTTTGTTAATTTTAGAGTTTAACAGATTTTTTTTAATGGTAAATTTTTGGACATTTTTTCTTGGAAATTAAAAAAAAATAGATGCTATTTGGGAGAAATACCTACTTGCATATAAAACAAGATCTGCCATTTAGAATATCTACATGGAAGAAAATGGTATAGGGATGGTCGTTACATCGCAGTTAATAAGGTGTTATATTGTCAAGATTAGAAAGACGCGTTTTAGGAGTTAGGGATGCGGAGAAAGAAGATCATCATCAGAGGCACACAAAGTCCCTGCGCTCTCAAAGCAACGGGCTAGTTGTGTCTCACCTAGTTTTTAGAAGCGCGACATAGATAAAGATACTTGCTGTTTCAAGATCCGAGTAATCAACAAATTAGGTCGGTGTCGGGGATGTCCAGATGCTGGTGAGGAACGCGAGTATGGCAATGTAAAGAGAGGACTTCACATGTGGAGATGAGTGGAGTTTAATCGTCACCATGGTTGTGGCCTTCCAATGGGTGTACCTCTTCAAAGACCAGCTCCAGGCCTAGCCTGTATCTTGCCGAGATGTACGATACCCAACTTATTGGTGGGCACTAGCTGATTGTCAAATATCAGCTTGTCCAGCTCCTGTTGGACTAGGGGTGGCAGGATGTTTGCTTTATTTAGCAAATATATTCTGATTTCATATCTTGAAAATGAAAATAGAAATATTAACATGAATTTCTTTTGTTTGGCTTTGGAATAACTTTTCATTTGAGAGAGAAAAAAAATTTAAATATATGCATATATATATATAATCAAGTGTAGTTTTGAAAAATCTCATCTTTCCTTGGAAGTTGGGTTAGAAACAAAATGTGCAGTGACATTTCTGTTATCTTTGGAATTCCAATTTCTAGAGAATTGTTGGTAGCTAACAATACATGTTATTGCAGGAGAAGTTTTTTGCCATTGTATTTTCAGCCTATGGAAGTGTATGTGGATGATGATTCCAAGCTCACCCTTCATGGTCTACAGCAGCACTATGTAAAGCTGAAGGACAATGAGAAGAATAGGAAGCTTTTTGAGCTTCTTGATGTTCTTGAATTCAACCAGGTATCAACATGGTGTAAATTTTCTACATAAACCCCCATGCCCCATTATTGCCAATTTTCACAATAGAACCTGAATTTCAGAAATATGCTGTAGTGTTGTATGGTTGTTATTTTTCATTTGGTGCTAGTTAATAATAAAGGCATGAGTTTTGTATATATGTGGTTATGCCGGATTACAGTTTGAATATTTCTAATCTGGAATTGTAAATGATAGTTGATTCGTAGTACCCAAAAGATTGAAATGTACTTTCGATTACCTTTATTACTTTGATGTAATTGCTTTGAATGAAGGATTGATATTATAAATAGTGAAGTAACTTAAGTGATAAGTAGAGCATATAGGGATTGATCAGTTTAGGACAAAAATGTCAGAAATAGGGGAAAATTGGTGAAAAATGATTGCATATCGAAGGAACAAACTTGTGATACATCTTTCGATGATGACAAAAGTCGTGCACCACTCTTACTTGCTAGTGGGGACAAAACGATTACCACCTTTGTCTGAGATCGTAGTGTAAGAAAAAGGTATTTCCCTCTGATTCTTAATATGTGGTGTTGGCCAAAAAACCTACCATTATTTAAGACCTACATTTGAAGCATAGAGTGTGTAGAGGTGAATGCAATAGTCTTATCTGTAATCCCTAATTAATACTTAGTCAAGATGCAGTTATTGAATTTATCAATTGAAATATCCACATCGGAAAAAATTGAGACAAATTATTTTTAAAGGAACGTTTGTCATTGTTTCTAGTTGTTATAAATTTGATTTAAATGCTGTATTAAAACTGATTTGATAAAAGAGTTTGGCATTTTTGAAGACGAGCAGAAGCATTATCAGTTTATATATTGAACATCTGTTTAGGAGAAGAATTTTCAGAAATCTGACAAGTAGTAATAAGATTATTGCACATCAATTCAACAACAAATGCATGACACATGCTCCAGTGATGACAAAAGTCGTGCACCACTCTTACACATTAGTGGGGAAAACACGATTACCACCTTTGTCTGAGATTAGTAATGTCAATGTCTGGTCTCTAAGTTGTTTCTTATAATAAAATCAGGTTCTGTCCTCCGATTAATTAATTTTATATGAAATCGGTCATTTACTTTCCATTGTTCAATACCTGCAATTGTAGTTTTTATTGCAACTTTAACATAATTATGTTACCTTTAATTTTAAATTTGTCAAAATGAAGCAAACTACCTTTAAGTTGAAATTTCTACTGCTTTTTTTTTTCAAGGAAACTTTTTTGCTACCTCTGAACTTCAATTTTGCAGACTCCGTTCAGAATTTGTGCGTTACATAATTAAAAAATTTCGCGGAACTTTACCATTTGGTAGTAGAGATTGTGTACAAAAATATTGTTTCAAATAAGGTGAATTCGGTGCATAGAAGGTATTAAATATCAATTTTACACACTTCAGTGCACATCTACCAATGATGACAAAAGTCGTGCACCACTCTTACTTTTAAGTGGGGACAACACGATTACCACCTTTGTCTGAGATCACAGTGAAACCATGTTTCTTTTTTTTTCATTAAAAACAAAAAAATTCTCCTGTCTGGTTAGTTCCTTGTGTGTGGAATATTTCATTAACTGCTCTTTTTTTTTTTTTTTTTTTTTTGTCTTCTTCATAACTCCACTTTCTCTATTTCTGTTTTGGAGATTTCTATTTGTCAGACTTTCCTTTATTTGGAGTTATCTTGACATAATTCTATGCTCCAAAGAAGTGAGCTTCACATCTCTACCAACAAGTATTCCATACATTTTTCATATTTGTAATTTGCCCAATATTTGAATAATGTGTAATAGATAACAGTTAAGTTCAGCTGGTTTTTGATGATCCAGACACTACCTAAAATTCAAGCATTTTTGCTTTGTAATCCAGTCATGAACAGATGTAAGAAATTGTGCTCAACATAGTGCTGAAAATTGTTGGAATAATGTTAATGATAAATTGGAAATTTGTAGTGATTTGTCAACAGACGGGTTTCATTGATTGAGGTACTATGGTTTGGTGGCAGTAATGTGTCCTGTTCAGATATTCCGTCTTGGTTTTTCTTCAGTCATTATGTTGAGAAGTCTATCTTTTGCACCACTCTTACATTCTTGCATGTCAAAGGACACAATTGCCATTTTCTTTTGAGGTGAATTCAAAGTAGATACTGCACTACTTATTAAAATATGTTGTCACATGATGCATTGTAGTGTTACATTCTACTTTCCCAATTTACAGGTTATAGTATTTGAAGTCTGTTCAGGGAGGTTTGACCTTGTATCTATAGATATATTGTATGGATGTTTTCAATTTCACAGGTGATAATTTTTGTCAAGTCCGTCCAGAGATGCATGGCCCTGGCACAGTTGTTAGTGGAACAGAACTTCCCAGCTATTGCCATCCACAGGGCAATGACACAAGAGGAAAGGTACTAGCAGAATTTTTTTATTTCCTTGTATCTAGTCTTGGAGAGATATCCATCAATAATGTCTTATGAACACTCCAGCATCCACAGCATAACCAGCCCAAGAAAGATTTTAGTAGTTTCTGGATTTCCAATACAAGATGTCTTTCTACTTCTGGACAATTGAAACTCAATATGAATACAATTGGTTTTTTTTTACGTATGGGGGAAATCTTCCTGTAGGCAATGTGTTGCATATCAGAAGGTCAATGTGACCTGTATTTACACATTGACACAAAGGAAACATTTCGTGACATATTTACTGAATATTCATATAGGATTGCTCCTTTCAATATCCTGAAACCATTCTGCCTCTAAATTTCTTTACATATTTCTTTCATCATTTTTCAGATTATCTCGCTACCAACAGTTTAAAGATTTCCAGAAGAGAATTCTAGTGGCCACAAACTTGTTTGGACGTGGAATGGATATTGAGAGAGTGAACATTGTTTTCAACTATGACATGCCTGAGAATTCCGACACATACTTACACAGAGTAAGTTTATACTTTTATCATTTTGAATCACTTAAATGTAATTTTCTGGATGTCTTTGTGGAACAGAAAGATGTGGAAATAGAAAAAAAAAATCTTACAAGTCTGTTACGACAAGATTAGATAATTGATTTTGAATTAATTCAATAGACATGAACAGTGTAAGTATGTGAAGATATGGTGTTTAAACAATAAATTGTTTCTTGAAATGGGATTTTAAGAATCACGATATATTTTGAGTACATTCATTCATTCAAACTGAAATAAAAATGTTTTTATCACAAGTCCAGCTTTGCATAAGATTCATGTTTTTGAACAGTTGCATTTGTAAATCATGTCAAATACTTTAAATGGCATCTCTATCGTGAAGGTGGCACGTGCTGGAAGATTTGGTACCAAAGGTCTTGCCATTACATTTGTCTCTGATGAAAATGATGCCAAGGTGTTGAATGATGTTCAGGAGCGATTTGAGGTTAACATCACAGAACTACCAGACGAGATTGACATCTCTTCATATAGTAAGTAGAATTTCAAAATTAATTTTCTACTCGCAGTTTTGGTATCTTGCCAGTTTACAAAATCCATGTGTTTGGGTAGACCTGTACCACAAGAAGTATTCTTTCCACAATACAACAAACTGTACCTCATGTTTTTAAATAAGATTGAAAATGTTATTAACAAATGTATTTTCTTTCTTTTTCAGTTGAGGGTAGATGAACAAAATGTGATATCCTACAAGAGTGAAGTTACTGTGTTGGACTTATCATATGTACAGTGTAAATAACATTGAGATCATTTCTTGTAATTTCATAACAACTCGCCTTCATCTGCCTCGTTCATTTAACGACTGTGATTTCTGAACTGCAAATCATGATACAAGAGGAATATCGTGATGTTAAAAGACCAATTCCGGGGTTTCAGCAATTTGTGATGAAAATCAGGAAGACAAGAATATATACTTTGTGAGGAACAAAACTTTACATTTTGTTCGTTTCTGGGGTTGTGTTTTCCTTTTTTTTTAAAGGGGGGATTAGTAGTGATAAATGTATTTAAGAAAAATAAATGGAATAAAGAGCTAGAGATTAAAATATGTGTCACTATCATCTTTGTTCTGTTCTTTTTGCACGAAATATATTACTATGCCAGATTTGATAGAGAGATGAATCTTTCTTTAAAGATGCCTTAGTATGTATATTATTTGTTCCATTTTCAGTAGCATTTCATGACATTTTTTCTCCTCGAGTTGATTTTAAAATTTGCTAAAATTGAAAAGTGTTGATTCAGAAATTGACCCCAGGATTGTTAATTGTAGATTACTTTTATATTATGATGAAAAGAATTTTTTTTAAAAATGGCTATCTTTGATTTAAGAGTCGTGAGATGTATTTGATAGATTACATAATGTAGTTTCCCATATTAAGTTCAGTGTAGAGATATATTTGGTGTGAAGGAAGAAAAAACAATAGCTGCCATCATGTCCAAAGAAGATTAAGAAATTGAGAAGATACTGATGGGATGGATTTTGAACACCTATGATGCAATACAGGAAACAATTTAATAATGGTTATAGAATGTAAGGAATGGAAAGCATTGTTTTTATCCTGTTACCATTGACATCCTAGGTATTTTCGACTACTTGTTGCTTTTTAAACATTAAAAAAAGTACTATTAATTGAATATGAATAAACAGAAAAATAAATACTATTCTCAAGGGTTGTAGTTTAAAACCTGAAGCATTTGTTAGCTAAATAACTTGTTGGCAAAATTTGATACAGCTACCAGGATTCTTGCATCATCTGACCAGAAGGGTTAAGATGACCTATAGTCATCATTCTTCGTCGGTCGTCGGGTGTAAACATTTTCTTGAAAACCAAATTTGGTCTGATGCATCAGTGGGTGAGGATGGTCATTTCTTGCATTCAAAATTTTGATTAGATCCCAAGGGGTCAAGGGACAGGGCTCAAAAGGGGGAGGTGCTGAAATTAGATTATAAACTCTACTCCTTTCTGCATTGGTGGATTTCAACCATCTTTGGCCCTGATTCATCAGTTGATAGGCGATTATTTCTTAAATTTGTTTGTCCATGGGATAAAACCTCAAAATGTATTTTGATTTTGAATTTGCTTCAATAATTGTTTAAGTTTTTCCTGTTCAATTTTACTCCGGCTTTAATGCAGTTGACTTAGAAATCTTCTTGACTTTAAGACTTTTTGATAGTCAACACGTTCCAGACAATAAGTATTCATATCAAAGTGCTATTTATGAGAAAATCAAGCATACTTTTTTCATTATCCTAAAAAAACCACCTCTTGATTTAGAATGAAATGGTATGTTGGCCCCCTAATACCTATTTTAATGAAAATACGAATTGCTCAAATTTTGATCAAGTGTTATATGACTACTCGCTGCATACGAGAATTGGGGAGCGGGGGCTATAGTATGATCCATCATTGTTTGCTTAATTTGTTAAACTTCACACTTAGAACTACATATCCAACAGACATGTTGGATATTCAGGATTGCAAAGGGTAAAGTTCAGAGTGCAGAGCTGTTTTTAGAAAAATTGAAAGGCTTTAATGACTTCATATTCCTCGAAAGATTTTGTACAATCACTGTACTGAAGGAATTACAAAGAGTTGTTAAGGTTACCACATTGTTAGAAAATCCTTATATCAAAACTTTATTCTTGGCCTTATTCTATGATGGAGTCCGATAAGTTTAAAAAGGACAAGTTTTAAGTTTCAGGATTGTAAGGTATCATGGTGACCAATTCTAATGACTCATCTGTGTCTGTAAACAATTTTCGACTTCTACTCAAAAATCCCTGATCAAATTTCAATGAAATTTTGCAGAACATTTCCTTTGCAAAAGACGAACCAAAACTGAATTATACAGTCCCAAACCCCCAGGGACCTGAGGGGCAGGGCTAAATGGGGTCATATTGACTCTGATTTAAAAAATCTTCTCAAGGCCGAGATATGGTAGAATCATATGCTCTTCATGAACGGAAGAATCTTTAGGTGCTTTACCAAAATTGTGAATTTCATGGCCCAAGGGTCTCACATTTCCTTGTGTTGAGGGGGTAAAGTTGACTATAGTTTGTATAGGAAACCTAGATTTTTGAGCATAATTTGTTTAATTTTCATTGGAAATATTTCAGACTTGGTTAGAATTATGAGTGAAGGATAACTGTGTAATGTTTTGCCCTTATTGATCCTGGCTGACCTCCAGGGACTGATGGGCGAGGTCAAATTGACTTAAATTTCAATATTCTTCTTCTCAAACCCAGATATGATAAAATCAAAGGCTCCGCATGGATGGAAGCATCTTAAGGCGTTTTACCAAAATAGTGAATTTCATGGCTCAAGGGTCTGGCATTTCCCTGTGGGGAGGGGGTAAATTTTACTATAGTTTATATAGGAAAACTAGACTTAATTTTACTGTAATTTTCATAGAAAAATTATTATTTTGAGTGTAGTGTTGGTTATTTCCCACTGAAAGTAACTTTATAAGAATTATCACTATAGGATGACAGTTTTGATGGCATGCATGAATTGGCACTGGCTTACATTATTCAGTGTCACAATTTTTATCAAATTTTCACATGCTTCGAAAAGACCATATCTTCTTGGAGTTTTATTGCTGTAGCATCAAGGTAACTATTTTTACAAGGGCTTAAGTGGCTTCATTCTTTGAGGAATAGTCAAATTTGAAGAGCAGCAGGGAAGGTTGAAACCTGACAGGATTTTTAATGTTTATGATGCCTTGTTCCATCAATGCTGTGTGATAATATAATTGTAATTATCCAAGCTTTAGTGGTGATGATAAAGATTTTACAAAACACTAAAATCAATTAAAATATCTTTATTCTGTTGTAATATTTTTTAAAGTAAAAACACATGGAATGAAACTAGAAACATAAATACTATAACAATGAATGAACTATTTGATGTTGTACATGTACAGTGAAAATAACAAGGATTAAGTAATGGTTAAGTTAAAATAATTTCATCTATACAAAGGTATATACAACTTTCAAATAACAATTTGTGCTCTCCTTTGTTCTTTATCAGTTTGATCAAAATCACCATGGCTTTGTTTACTAAGTTAAGGCATAATACTGAACTTTGTAACAGCTGATTTTAATCAAGAGTGATTAACCATAATCTTCACCATAATTTAATTTGGTGTGAGTCATTGAAACATTTTATAAATTCAAACTGAATAGGTGATAAATTGGTGTTCTCACCTTGACCTTCATCTATGTTAAACCTGTTGAGGTTTGGAGACCCATCAAAGGTCAAGGTCACTCGAGTCAGAAAATTCTCAAGTTGACTCCAAAAAAATACACTGAAGCTTAAGGTCAAGGTTGCTATTGAGGCATTATAAAATCTCTCCCACAGTACTTTGTGGTACCTTATATTTGTTACAATGAGTATTGTTCCATCTGAACACTGACCAGGAAGGGTGTTTTATATATAATAACAAACAGCATAATGGTGTTGACAAAAAATGCCTCCATGGTTTGTCTAATTACCTTCAAGAGAAAAAGAATAGAGGAGGTTTGAAAGGTTATTTTTGGATTAGGAACACAGTGTATATTGATAGGACAGCTGGTATTACAAATAACAATGTGTGGCAAGCATCATACAACTTCTACACTGGATTTAGTGAAACTATATACATGACTGAAATGTAGTTTAAATGAAGAAAAATATCATCAAAATGACATGCTCAAAAACTTGCATGATTTTGTAACTAAACAGATCTTCGTAAAATAAAAATTTGTTGAGAGATTCATAAAGTTTACCATGAATGTAATCACCTTGATCAATCATGATATCAAAGTTCCTTTTTTCTGCAGAAAACCAGAAATTTTGGTACAAAAATGGAATGCAACAGATCTATATATAAACATATGTCGTTGGTAAAGCAATATGATATATGAAGTGTTTCCTTGTTCCCATGCATACACCAGAGATGTGATTTAATCCGTCCTATACATGTGTGATATTCATCTAGCACTAATAATTAGGTAAAATGACAGACGGAAAAAGGCTTAACAATATAAAGGAATAGCCAGCGATTTCATGGTCTTACATCAACAACCTGATAATCACTGACTTTGGTAGCTTTTAACTAGTCATCACTTGATTACACAAAAAGACAAAATTCTGTGTTATTAACTCTTCAATTTTACAGAACCATACTGACAGGACCTTGCATCTGGCTTTTAATGAAAGCACTGTTTTGTTCTAAGTAAATAGAATTTCTGTATGCAAGGGTAAACATCCAAAAGCCATGGATAGCATCATGATACATTATGTATATATAATTATAAAGTGTATAAAAACTTTAAGACCTTTGAAGGATGAAAAGCTGCTAGTTAAAATTCATCATAGTGGGTATGTATTAATAATAATATAGTATTATTTTCATCAAACGTAACATTATGTATATATAATTATAAAGTGTATAAAAACTTTAAGACCTTTGAAGGATGAAAAGCTGCTAGTTAAAATTCATCATAGTGGGTATGTATTAATAATAATATAGTATTATTTTCATCAAACGTAACTTTTCTGTAGGATAGTCAATAATACAAGTGTATATAACTAAAAATACATACGCCTCCAGAAATGATGACATAGTTCATATTTTAGAGAGAAAAAAAGCATGAAAGTTAATGACATATATAATGTAAGAATAATGCTGATAATGGCTATGGACGGAAGATAGTTTTGAGGTATTTATCTATCACATTGAACTCAATATCAATAGATTTTCAAAGGGAAAAAAGAAGTGATTGAGGTGAAGCTCAATAGCAATAATGCTAATAAAAAAATTGCTGAGGTTAGTTGTGGTTGAATAAAACATCGCTGAGTTAGAGGTGATGAAGAGATAACTGATCGTTCTTTTTCTTAACAACATTATCTGTTAAAAAGTTAATGTACACTGTACATTCAATAAAAATTTTCTTCGACCCAAGGCGATGTGGTTGTGATGGATAATTGTGGATTCCATCGCCGACTTGTGTATGCCCCCCCCCCCCAACTTCAAAGTCAAAATAAATAAATAAATAAATAAAAAATATAGTACTTTTTAATGCAGTATGAATTATCGGCATATATCAGAGGTCCCAGGTATCGTAATTCTTTGTTACATTAATAGAGCTTGGGCTTAAACCGAAATATTTTTGAGCCAACCCTCCCCCTTTCAAAATAAATAAATAAATAAATAAAACTAGTACAGAATGACTATATGACTATATTCACTCTTAAGATGTTATGAATTCTCCGGTCCCAGTGATCTAATCAAGAAAACTTCAGTGTGAACTGGTGCTGATCTGACCCTGTTGCTATATTTGGAGTTTATGGCTGAACACAGACAGTATTTTACAGAACACAGAATTGTATACCATATAATCTTACTTTTAACACTTCATTTTTCCCTTCCCAACTCCTGCTTCATCTGACAGCTCTTGTAGCTTTAATTCCTATTCCCCTCCCTCACCCCAAACAACAAGTCTAGTTTTAAAACATCTTCTACCTTTCTGTACCACATGGATTAAAGAATGAAATAGAGTATAAAGGCTATTAGTAAAACAATTTTAATTTCATTAAGTGTATTTTGGAACCTCCACCAAAACACACAGTACAGTCATCCACTAGTACATGTATAATTATTATATTTAATGTGCACTCTTAAAAAGATGTCTTTCATCCTTGTTTTCATTCATCCTTTCAATCATTCATACATCTGCTGCATCCTCCTTCCTGTCTCTAATCATCATCCAGACTTTGTAGCTGTTTGTCAATCAATTTTTGACGAATTTCATTGGCTCGCAGTCTCTCCTGGAGTTCTTGCATGCTGTCATCAGAAAATGATCACCTTACTGAGGTATTCTATCATATACATGATCAATCAATGATTAATCTCAATAGAGGTAGCAAGTTACAGTATTTCAAAAGTACTATATCAACAGGGACAGTATGGATGTATTTACATTATAAAGTCATATTATAAAATATCATTGTTCTGTGATAATACACAAGTCAACGTTTATGTATTACACACTGATTGTATGTTAAGCTAATGTTGGGCCTCGAGTTGTATCAGCGGGAGTGTTATACTATTGTGGAAAAATAGAAAGAAGGTAAATCAAATCAATGCTTACATGCCATTGTTGGTAATAGTTAATGAAATTCTTAATAGAAAGTAATAGTTACAAACTTGAGAGATTATTGTTAATCCTAAGGTTCCTATTATCAAGTTATTATACAGACTCAAACTTGATATTATGAATCCATCATTTATATTACACAAATCATGGGTTCAAACTATCTGCTGATTTTGAATGACCAGATATTTAATACATTAAGAGTAGACGTCGTTCAAATATTTGCATGCAACCTTCAAAGTTTATAACCAACCCAAAATATACAATACAATATCACTTAACAGTATGTTACACGTAAAATAATATTGGACTTCTACGTAATTCAGACAGAGTTGTTCACTATTTAAGTAAATTTGACTTTAGTGGCTATGAAAGCTGGTAAAGCTCATTCATATGATGAAATTTATACCCCTTCATGGTTTTGGGTAAATATGACTCAAGCATCTTTGGGTCTGCTTCGCTGACTTAGTATTCAATGTTCATCAAAATTAGAAATATATTGAAAAATACACCACTGGCATTCAAAGTTAGTTCATCCAATTGATATTAACTAATTTCCATAACAATAACTAATACTGAATTAATAATAATAATTCAGAAATCTTGTCAGACTTCATCCAATGAGCCTGTCTGCCAGATACCATGATTCTGCACCATTCGGTTAGTCAGAATAGTTACCTTAATAAAGATCAAGGTCATTTCTTACTGGCTTTTGTCAGGCTTTTTTCTAGGAACCTATCACCCAAATATCATGCTTCTGCACCTTTTGGTTAGTCAGTAGAAGTTTTCTAAATGGAAAAGTTGACACCCGATGGATGGATGCCATGCCACGGCGTAAATTCACTTTGCCCTTCAGGCTCTGTGAGCTATAAAGTGGCAAAGATATAAGCACACTAAACCCATGTGTCAATATAATTCATATGAAAAAAACTGATAGTTCGACACAGTAGCACCCTTAAATTTTCTTGATTTTAATGAGTATATACTAGTAGATGTAATTATTGACATACCATTGTTCTGGTTCAAGTTGACCTTTAGAGTGTTCATTAAAGAATTGGTCACCAAAATTTTTGTCTGTAATAATCTGGTGATCTCCAGGACTCTGACCATACATCATCATGGCTGTAGTGGGCTCTGAAATGATAAGTAAGGAAACATTTTTGCTCCAATATCACATTTGTTGAGACCCTGTACCCTACAATTTAGTAATATCTTAAACGTACTGTTATGTACCATGCAGTATTTATAACTGAATACACCTATAGGATTTGTGATACCAGATTTAAACATTTTATAAAAACTAGAAATCCTTACCTACTTAATTTAAAAGGTATCTACTCACCATGCTCAAACTCTCCAGGAAATTGATCAGATTGTCTCCCTTTCCTGTTTGTTGGTGCCTGCCTATTTACAGCCAGATGACCTTGAGGGAATGGCTGGTTTATGTTGTTTGCTCTCTGGCTTTGGTTGTGTTGTTGCACACCATTAGGATCATTAAAGTTTAAATTTCTAACTGGTCCATGGCCATTGCTATGAGCTGTAACATCATTTTTAATGTGTTCATTCTTATTACTGGATAAAGTAGTCACTTTCTCAACATGATTTGACCTTGAGGGATCCTCAGGGTCAGGCATCACTTCCTTTGAATTTCCAGGGAACTTTTGTTTTGTTTGATCAGAGGAATGAGGAAACACACTCGCCTGATTTGGATCATCTGATTCAGAATCTTGTTTCCCTGAAAAACTGGACATGAGCACAGAACTCTGATAAACAGAGCTAGCCCTATCACCTTGGAAACTCTCTATTGACCTTGCTGCAGCCAACGACCTTTCCATTCCTGAGATTCTGGCTTGTAATCGAGCAATTTCAGCATCCTAGAATATACAGAATATATACTACCTTTAAGATTTACAATCAGTGATAATAGGCAACTGGATTATAGTCTTTTGTATATGTTAGGTTATTGTAGTGAATCCTAAAGACATATTCAATATTTAAAAGAAACACCAAAACTTGTTTTCTTCCTGTTAATCATGATGTCTCTAGTTAATGTACAACAAGCAGAATTAAGGAAATAATCAAACAGCATATAAAGAAAATGAGAACTCATTGTTTCTGTATTGCTGAAAATTCTCCCTTTGCAATGTTAACTAAACAAGATGTTTCTTACAATATGAGTCTACAATGACCAGGTAAGTTATTCATGTATACATTACCTTGATGATAAGGGACTCATTAGCAGCACTAACAATTTTTTTCTTAGCAGCCATCTCCTGGTTAATCACAATGAGGTCTTCCTGGAGTTTCTCAAACTGCTCCTGGTAGTGGGCCTCAAGATCATGAAGCTGTGTTGACTTCTCCTCAAGTTCTGTAAGTAACTTCTTTTTGTCTGAGGAGACCTCTTTCATCCTTTCTTTCATCTCGTGTATCTGTGTAAGATTAATAGAAACTTTTAAACAGTTAATAAAATCCAATTGGAAAACTAACAGAAATATAGTGGTATGCATATATAGCAGAGAAACAGGTATAGCATTTGTACTTATTTATACCTGGTCTTCATATTTTTCTGTAGTCTGGGCCAGCTCCTCCCTCAGATTAATGACCTCTGATGTTACCCTTGCCTCAGCCTTGGCTTCGCGTGCCTTACTTGCTCCAAGCTCCTCTGCCAGTCGTGCATTATTGCTTTCCTTGCTCTGAAACAGAATACCATCTCTGTAAATTTGTTCCTAGCACTTACTGCCTGATTAGAAACATCTACATACTAATACTTATCATGTTCATTAAAGTCATACATGGTCCAGAATTACCTTATCTCTTTTTTTACCAACTGAGCAGTCCCTGGACCTAACACATTTGATAGTACTTGACCACAGTATGGATATGTACTAAAGCTTTAGACAAGATATACTGTAGTGTATAAAAAAGTTTTCAAATGTGATCTTTTGGCCATGAAAGTCTGTGATATATCCTGTACACAAGTACACAACAATTTTACAGAGTCAGTACAGACACAGTGCCCAGAGAAAATATATCTTCTATCTCTTGCCTTCAAGGATGGGTAATACAAGTGCTGAAATACAAACCTGATGTTGAGCAAGTGTTTCTTCTAGTTCTCGTGTTAAGCGTTCATTTTCTCGTGTCATTTGTGACAATTGTCTTCGCGTTGACAAGAACTCTGCATGCTGCTGCTGAAGTTGTTCCCTGAAATTCAAGAATTAAATAATTGGAAAAAAGACACTAAGGAGTCAATGTACAAAACTGAACATCATAAACATGAAGAGAATTGACAGCAACTACAACATATATCTCCAGATACCATTATAACAGATCTACTTTTCTACTATCAATTTTAGATAAGCATGTGGCATACATATAGCTGAAAGAACACTGAAAGAAGACTTGTTAAGTCTGATAACATAATAATATTGTACATGTCTAGTTAACAACCTGACAAGTCCCTCATCCCTGCTTCAGGTACAACAATGCTCCTTACGTACCTAGTAAGCCTGAGCTCTTGTGTAATTTCTACATTCTCCTCTTTCTGTTCCTCCAATCTAAGCCTCTGTCGCTCCACTGTCTGTACAAAGGACAAAAAACTTACATTCAGTGCAATACGCAAAAACAAAAAGCAAAAGCATACACTGGCAACTATCTATGTTGTTTAAAATTAAAATTTAAGGGTTTCTAATTCTGTTTATGTGTGTGTCTTTTTATTTCCTTCTTAATGTTGAAGAACCATTTTGTTGGCCCCCATTTCATGAATTAAGAGTATTAACAAAAGCCCTCTTTAAGAAAATTAAACATCTTAAGTTAAACTTACAGAGTTTTTAAAAATGAAACATTTAGAACATGTTAAAGTTTGTTAGGTCTAGAAATGGTTAATTTAACACACCATAAGTTGTTTTGAGTAAGTGAATAGGACTGAGCTTACCTTCTGAAGCTCCTCCAGTGTGGTGGTTTTGGACTGAAGCTCCATGTGTTGTCTCTGAGACAGCTGGTCGGCCTGTTGGAACTGTAGTGACTTCTCTTTCAAGTTAGCCTGTGTCAACTGTAACCTGTCATCAAGGTCGGAAATCTAATCCCACCAGAAACATAAAGGAACATTAAATCTTTTTATTGATAGAATCAAAACATGTATTTAAACTTCAAATTCAAATTCAGATAAAAACCATGAAACAATCAATTTCAAAACCCTAAATTGTCCCTATGAATTCTAGGCTATGACTGAGTGTAGGTACACACCTGGGTAACAAGTCATATATAGTTATAAACTACATATTATGACTGTGACTTTGACCTTGATTTTCGGAACTTCTTTTAACCTTTACTGCACATCTACACTGTCAAAATGCATACCATCAAATGAATGATTTTTAAAACTATTGGTTTGGAGATCATCTCTGGATACAAATGTGTAGACACTGATTACTACTGGGCACCAATGTGTTCCTTACAGCCACAACCACAGTGTTTATGTATCAATACTTACAATAAATTATCAAAGGACTGTGTCTGACATACCATCTTATCACTGTTTTTCATAATAAGAAAAATAACAACATAATGGGTCTTTTCTGATGATATGACACTGGTATGTTGTATTAACAATGATATATACCTGTTTAGTGCGTTCCTTGATCTCACTCTCATACTTGATCAGCTGACTGTCCAGCCTTTGTATCCTCTGTTCCATCTCACTGTGTAGCTCTTTAATGTTCTGGTTTAGTTGAGTTACCTATATAACAACAGTGCAAGTCAATTAACCATAAAAAGGGGCAACAAGAAAATGGTTAATACACTAGTTCCATTTAATTGTACAGAGAAGTTAATTGAGACAGACTGCTACAATATCCCAAACTCCTCGTAATATTACTGTTGAAGTTTCCCGTTACCAAATCCATTGTCACAACTTACCACAACTCTTATTAACTAACCTGCTGTATGCGGTGTTGCAGCTCACTTTGACGGTCTTGAAGGGCGTGGCTTAATTCTCCTACTTCCCGTTTACGGTCGTTGAGTTCTTCCTGTGTTTTCCTATGAGCTTCCTTCATGTCTTCAATCATTTCCTGTTTGGCTTTGAGTTCATACAAAGTTTTTTGAAGTTGTCCCTCCACATCAGAGGCACGGATCTGATCCTGCTCCGAGGACACCTGTATAACACAGTTCTCTTTTAAAGCATATAATGTAATTGTTAATCTATATCATAAAGCTGTCATGGGCAGAATTAAAAGTGTAACCACTATCTTGTCTAAACTTCCTAGTTATCAAGTCAATTCATGTTAATATATAAGCACATACTATATAGTCATTGCTCCTTCAATTTATAACTAATCTCTACCTGCAGTCATGAGCACATGATTTCAGTGAAGGTTTTTATCATTACCTCCAGTCATGTAATTCTACCAACATATCTAACTGATATACATTTGCACCTGCATTTTTCACAATCAAAATATCACACATTACTTGTTATCGTTTCACTTCAAAATTGAGTTATCACACATTACCTGTCGTCACTATATTTCATCACTGAGTTATCACACATTACCTGTCGTCACTATATTTCATCACTGAGTTATCACACATTACCTGTCGTCACTATATTTCATCACTGAGTTATCACACATTACCTGTCGTCACTATATTTCATCACTGAGTTCTCATGGGTTACCTGTAGTCGCTTAATTTCATCATCAAGTTCTCCCACCAACTGCATCTGTTGCTGCATGTCCTCCTCTCTCTGTTGTAGCTGGTCCTCAAAATCATTTACTAAAATAGAATGGCAGATCAAATACAGGTACAACTGGAAATGATAGATTTTAAATTATACCAATAGTTAGAGAGGCTCTAAATGTGACTAACTGAATATCATGTCTTTAGTACACACAACCGACTTGCCACTAAAATAAATTCACAATTTTGAAAACATAAAGTTCTAAATGAGGCATATTACAACTTAAACATACCTGGTATGTGACATAAGTCATGACAGTTACCATTACAAATCATTGGTTAAACGCCCTTTTATTATTTATAGTGATGAGTTGATGGCACGGCCAAGCAGCAACATGATAACAGCAATGTACCCTTTTACAATATAAATGATCTCAGAAAAAAATATTTAAAAACATGTTAAAATATGTCAATATAATCTACTATTGACGTAGACACATTGATATCCCTATATTCAGTTAAAATGTTTTGAAAATATATGAACTTTATTGCCTATCAAGGTATGTAAAAGAAGAAATCTAACCTATTTCTATTTTCTTCTCCAACTCTACTCTGAGATCCCGGATGTCTTTCTCAAGTTTAGACACTCGTTTTGTTTTACATTCACTATTAGTTTGTTCATCCTGAATCTGGTTCTCCAAGGTGCGTATGTCAGAGTTCAGGTGCAATTTCTCCTCCTTGTAATCTCTGAAATTATTATTCTCATTTTCATCAATGTGCATTGGAAATAAAATGTACAAAGAAATAAAAAGAAAACTTCAAACATTACAAATAACATAACACAGATTATCATTGATTTTCAATCAAAGGAAAAAGTCATTTTCAGGAGAAATTGGGACATTGTTACATACAGGTTTTAAATATGGTGTCCTGAAAGGACAAAATATTTAAATACTTATGAAAGATGAAAATGATCTGTGTCTTAAGTACATTATAATGTAATCTCTTTCAAGGACCAAGAGGAACCTACACAAGAAATTTGAGAAAGATCTATAATAGAGTAGTTCCCAAAAAAATAACGATAACAAAACTTTCAAAGTCAAAACCCAAGATGGAAGCCTATCATTTGTTTTGTTTTTCTGATCAGTCCCAAAATCAAATAGGCACAACTGAGGGTCATGGGGAATCTACATATGAAATTTTAGAAAAAAGATCTATGCATTTATTCTCACAATTGAGTGTTAACAAACTTTCCAAGTGAAAATGAAATGGGCACAACTAATGGTCTAGGGGAACCTATACATGAAATCTGAAAAAGATCTACCAAGAAGTTATCACAAAATAGCGATAACAAACTTTCAAAGTTAAAACCCAAAATGGCTGCCTCTCAGCTATTTCATTTTTCTGACCAAAAATCAACCAAGAACGACCAGAAACAAAGCGAAACCTACAAATGAAATTTGAGAAAAATCCATCCAGTACTTCTCAAGAAATAGTATTAACAAAAATTGTTTATGTAATATCAGACAGACGGACGGACAATGGACCACAGACATATGGCGATTTAAATAGGTGTGCTAAAACATTCCAGTAAGTGTTTATGATGGGTTGATGGCAGATGATGGACTCAATGCATAAGCTTTTGTTCTAATTCCTTCACTTTTTTTACAAGATCAAGACTTACTGAATTGTCTGTTGTAGCCGAGTTATCTCCCCTGTTTGTTCATCAATTTTCTGGCAAGTCTGGCTAAGTTTTTTCTCCAGCGACTGTGTTTCTGTCATGTAACGGGCTTTGTCTTCTAACATCTGGTGTTCTAACTGGGAAATCTGAAGCATATTTGAAGAGAAACTTTCAAAAAAATAGGTAATACATCACCTAATAAATACCAAAGAAAAACACATACAGGGTATACACAATTGCGAATTCTATGTTCGGATGGAAGGGTGTACCTGTTTGTTGAGTTTTTATCTGTAAGTGGGGGTGTATACTTGTCTATTGAGTTATATATCTATGGGGAGGTGGGAGGGTGCATCTGTGTTTTGAGATTTTTATGTAGGTGGGAAGATCTTTTAGAGATCTATCTGTGGGTGTGCGGATGCACCTGTCAGTTGAGTTCTTCATGTGAGTTAGAGAGGGTACCTGTCTGTTGAGTTATACATGTAGGTGGGAGGGTGTATCTGTCTGTTGAGTTCTATCTGTAGGTGGAAAGTGTACCTGTCTGTCTGTTGAGTTTTATCTGTAGGTGGAAGGTGTACACATCTAATCAGTTCTATATGTGGCTTGGAGGTTGTATCTGTCTGTTGAGTTTTATCTTTTAGGTGGGAGGATATACCTGTCTGTTGAGTTCTATCTGTGTGTCCTCCAGGTCAGACATTCTTGTTGTACTCTGTTGTAACATTGTCTGATGCTCAAATAAAGTCTTCTCCAGATCTGTGTTCTGTGTACGCTTCTCTTCCAATTCTTTGCTCATCTGTCTGACCCGCTGATCTAAATCTACTATCTGTACCACAAAGTAAAAAACAATTGTTTTATCTTGAATACTTATGATTGTCAAAAAGGATTGGGCAGAAAATGATTTTCAGGGCAGTGACCTATTGTCAAAAATTACTTTATCGGATAAAAAGGAACAAGGTAACCTATGGATGCTACCTTTTCATCCTTGTACTGGAGTTCTTTGTCAAAGCGTTCCTTTGAATCCTCCAAGGCCTCAATGTATGTTTTCACTTCCTCTTTACACATGATGAGAGCAGACTCGAGATCTCTAATCTGACTTGTCCCCTCATTTGCCTGTAACTCTAGCTGCTGCAAGGTTCGCTGGCTCTGTCTTGTTTTTGCATCAAGTTCCTGTGATGAAAAGCAGGATTAAATTAATACCTAACATTCCTGGAAACAAGTTTCCACATTCAAGGTAACTCAGTACACAACCTTATTTTCTGGTGGATAAAAGGCACATTAAAAGTTTATTACCAAACTAAGATCTTTGAGTCTGTAAGTAAGGGAGAAGACTTGTGAACCAGAAGTATATCAAGATTGCATACTTTTTGTAACCTCACCTGTCGGTTCTGTCGAAGAAGTTCCTCTACCTGCTGTATATGTTGTGTTTTCTCCTTCGTCTCCCTCCTCAGCAACCCTAACTGTGACTCTAGCTCCTCCAGGCGATCTGTCTTCTTCTCCAACTTTTGGGTAAGCTGTTTTCATCAAGATCAGTAAATGCAACCATTCATATAAGACTGATATGATTAAAAGAGTACAATCAGACTAGTGAAAAGAACATTGTCCTCAGCCATTATGAATCTCTAAATACTGGAGACAAAGAATTTACTGTCAACAGACATCATCAATCTCTAAATACTAGAGACATGAGTTGAACTGTCATTAGACATCATCAATCTCTAAATACTAGAGACATGAGTTGAACTGTTATCAGACATCATAAATCTCTAAATACTAGAGACATGAGTTGAACTGTCATTAGACATCATCAATCTCTAAATACTAGAGACATGAGTTGAACTGTTATCAGACATCATAAATCTCTAAATACTAGAGACATGAGTTGAACTGTCATCAACCATCATAAATCTCTAAATACTAGAGACATGAGTTGAACTGTCATCAGACATCACAAATCTCTAAATACTAGAGACATGAGTTGAACTGTCATCAGACATCATAAATCTCTAAATACTAGAGACATGAGTTGAACTGTCATCAGACATCATAAATCTCTAAATACTAGAGACATGAGTTGAACTGTCATCAGACATCACAAATCTCTAATTACTAGAGACATGAGTTGAACTGTCATCAGACATCATCAATCTCTAAATACTAGAGACATGAGTTGAACTGTCATCAGACATCATAAATCTCTAAATACTAGACACACGTGTTGAACTGTCATCAGACATCACAAATCTCTAATTACTAGAGACATGAGTTGAACTGTCATTAGACATCATAAATCTCTAAATACTAGAAACATGAGTTGAACTGTCATTAGACATCATAAATCTCTAATTACTAGAGACACAGAACTGAACTGTCATCAGCCATCATAAACATCTACATAATAGACACAGAGTCAAACCGTCATTAGTCATTATAAATCTCTAAATACTAGAGACATGAGTTGAACTGTCATCAGACATCATAAATCTCTAAACACTACAGACATAGATTTGAACGGTCATCATTCCACACAAATCTCCAAGTATTAGACTCACCTATAATATACTATGTATTTGTTGAAATACAAGCAACATCATGATTATCATAACACCAAAATTAAATGGTCAGCATTCCAGCATTGAAAATTTTTGTAGTATAAAAATGTTCACATCATGCTGACAAATCTATACTTACTATGTCAATCTGTTTTTCATAGTCACGACACTGTTCACGATGGATCTGTTGGTTCTGCTCAGCCAGACTTGTAGTCTGATGAAGCGACTCTTTTTTGCCATGAAGTTCAGTCCTCATTTTACTTGCTTCTTCCTGATATTCCCGACAATCCTCCTCCAATTCTCGAAGTTTAGCCAACGTTCCTGACAAATCAGAGGTCTTTTCATCCAGCTGTTCTTCTAAACTAGCTATTTGTGATGTTTTCTTTCGAAGCTGTTGAAATTGAATATAAAATGATGCATAAGTCTTACTTCAATTTTTACATTTTACATCGTGAGGAAAGAATGTATTTGAAATTTCACATCAGATATAAAACCTAAAATTAGAATAATGTTGTCTTGAAATGCAGAAGTATAAATTAGTTAAAGCGTGTTATCTCGCTGTACCTCACGCTCTAGGTTGGTAGTGGCTGTACATTTCTCGTTGATTTCTTCCTGCAAGTCAATCAGCTGGACATTGTGTTGGTTAACTCTGGACTCCATAGATGTAACATGTACATCCTTGTCTGCAAGATCTCGCTGAAGGTCAGAAATTTGTTTTGTAAGCCTGGCTTTCTCCATTTCCATGTGTCCAATAACAGCTTCCAGTTCCTGTGCCTTGGTCACCCCTAAACATGTTCACGTGGTCATTCATAGCAACTTAACAAAACTGCAAACTAGATATGTATCAGACTTTTTCAAAATTCATATTTTCAGATTTATGTCATGATTTCTGTCATCTGACTCAGTCGTAACAGTAAATGACTTAAGTTCATTATATCTGTTTTCTTATATGTGACTGAAAAAGTTGACATTTTTCCATACTTAATTTTGAGAGAGAGTTCCCAAAGCTTTAAGATGACATATAGTCAATCTTTACTGCTGTGTCCGAGTCCAGGGTTATTCCATACCATATCTCTTGCTCTGCACCACAGCTGTCAGATCTCTGTGACAATTCTCCAGGACTCTATTTAGCCTGCTGTGTCTGAGTCAAGAGTTATTCTGCTTACCTTGCTTGTTGCACTGTACAATAACTGTCAGATCTCCAGGACTAATTTCCAGGACTCTATGTTACCTGCTCTGTCTGAATCAAGGGTTACTCCACCTACCTTGTTTATTGCTCTGCACCATAGCTGTGAGTTCCTGGTGAAGATTCTCTATGACTTGAGTCTGGCTGCTCACTTCCTTTGCCTGCATGTCAGCTTGTAGCCGTTGGATCTCAGCATCCTTCATTGCAAGTTTCATCCTAGTGAGAGAAAAATTATATAATCATGGCTTTTTAATTCAAATATAATTATTTCTCTTTGTGATGGCAAGGCACTGAAGCTGTTGAACAATCAAACCAAGGAACAGAAAGAGCATTACAAATAAACCTTAATCATATACATAAACTATAGATTCCTTTAAAATACCATTCCTGAAACTTTGAATTTTACATAGGCTAATTCAGAATATTTACAATCATTAAAACTGGTGAGGCAGCAAAAGTCACACTGACCTACATATCACAGGAGGATATAATGCTCTTGACCTACCTCAGGTCCTGTAAGATAGTCTGGGCCCCACCTCCAGATGCTCCATTTTTGTCAATAGATCGAAAGGAGGCAGAAGCATTGTCTTTACTTGAGGGACTAGATGGCTGTACACTGAACATCCCACTGTCATTGAAACTCGCGTTGGCTTTCTGGGACTACCACCAAGTAAAACATTGCATTAGTTGTCATAGATGAAATATCTGAATATCATTGACAAAAGCAGAAAACAAGTACAGACAGTGTTTTGCATCATAAATCTGTAATCAAGATGAAGCAATAAAGCAGCCTGGTTCAGGACTACCTGTTAACTACCAAAATACAGATATATTGGTAACAGATTCTGTTTCTTGTAACACTTACTCATCCATATCTGTATCAGATTTTGTGAAGATTTACATCGTTTACAATCTGCTGTGTTTGTTGCTCTGGCTTACTAAGAAAATAATATCATTGAAAGTGATGCTTCAGGCACAAATTTTCAACAAAGGGTAATAATTCTGTAATAAAGGGGTTTTAGGTCCTGAATTTTGTAAACTGCACATCCTCTTTGTATGGCAAATGTATACACCAGTTTTCATAATTCTAAATGAAAGTTCTAGGTAGATACTCCAGACAAGAAATTTAAACAAATGGCAATAACTCTGTAATTGATGACTTTCTGGCCCTGAATTTAGTACTATGCACATTATCTTAGTATGACCAATGTAAACACCATGTTTCATAATCCTTGCTTGACTGTTAGCAAAGTTATGCTTTGGAAACAAAAGGACAGACAGATAGATGGACAGAAAAAGCAGTAACTACATACACGAAAAGCATCAGGTATCATAAAAACCAACTGGTTTTGGATCTGCTGTGCTAGTTGTTCTAGGTAGACTGACATGGTGTGATTATTTACCTGGTTTTGGTTCTGCTGTGCTAGTCGTTCTAGGTAGACTGACATGGTGTGATTATTTACCTGGTTTTGGATCTGCTGTGCTAGTCGTTCTAGGTAGACTGACATGGTGTGATTAATTACCTGGTTTTGGATCTGCTGTGCTAGTCGTTCTAGGTAGACTGACATGGTGTGATTATTTACCTGGTTTTGGTTCTGCTGTGCTAGTCGTTCTAGGTAGACTGACATGGTGTGATTATTTACCTGGTTTTGGATCTGCTGTGCTAGTCGTTCTAGGTAGACTGACATGGTGTGATTATTTACCTGGTTTTGGATCTGCTGTGCTAGTCGTTCTAGGTAGACTGACATGGTGTGATTATTTACCTGGTTTTGGTTCTGCTGTGCTAGTCGTTCTAGGTAGACTGACATGGTGTGATTATTTACCTGGTTTTGGATCTGCTGTGCTAGTCGTTCTAGGTAGACTAACATGGTGTGATTATTTACCTGGTTTTGGATCTGCTGTGCTAGTCGTTCTAGGTAGACTAACATGGTATGATTATTTACCTGGTTTTGGATCTGCTGTGCTAGTCGTTCTAGGTAGACTAACATGGTGTGATTATTTACCTGGTTTTGAACCTGCTGTGCTAGTTGTTCTAACTGGGCTAACATGGTCCGACTCTCTTCTATCTCCTGTTGGCATGTATTCAGCTGTTGCTGTTGACTATCTATCTGGTTTTTAAGGCGGGTATTTTCTCTCTTCAAACTGTCATTCTGCATACCCTCAACCTCCAGTTCGTCTGTACATTGAAAAAAAAAGATGAGCTAGCTGGCTTCAAGTACAACTGTGTACAATTGTTAAAAATATTTTGTGGTTTATATATTAACTACAAGTCATTATTAATTGTACCTAATAAAACAATGTGACTGAAATATAAGTTTATACTTGAGGTAAGTAATTCATGCTTATTTTATGTTGGTACATTTCTGCTTACCTATGCATCAAATGAACTTCTTATACTATATTTATTTTAATCAAGGCTTCCAGAGCAAAAGGAGAGATCTGGATTGTATAGAGACAACACAAAATAAGAGAGATGAGGAACAACATGAAACAAGAGAGAGATGATTTTGATGTATGGAGACATAATGAAGCAGAAAGAGTGATATTTGGATGAGTGAGGACAATACAGACAACAAAAACACAGAAGGGCCATCTGTGGAACCTGATGGGATAACAAATTGCAGTGGCAATTTTTTCATTAGTATTAAGAAGTATGCAGTGGCAATTTTTTCATTAGTATTAAGAAGTAGCACTATAACCTATCCATTTATCTCAGACGACTTACTGAGTTGAGTAGTGACCTTAGCCAGCTGTGACCTTAGGTCCATATTTTGCTGTTCTATATCCTGTCGACTATCCAGTTCCACTTCTTCCACTGTTTCAAGTCTCCTGGTAAAACAAACAATCATTTTAATCTTTCCTTTTCCTTTTTTTTTTACTGCAAAATTCATTCTTTGACAAAACAAGTCACTGTCAGAGCTTCTTATTGTATACAGGAGTTTTTCAGAAGAAAAATACTTATATTAGTCTATTGGTAAGAACCACTGAGTGTTTTGTTCCAGAGATTTTGATAATATTACTCTAGTTATCAGATCTACTATTGATAAAAACTATCATTTGTTAATATCCAACAAAACAAACTGAAATAACTGCATACTTTTACTGTATGCTATATATCTTAACAAGACACTGGATCCTTCAATAATACATCAGATACGATTGGATGCTTTAAACTCATACACTATGCCAGCTAACCAGATAAAGTTATCTGTTCTCCTTTGTGGCATCAGATAAAGCTCAGCTTTTCATCTACCAGCTGCAACCATTCTTGTCACACTTATAAGGTAATTTCTGTACACTATAACTTATACCTTCAATGTGGAGAGCTCTGATTTAAAAGAATTTCAAAAAGTTACAGCTACAGGCAAGGTTTTCAAACTATATTTAATATAAACTGTTGGTACTTTAGAGTTCCTCATCAACAGGGATTTGATGCACTTTCTACATTCACAATTCTTCTTACCTGACCTCCTCCTGTAGAGACCTTGACTTTGACTGAAGCAGGTTGACTCTCTCCAGTAGATCTTCACGCTCCTGGTTGGCATGAGCCAGGCTGTCTCTGAGGTAATCCTCTGTTTCTTCCATCTACACACAAAATATTAGTAAAATTCATATACAGCATAATCATGCAATTCAGAATATAAAAGCACTTTCATGGTTTTAAGTATCATTTGAAAAACACAATACTGTAGTTATGTTCAGTAGTCATATGCCAGCTGTATTGATAATTACACATGGTGTGTGCCAAGATTAAGAGTGAAAACAGCTATGAAATACCAAAAGCACAAAACTGTTAATTCTTATAAACAGCTTTTTATTCCCTATATATGATATAGGATATATGATATAAGCATCAATGTTGCCACATGTGATACTCTTCTGTATACGTACTTAATTTGGTATAGTCATTATTTAGCACAACATCAGTCTTTGGCAAATTTGAGCACTGACAAATATGCACATCCACAATAAGTACTATATAAACAATATACTGACACTGCAATAGGGGTGATATTTTCGATGTAAAAAGCATGAAATAAAATCCCCACTAGAATATTACAATATAACTGATGATATACATTGGCATGAAAATTGATGCATTCTCCCTAACTTCTGTGATATCTTTAATTTAGTCAATCTCCAAAATTTCTTTTAACTGAACTTCTATTTGTGATTCAGTATAACTGTGTCCTTCAATGATTTATTTTGTTCTTACTGATAATCTAAAGTATATCTACTCAGTTTTTTTGGGTTTTTTAAAAGAAAGATGAGCAGTATTTGTACAATTTATGCAGGTACATGTTGCTCTAAAGATTTGCAATAAAAGCTCACTTGAATCTACAATCTGGAAACAGGTTCTTTGTGTCTATAAAGATGACTGTGTGACTGATCTACTTATCATATAAACATAATTAGGTCACTTTTGTCCATATGTTGAAGTCATGGCAGTTTTCAATTTACCTTTTTCATTCTCTCTTTGATTTTTTTCTGGTAGTCTTCTAGAGTTTCCTGTGCCTCTAAAAAGTTGGACAGAGCCTCATCACGCTGGCTTTCAGCTCTTTTAAGTAAAGCAGAGATCCTCAATGAATTTACTCATCAATATAAAATCAAAGAACATTGAACAGTTTTGGTTTAGAAGCCGACATCCACAATATAAACCAATAAACCAAAAACTTTCAAATGGTCTGAAATTCCCACACATACAATGACTAGAAACATACGGATTTAAAAAATGAGTGATTTTACACCTAGCTTTTAAAATAATTCAGTAATTTTTCCACTGAAAAAAAAAAGTTGCTAGAAATGTAAAATTATTATAAGGACTTATTATATATCAAGTTTTGTGAAATGGATTTGAGTTCTAAATATTTAAAGTTAAACCAAGATTTTATCAAGGTTGAGTGTTTCAGACCAAAACAATGTTTGATTAAACTTGTCCCAAAGTATGATTAATGTATCTGGCTTGACAATACTTTAAATTTAGGTTAAAAAGAATACCCTTATCTCTCCTTTCTTTCCTGTAAACTTAGATTATAAAGAACGCCCTTATCTCTCCTTTCTTTCCTGTAAACTTAGATTATAAAGAACGACCTTATCTCTCCTTTCTTTCCTGTAAACTTAGATTATAAAGAACGCCCTTATCTCTCCTTTCTTTCCTGTAAACTTAGATTATAAAGAACGCCCTTATCTCTCCTTTCTTTCCTGTAAACTTAGATTATAAAGAACGCCCTTATCTCTTCTTTCTTTCCTGAAAATTTTGAATATAAAGAGCACTATTAGCTCTTCTTTCTTTCTTGCAACCTTTCAATACAAAGAGCATCCTCTTTTTTCTTTTTTTTCTGTAAACTTAATGTATCAGACTTGACAAAACTTTAAATTTAGGTTGAAAAGGGAACCCTTTTCTCTTCTTTCTTTCCTGTGAACTTTGATTATAAAGAGCACTTTTATTTTTTATTTTTTTTTCTGCAACATTAGAATAAAAAGAGGACCCTTATATCTTATGTCTCTCCTGTAAACTTAAGATTAAAAAGAGACCCCCTATCTCTTCTTTCTTTCCTGTAAGCTTAAGATTATAAAGAACACCCTTATATCTTCTTTCTTTCCTGTAAGCTTAAGATTATAAAGAACACCCTTATATCTTCTTTCTTTATTGTAAGCTTATGATTATAAAGAACACCCTTATATCTTCTTTCTTTATTGTAAGCTTATGATTATAAAGAACATCCTTATATCTTCTTTCTTTATTGTAAGCTTATGATTATAAAGAACATCCTTATATCTTCTTTCTTTATTGTAAGCTTATGATTATAAAGAACATCCTTATCTCCTAATTCTGTTCTGTAATCTTCAATTATAAAGGACACCCTTTTCCTTTTTTCCTGTCAACTGAGATCATTAAAATTACCCCTTTCTCTTCTTTCTTTCTTGTGTTATTTCCTCCTTTATTTCTTCTGCTTCTTGCTCCTGTTGTTTACATTTCTGATGGTAGATGTTAGCCTGTCTCTGACATTTCTCATATCTCTCCTCTGCACTCCTACATCAAAATACAACTCTTAGTACAATACTTTCAATGAAAAAGCATGAGGGTGCAAAAAAAAAAAAAAAAAAAAAAACCACTGAAGATATAATTAAATAAACTTATCAGTTACATTCTAACATTGAAGCAGGTTGGCAGAACACCATCATATTTCTATATGCAACATGTCTGACTATACAAGTAAATACATCATAATGTACATTATTGAACAAGCTTACAGTTAGTGTTGCAAGCAACACACATCCCCTGCCTTTCCATAATTAGCATTTTTGAAGCAAGTTATCATCTAGAAACAAAAAATCTATTTTTAGCAACAGTGACCTTTGTAATTGACATTTTGACTACAAACATAATCCCACACTAGGTCTACTACTAAAGTAACACTGATCAAGTTTTAACCTAATCAATCATCCCTTACTCAAGTTATCATCTGAAAATCAAAAATCTATTTTTAGTAACAATAACTTTTATGATTGACCATTTGGCCACAAAGACAATCCTGAACAAGGTCTCCTACTTAACTAACATTGTATAAAGCTTCAACCTAATCAGTCATCCCTTACTCAAGTTACCATCTGGAAACCATCTGGGATGGACGGAGAGACAATATAGTAATAAAATACTAAATAACAGTGTGAAACTGCAGCAAGAAGATTGGTAGTATATGGCTTTGAAATTTATGTAGCTATGTGTGGTGTCTCACACTTGCAATACAATTCCTCATGTTTCCTTAACATTGAACTAATGCCAGAAAAAAACAAAGAAGATACTTCCCCACTTAATGTGAAATTATATGAAAAGAATGCACAGGTGATGAATTTGTGCAGGAACTAATTCTAGAGCCTAACTGTTGGCCGAATTCATTGTTTTTTAATAGTGTTGCTGTTACAGGGTACTATTGTAAATAAATCTGCTGTGTGTATACTGGTAAGGGTTGCCATTTTACTATCAATCACATCGGTGACACCGTGCATTCCACAATGTTTCATTATTTAATTGCATTTAATAGTATCAATGTGAATGAATTCTATAACATAACTAATAAGCAATATCAGAAGTTCAAGCAAAAAGAGGTAATATCACCAATTCAAAGCGGCAAATAGCACTAATTTGAATATATATCATGCATACCTTGTTTAGGTAAAAGGTCGAAATGTGGGTGAAAAAGACCTACTTTTGATACATGACACACTGCTTCAACTGTATGAACCAATGCTTTATGTGTGAAGTTTAGCATCAGTAGTGTTGGCGATAGAGCCTGGACAATGTTAAGAGAGGAGGGATTGAAGGACACAACACAATTCCTCCCAGTACAAAGGATACTCCATCACAGTTGGCAGAGATACAAAAACAGCAGTTTCAGAGTCCCATTTGACATAAACTTGAGAGTTACGTACACATATTGGAGTTAATTTATGGATTAAATGATTCCTTGGTAAATGGAGACAGGAATTTTTGCAGCACACTAATACATTTGTTGTAAGATTCTGTATCCACCATGAGTATAATAATGAACTTTAATGTATCCATTCACATTGTCAAAACAAAAAGGTTACAAGCTTTATTTAGATCTTATACTTACATGAGAGCATTATCTTGTGCTTCTGTCTCTGCTTGTAGACCTACAATCTTGTCTTCCAAGTCTGGAATTGATTGTCGATACTCATCCAACTCATTACTCAATTCTTCTATCTTCATGAAAAAGAAACAAAGGATTATCAGATGATACACAATTAGATATCACTGAAATGTTACTCTCTTACTGAAAACTGTAAATGTTACAGAAACTGTAAAAGTACTGAATGATGAATGTTGTAGATGTTAAGACATATAATATAGTATTGTATGAATTGAATCTCTAATATTGGCAATTCTTCATGGAAAAATCTGAAGTCCTCAAGTAGAAAAGTTGTTAATAAATATATATCATACTACTGCTGTTGACCTCCTGCCTGGTGACCTCTAGCTCCACTCTACTGCTATAAACCTCCTGACTTCTGATCCTACCTTCATTCTACTATTGTAAACCTTCCGTCTACTTCTGTTGACCTCCTGACTACTGATTCCAAACTTCATCATTTGCAGTTGACCTCCTGACTAATGATCCTACCTTCACTCTACTACTGTTGACCACTGCTTTTGACTTGACTACTGATCCTACCTTTACTCTATAGTTATTGACCTCCTCACTAAAGATCCTACCTGACCTCCTGACTAATCCTACCTTCATTCTACTGCTTTTGACCTCCTGACTACTGATCCTACCTTCACTCTGCTGGCTTTAAACTCTTGGCAACGAGTCCTACCTTCACTCTACTACAGTTGACCTGACTACTGATCCTAACCTTCACTCTACTGCTTTTGACTTCCTGACTACTAATCCTACCTTCATTCTACTGCTTTTGACCTCCTGACTACTGATCCTACCTTCACTCTGCTGGCTTTAAACTCTTGGCAACGAGTCCTACCTTCACTCTACTACAGTTGACCTGACTACTGATCCTAACCTTCACTCTACTGCTTTTGACCTCCTGACTACTAATCCTACCTTCATTCTACTGCTTTTGACCTCCTGACTACTGATCCTACCTTCACTCTGCTGGCTTTGACCTCCTGGCAACCAGTCCTACCTTTACTCTACTACAGTTGACCTGACTACTGATCCTAACCTTCACTCTACTGCTTTTGACTTCCTGACTACTAATCCTACCTTCATTCTACTGCTTTTGACCTCCTGACTACTGATCCTACCTTCACTCTGCTGGCTTTGACCTCCTGGCAACCAGTCCTACCTTTACTCTACTACAGTTGACCTGACTACTGATCCTAACCTTCACTCTACTGCTTTTGACTTCCTAATTACTAATCCTACCTTCATATTCTACTGATGTTGATCTCCTAATTACTGGTCCTACCTTCACTCTACTACTGTTGACCTCTTGGCTACACTTTTCTACTTCTGCCAGTAGTTTATGGTTCTGTTGAAGCAATTTTCTGTTTGCCTCCTTCAGGTAGCGTACGTCATCTTGTTCTGGTCGATACAGGTCCTGTTTTGGCTGAGGTTCTTTGAACAACCCCTGTTTGTCTTTGTAACCTGTCCTGCTGGATGTCTTGGGAACAAAGAGTTTTCAATAGACTTTTGCAGACAGATATATATATATAATGTGTATGTTGGATTTAGAATAGATGTTTGTTATTTAATACCTTAATCCTTGTAGAGTTATAGTATAGTGCCTAGGTTTGAATATCAGAAGTGTTATTAATCAGCATGAAAGTTATGTGAATCTGAGATGACTTTTCTGGGCACATGTTTTCTCAAACGTGGACATGGCATAATATCTCTGGAAAGTTGATCACCTACTTACTATTTTGTTTTCTTCTTTTGTATATGAACAATTCAAATTATTGCATCAAACTGATTAAAAACAGGGAAAATACACATTTCTGAATAACTCCCTGACATGAACCAAACTAAAGGTTGATGATAATCATGATCTATACTCTTCCAACTTTACCAGATGAATGCCTTGTCTGACAGATGAGTGACCAACTATTGCACTTAACGACATGCACAAGGCATACTGACCTACAGCTGAAATATCAAAATGTATGACTAGATAAAAGTTTAGGTTGTGTCAAAGTAAAACGGTTGTTGGGGTCTGTTGAGAGTACTGGATGGGGGGACTTTCGATCAAGGTTTAGACTGTGTCAAAGTAAAATGGTTGTTAGAGCACCTGTGGTCAATTAGGAGTACTGGGAGGGGGCTGTGTTATCAAGGCTATGGTTGAGTCGGTGGAGTACTTGTGGTCCGTTGGGAATACTAGATGGGGGCTGTATTCTTGCTTATCATGGCTTAGGTTATGTCACAGTAAGAAGGTTGTTGGAATATCTGTAGTCTGTTGGGAGTACTGGATGAAAATTGTATTCTTTCTATCAATGTTTAGGTCATGTCAAAGTAAAATGGATGTCGAAATACCTGTGGTCTGTTGGGAGTGCTGGATGGGGGCTGTATTCTTTCAAATCCTGCATAAGAAGAATCTGGGAGAGTGGCTAACCCTGATTGGACACTTTCCCTATCATCCATGTCCATCGCTTCTTTATTGGGAAACTGAAGGTGATCAAACATGTGGAGTCTTTCTGACATTGGGATACTGTTGACTGTAGTCACAGACTCAAGGTCGTCACTGCAAATATACACATGGAAGAAGTTACTTTGTGTCAGAAGTATAAACCCTTGGCTTATTGTAGGATAAATACAGTGTAGTTTACTTAGTAAACATGTTGGTGGTTGCTGTAATGTTATATGTATTTAATTGATAACAGATAAAATGAAAGAGATCCACAACTATGCATCGAATCTCAATATCTGAGAGGGTAGATATTTCCCGACTTTCAATCTTGAATTCAAACTCAATCTACTTATTTCATACTTGAACACAATAAAATATCAATTATCATTAATTAATACCAACTAAACATCATGATACCGTTTATTGTCATGCAGTCAAATACATTCCATCGAAGAAAATGACACTTTTATTTATGTATAGTTCATGCCTTATCTTATCAATTAGGAGTTTTCGTTTCATTTTACTTTCTACAACCTACTCGTGACTACTTACTCGTCCGTCCTTTCTATCTTTGAGAGTTTGTTTAGATGTCTCTCGGTCTCTCGCAATCTTCTTCGAAGATCTTGAACATTCTGCATCAACAAGACCTGTGGTTGACATTCTTCCATATTGGTTTTCTACTGAAAGTTCTTTATCACTTGAAAATAAGCCATTTCAAACCCGGTCCATGTATGGCTTCTGGTAAGAGAAGTCAATGTTTATCTTCTACGAAGTTGAAAACATGCTGCAACATGTGATTCTGAAATGAAAGATGTAAACATTGATTTCCTTGGACGATCACATTTTAAAACCACTTTGAATGGTAATCGACATATCAACAGCTGTGAATGTTTTGGGTGAACTGCAACTGAAGATTCAAAAAACTTCTCACATCAAAGGTTGCATGTGATTCTGGCAGAAACGAAAATAGAGGATGCAGCCGCGTTGTGATGCGATTGGCGGATTTAAAAATAGATTAATCTGGGTTACTTTAAAGCTTTAAAATAAATCTTCATTTTTCAGTACCCGTAATGATGAAAACTTTTGAGGTACATGTTCCTTCAAAAATATACTTAAATAAATTTCAATGTGGTATGCTTTTGTAATTTAAAAGAAAGTTCAGCCTACGTTCGAATAGTAGTAATAGCGCAAATGTGACTAAGAATTCACTTTATGCGCAGAATCGTCTTCAACTTCCTTTTCCGCCTATAAAGGCCCCCAACCGAAGCTATCTGAGGGATACTCGAAGATTTTCTTCGAAATACCCTAAACATGGTGAGATCATACTCACGATTTTATTATGAAATGCAACATTTTAAATGTTTACTTCCAACCGTATTATCCGTTACAGTAGATGGCGGTTCACGTAATTGATAAAAATGGATTATGAAAATGGTTGGTCACCAACATGAAGCAAAACGGCAAAGTCCCACGTGTATTCGTATATATAGCGAAGTAATAAACAGCTTTTGCGGGGTAGAAAACATGACACGGAATGCTGTATCATCGTCTGGCTAACATTGTGAAAACTACAAATCACACGAATGTCACTTTGTCGAAGTCTGTCTCAAAAAATCTTCAGCATCTTCGTGACTGGAGAGGAATTTTGACAGCTAAGTAAAGTTTGGGTTACTGATGATACTTGCCATACTTTATCCTTTTAGAGGATTCTGTTCTGTCAAAAGGAGGGTTGAACTCGACTGAAAATATCAATAGAATATTTACTTACAAAATACCCTTTATTAAACCGCCGTATACTGGCTTTAAGTTAAGAGTATGATTGCCTTTAAGATAAGTTATAGGAGAACAGCAAATTTGAATTCAACATTCTGTTTACAAAAGCAAATTTATCATTTTATAATTCGTAATTTATGTGACAATGACGATTTCTTACCACATTACGATACCATTTGAATGCCAAACCAGTAGAGGTGCAAGTTGCTTATTTCTTACTCTTTGTATGAACTGAGTGCTGATATTCAAATTTATGCCATTATCAAAAGTAGATAGAATGTCAGAATAATTCAGCTGCTTTTTTTTCTCTTAATGAAAAACACTCGCACATGCAGCATTTGAATAGGAAAAGCACAAGACATGGTAACAGCACAAGTTTATCACATCATGACTTTCCATGTGCCATTTAAACCTAAGTTTCCAAGTGTAAGATGTTTTCGATAGAGAAGGTAAAACATTGTCTGATAGTCAGTAGTGATTATTGAAAGTGGAATTTTTTATCAATTGCTTTACCTAACTTAATCCTTGACACCAGAGGTTACAATCGCTTGTGATCACTAACAGATAGCCAACATTGTAACATTAAGGATGTATTGGTTCTTCAGTTCATCATATGAGGTGGTTTCAAGTTGATAATCTTGACACTTGAGATGTCAAATCTCATTGGAAAGGTACAGCTTTTGAAAACAAACATAGGATGTCAAGGAACCAAGTTAAGAGACAAGTATTGAGGTTGAAAATATGTCTTCTGATTTATACATTTTGATTGCAGGAGTTTTAAGATGTGTGAATAAAAGGGAAATATGTAAGATGAATAAAATAAAGCTTTGAAAATCAACCAAGTACATTTCATGAATTTCCACAGTCCTGGTGGCAAAAATATTTCAAATAATATCTTTGTAAAAAAATTACCTTTGACAGCTGGAATTGCATGTGATATAGGTATTGAGTAGTAAAAGGCCGGTTTCATTGCTTTATTTCAAAGTCTAGGGTACCAAATTTGTTCAGCTTGGGTACCAAATACTGAAGATTTTTCTTACTGTCCGACCAAATGTTGTTTGCATTGTGAACAAAGTATTGAAATCAATCTTAGAAACTGAAATTATATTGAAGTTAAAATTTTACAGATGTGTAAATTGGTGTTTCACTTCTAATAGCTTCAGTTTTTATTTTTTTGTATTTCTACTTAACAGGGTTTTGTTAAAGTTGTGAAGAACAAGGCATACTTTAAACGTTTTCAAGTGAAATTCAGGAGGAGGCGTGGTGAGTAGAAGTGATTATAACATGTCTTAAATAAATGCTTGTTTACAGGAAAATATTTATAGTATTTAGTTTACCTTTGCATGTTTTTCCTGTGATATACATGGCTTTGTTTGTTTTCATTTTTTTTTTTTTTCTTAACAAAAAAATCTGATTTTTGAAAATTTTCTTCAATCAGTAATGCAAAATAATTTTATTTTTGAAAAATGAAATTGACATTTGATCAATTGAAAATGTCAGAAGGAAAGATGAAAGAAGTTGATTGGTATGTCTATATAAGATTTTACAGTAAAATCAATCTTTCTTGCAAATATTGATGGGAACTTTAAAGTAGATCATTATTTATACAGGAAATATCTTAAATTAAACTCTGAAACACTTTGATATCTCCAGAGGGCAAGACAGATTTCTTTGCAAGGAAACGCCTCGTTGTCCAAGAGAAAAACAAGTACAACACTCCCAAATACAGGCTTATTGTCCGCTTCACCAACAAGGACATCATATGCCAGGTAATAATCTGTTCTTATCATTTGAGTATGGTACAAAAAGAGGATGATGGACATCTTAATAAAAGAGTGCATTATGTTTATAGCGTGGCACCCTCAATACTCCAGGGATAACAAGCACTTTCGCTCTCTACACCAGGAACATTTTATGGCAAAATTGAAGGCACAAGCCAAGTAATTTGATTGTAGAGTTTATGAGAACAAAAAATAGACCAGTCACAGGCTGATACAATCCTTTGAAGATTACAAAGGAGCAATGCCCAGATTCAAAGCCAGTACAACATACTGCAATGCAACCTCTAGATTGGCTTGATGTAGACAAAAGGATCAGACTAATCTTTTTGTGTTATCTGTAAGGTGTCGCACATGCAACCTTCAATTTTGCTATGAAATGCTCCAGGGGTGCTGAGAGCGATGGTAGAATGGACATTTTCCCCAAAATTAGTTGCATTTCACAATTATTTAGCAAGCTCCTGATGCTAAAGATTTTTTAAGTTTACATCAGAGAACAATGTGATGTTATGGGCAGAAATGTCTAAATTGTTGTATGTTTAATTGGAAATAAGATGAACAATGCATGCAAGATTTTTTTTTTTTCTCACTATAGATAGCATACGCCAGGATCGAAGGTGATCATATTATTTGCTGTGCATACGCACATGAACTGCCAAAATATGGCGTGAAGGTAGGGCTGACCAACTATTCTGCTGCTTACTGCACTGGATTGCTGCTTGCAAGAAGGGTAAGTCAAGTTGAAGGACAATGCTGTTTCTATTTTACATAATGTATTTATCCGATAATCAACCCAGGGAGCAAACTTTGACTAAAAGTAGGGGTATTGTCATATTGCAGGACAAAATTGTATTTATTATTAATTAAGCTCAGTAGACTTGGCTTCAGGGCCCAGTTTTAACAGCAAGTAGAACTTAAGATATTCTGAGCTCAGTTTTTGTTTAGTTTCAAGATGTTTGCTTTGTTAATGACAGGAGAACTTGACTAATGGTAGGTTGGCATTGTTTATCAGTTTAAAGTAGCTGTACAAACGTCAAAATAAAATGGGCTGTAGATAGTAGTAGGGATGTGATAAAATGTAGGTATACCAATATACACAAAAATATAATAAAAGATATAATATAATATATATAATAGAAAAATATATATGTTAACAGTTGATAATTCAGTTTTTCAATGAAAGCAAATAGAAATTTACATTTCTTCAAAGTAAATTATGATGTGGTTTGTTTTTGGTCAACATAATCACCCAAATATGCAGATGATCAAACACCAGTATGAAATAGAATTTTAATGCTGTGTGAAAAGGGATAAGTTTTGAACTGATTTCATGCTCAGTATTGTTTTAAAAAGCAAGAGAGTGTCATATTTATTGAAAGGTTGAGAGCAAAGTTGGAGAGCTGGAACCATTGGTATTTTTTACTGGAATTTTATAGTACCATCACCTATACTGCAATTAAAAAGCATCTTTGTATAATGTGTATTTCAGCTGCTGAAGCAGTTCAAACTGGACTCAGTATATGCTGGCCAGACAGAGGTTGACGGTGATGAGTATTACGTTGAGGATGTAGATGGTGAGGCTGGAGCTTTCAGGTGTTACCTGGATACTGGTCTTATCCGTACTTCAACTGGTGCCCGTGTCTTCGGTGCATTGAAAGGTGCTGTGGATGGAGGTTTAGACATCCCACACAGGTAAGATTCAGTCCGTATAAAATGTTAACATAAAGAAGCAAATGAAGAAAAAAGAATTACCTCTTAGTCATGTTTCCTTTTAAGTGCCCCACACATGGTAAGGAGACCTGCCAGTTTTACATTTTTTCATTAACCCCAAGGAGGAGTTGAATTATTCCTCTGTCCCTGTAATCAATCTACTACTCTTCCACAACTATCTGTTTGAAAGATATCTTGAATATGTCATCTGCATATTCAATATTATGCAGTAACCATTTGTAGTTTTACTATTTTTGATTAATAGTTTTGCTACTATTTGCTTGTATCTGATTGGATATAATAAAAATTTAAATCTTGTTTGGGAATATCATGACAATACAAACATAAGTGCTTGATGCATTTCCTGCAATTGTAAGGGTAGTTTGGGTAACATGTCCCCTTTCAGTAAGATCAAAACTTTTTTGCGAGTAGCATAGGAACAAGTGACCATATTTGTCTGACGATAAGCCAGTACCAGGTGACAAATACTACTATATGTATTGCTATTGCAATCCTACAGTAAGCCAACCTCGGACTTAAATCTGGATTTTTATGTTGGCCCCTGGCTTAATGCTGGATAAATACAGAAACAAGAAAAGTGTGTCATCTTTTTAAAAAAGAAAAATCTAGAGTGAGTAAAATGATGAAAACATGCGTGTCATTTGACCTGTTGTAAACACTGGTCCTCACATCAGTGGTGATGTATTATCATTGTTGATTCTGATGTCCAGTGATCTACACCAGGATATGATTTAGATTTATCTGATTACTCAACTTTTAGAATCCTTGTGAAGTAATTTAGCTTTTGCTAAGTATGGGAAAGAAGTTGAATGTAAGCTGTTTTGTTTTTAGTCGATCTACATTGCCTATAGGTCTGTAACTTTCATTGCGCTGTTGTCACTTCAGATCACCATATAATAAAGTAAAAGAAAATTTTTTACTTAAAGTTGTTAAAAGTCTCCCTTTGTTGGAAGTTTTTATTGCAAAATATTTTGGAAGCAATTAAGAGTGCAACTGTATACTGGTCTCAAATGCTGGTTGAATGAAAAAGAAAACCACCTTGCAATGATTAAGGAAAAAAATTTGAAGATATTGATTGAGTTTTGATATTTTGCTATTTGAAAA
Source organism: Ylistrum balloti (assembly GCF_031769215.1). Classification (NCBI taxonomy): domain Eukaryota; kingdom Metazoa; phylum Mollusca; class Bivalvia; order Pectinida; family Pectinidae; genus Ylistrum; species Ylistrum balloti. The sequence continues at coordinate 52,246 of NW_026782116.1, read as the reverse complement.
AATGGACAATGATGCTATTTTTACCCATGCAACAAAGCAAGGGAGGAAGGGGGATATACTGGAATCAGCGTCTGTCCATCTGCCCCTGGACACAATTACATACCACCTACCACTCCAAAGATTTTGGCAAATGTTATATATGGCATATTCCCATTTCTCTATGAACACAATTCAGTTCTACCAATACTTACTAGAGTTATGGCCATTGTGCATGGATTTTGACAAAACCTGTCACGTTTTATACACGATGTCTCCATGAATGAGTTCTGACCCTTGTGATGTGATGAATATTGATAGCAATTCTTTCCACTGATGCATATTTTGCTACTGACGTTATGAAGCAAAGATGAACAGAGTTGAACAAGGAGTCAACCAGGCTTAAAGTTAAGGTCACTACGACAAGGGTCAAGGTCAAATTTTGTATCTTTTCACTGATGCATATTTTATGACATTTTGAAGCAAAGTTGGTTAGAATTAATATGATGTTCAAACACAAGTATGTTGATTAAAAAAGAATGTCATTGTTGAAGACTTGTTCTATTTACAGTCAATTTGATATAGCCAAAGTTTGGTATAGGAAATGAAAAAGGAAACCAGAAAATCCCTAATTAGCCTTGACTTTTTTAGTTGAAATGGTGAAACAAAGTCATAAATTCCTTTCCTATTTGATTTAAGGTCCATAACTTTCAATATTTATGGGTAAAGATGATGAAGAGTAAGAATGATGAAAACATGCGTGTCATTTGACTGGAGGCTGGTTCTGGTCATGAGGTGAATGGTGATGTTTTGTCATCGTTTAATTTTCTTGTCCAGTTATCTCCCTTTAGACATGATTTAAGATGATCTGACTACTCTTTGTATTTAAATCATTTTTTGATCATTAAATGGTTAAACAAAACTGATAAAGAGTATGGTGACAAACTGACAGTTCTTTGTTGATTTGCTTGTGTCATTTTATCTGTATAGTGTTGTTACACAGTGCACAACAATACTCTATGAATTGTACACTTGATCAAACTTTAGATATGTACACAATTCACAAATTTTAGTTTGGTAGTACAATCACCTACCATCTATAGCCAGGACTCTCACACCCCATTTTGGGACTGGGGCCCGGGCCCCTTAGAATTGGGAAAAATAACGATGTTTTCCTTAGAATTGGAAAAACTTGGGGTCTAAATTGGGGGGAAAAGATAATATTTTGCATTGGGAATATCTGCCCCAAATCTTGCAGATTGAGAGCCCTGAAAGTATATCATGTTCATAGAATGACCACAATAGCGTAAATACTTTGGCAATTACTGCTAAAATCTAAAGCAAATTTCAGCATATATATTGATCTTTTTGTAGCACAAAGCGCTTCCCTGGATATGATGGGGAGAGCAACGAATTCAACGCTGAGGTTCACCGTAACCATATATTTGGCAAACATGTAGCTGGATATATGGCACACCTACAGGAAGAGGATGAGGATGCCTACAAAAGACAGTTCTCAAGGTTCATCAAGCATGGTCTCAATTCAGAAAATGTATGTATGAAGCATGTTGTGATACTGTTTTATCAGAATCGTGGTGGTGTAAATAAGCCACTTTCCATAATATGAAAAAGATTTTAGCTTTACAATGACAATAATTAATGGTCTTATGATCTTTTGATCTTTAACAATTTAGAAAAAACAGAAAATCAGTTTTGCTACTATTTCAGTTTTTGAAAAATTTTATAGATCAATCACAGTTATAAAAAGAGTTGTGAGAAACTGTAATATTGGGTAAAATGATGAAAACATGCGTGTCATTTGACCTTGAGTTAACTTTGGTTATTTTTCTACCACTGAAGTTTTTTCACTGGTTAGTTGAAGTGATCAATTGTTTACCTCTTGGATATGATTTATGTGATTCTGATACTCCATATCACAAGTTTTTTTCTTAAATCTAATATTTGAAGAAAAAAAAATGAGGTTGATATGAAGACCCAACTGGCATCTTCACAGATTAAGAGTCGTATAATTATATTTTTGTTTGTTTATGAACAGCTGGAGGAGATGTACAAGAAAGGTCATGCTGCCATCAGAGCTAATCCAGATCGTGCAACAAAGGCAAAGAAGGAACCAGCTGGCAAGGTGAAGAGGTAGGTGGAACTACAGATTGGTTTTGGTTTCTTCACTATTCTGGTGTAGAATAAGTGAGAGGAAAGTGGCAAAATATTGTATCCACTTACTGTAGACTTACTAGACATGAAAATGTAGGAGGAATAAAACACACAAGTTTAACAAAAAGTTGTTGGGCCCACCATGATTGCTTTCCTGCGTTAGTGTAGTTTTAACTTGCTCTTTTAGCCAGAAAACGAATGCCTTAAACAGGGAAAATTACATTAAAAGATATTCAAAATTAATTTCTTGAAGCCTTTCTTTATATATTGGGAACACATCAAAAGATTTACTAAAGAAACTTATAACATAAGTTTTTTTTATTACAGGTGGAACCGTTCAAAGATGAGTCGTCTCCAGAGGGAGGACCGTGTGAAACAGAGAAAGGCCCATTTCCTGAAGTCTTTGGAGGCTGGCGACGATTAGACTTCACCCCTGTGATACACACAAATGACAATATTAAATCTGTCTATGCCCAGATTACTTGTTGTGTTTTAATTTGATTGAGAACTCTTCATATAATGCCTGGCACATAGGGTCTGTTAGCCTGTTGCTTGTTACTACAGTCATGGTGGTGCAATACTTGTTTATATCTTTGAATGAAATCAGAGACTGTTACCATCCAGTATTTCTATACTTTGAAAATAACTACTTAGTCTTTCTCAAATTTCATACACCTTGTAGTACAAGCTGAAATTGCACAACATGCCTGGAGTTTATGACATGGTGAAGGATTTGTCTACAAGCTTTTGTCTTCTTGAAAACTATATGCAACTTAGAATTGATGTTTGGTAAGGAGGTAACTGCATTTGTGTACATTATATGTAAGTAATATGAATGACGTTGTCTTAATTTCAAAGATACAGGAGCCAAGTATTCAAAACTTGCAAGTTCGCATTTGGCTAATAGGAACTGATGAGGCGGCGGCTGAGTGCTATGAAGATTCTGCACATAATTACCTTGACCTTTTTTCTAGGTTAAGGGTCGAATACTTAAAAAAAAAAAACTTTGAATATTTGTACGCCTTCAATACATTATCAAGTTCGAATGTCAGATTTGCTGTTAATCAAACATCTCGTGAAAACGAATATCAAGAACGATCGTTACAATATTCCTTGCATTATAAAAACTGAAACTTTATTTGTAACGTACATCGGCACCTGGAATAGTAAACGGATACCATGTACAAAACCTACGCAGATCAGAAAACATGAAGTGGACAAATACCAGAAATCACAGATTAAAAGTTAACCTATGGAAATAACATGTTTATTTACGCAGCAGTCAAGCCGCGCGCCACGATATTAGATGTTGAGTGTTGTTTGATTTGAATTGGAAAAATAAGATAATATTAATATTAAAACAATACAAAATCTCAATAAGAATGCATTTATTACCATTTGAAAAAGAAATGTTCACTTTAAAGTAATTTAGCGTTGTAAAAGAAGTTGACTTCAACACATCACAACAGCTCACACGGTCTATATTTCGGTGCGAGTTGTATGGTATATGTAACGTCAGGGAATGGTTCTGGACAGCATGAGTAGAAAACTTCGTTCCGGGTAGCTGACGAGTTTGTCACTCTCCATTTACTTTGGATGAATATGTTAGTGAGGTCAATGCCATCCGTTCTATTACGTAGATCTAACCGGAAGCCGTCATATCCCCATGATCCAAATTTAAGATTGCAACTAAAAATACCACGTTGGTCGATTGGAGGGCAACCGTCAGCAGTCCCGCACAACACAACGAGTCGCGATGCTGAACTAGTATACACTGTTCCATCGTGTGATACGAATGCTTGTCGGGGCGTGGACGGGTAGGTGTCAGTAGAACTCCCAGCACTGTAAACAATGAAAACGATCTATTATATGTAACGGGAGGGGTGTACTCACGTTTTAGTATTTATATTATACTTTTTTACATGAACTTCAACATACATGCATAAACATATACTTGGGCTGTCGGTATTCCCCCGCACTAACATTGGTAAAGGACAATCGTTTGCAAAGAAACTACCAAGGCTTTCTGATAACCAAAGATATGAGATGTAGAGCACAGGGACTTGGCACGAATTGCCGAAACACGCTCCATGTATATGTATTATAGTTCGTGCAATATTCCTGTGTAAAGGATGTGCTAGCTTGCGGATTTGTCATGAAATTTGACGGAGAATGTGCTGTTTTTCTACTATTAACCGATTCTTCAAATGATAGACCACGTCCAAACCGTATACAATCTCCCAACCCAGCTTGCTTAAGTGTGAGCACCGGGTGCTGCCAGTGAAAGACCGGGTAAGAAAAAGTTTCCGTATCACCCTAAATGACTTTCATATAGCGCATGTACCCCACCAATGTTTCAAGATTATTTCGTGCTGAAATCATAGTATTCGGTCGTGAAATAATCTCATAAAAATCAACAGGATTCCTTTTTGTAACGAGTAATGCTAATTCTAATGAACTATTCACTCTTATTTGGAGAATAAGAAGCAAAGCATCATAATATTTTTTATGAATAATGATTTTCAGTTTAATTATTCATGCAAAAAATATTCATTTGGCAAATTTTAGATGGGGCGTGTATCGGGTTCCCTCCCTCTTTTGGATCCACCCATGCAAATTTCTAAAAAGGCCCAGTGTTGCGTTAAGGCTTTGGTTATAAATCTCATTCAATTAATAGCATATATTGGCTGCCGTACCTGTTGTATAGGACGACGTCGGGTACCCAGAGCAAACTCGAGGCAATGTTAACTCGATCTACATCATCACGATCAGCAGGGTTCCAACGTAGGCGAGGGTCAATCCACTCCATGTCTTCCCATACGTCCACAGTCATGGTGTTACCTTTCTGTAAAGGTAACAAAAAGCATCAAAGCGAACAATGATTGTTAAAAAAAGGCTGATTGCAATTTACATATAAAAGCCAGTGTCGGACCTTGATTTAAATAAACGCAGGGCCAGAAGATCAATTATTCCACTTAAGGAGACGTGTTTCATGAAGCAAACTGGTGGCTGATTGCAATTAATTTGCCATTGGCGGACCGGGATTTTTGAGATATCAGAGTCAAAATATCCTCCCGACATTTCTCAATGCTCAGTTGAAAAAAGTGGGGGTTGGCCCTGCCTACCACACTGGAGCCTTGCCAAGCGCCACAATATGACACAGTCACCTATCCGTACGAAATCCAGGAAGTCATTCAAATTTTGGATCAAACTCCAAAACAAATCCATTTTGTGAAAGATTATTATTTCGGTTTTTGTCATACGTTACATAAAAATATATAGGCTAACAGATATATGACTGGAAGCATTATCAGTCAAAACCTGAAAGTATAGGTAACATTTGAAGGAAGTTCTGTAGATATGAAAGTGATCCTTGAAAAGCGGGTGGTCAGGTGGCGCATTGGTAACGAACTCGCCTTTCATCTAGCCGTTCGATCTCCAGATCGGAACATGAAAAGGTATGGGTCACCTGCCCGACCACAGACTTGTTATGCAATTGTCGTAAAGTGAATAAAGCTTATATCAGAGATATCCCACTAAAAAGTTTCGCACAGACTTGAATTTAAATTCGAACTCATGAATCCAATACACTTTAAGTATTTGTAGGTTTCATAAAAGTCTATGAGATCTATAAACACATTTAAGAATGTACGTCTAAAAACTTCTGTTTGAAAACAATATATACTGACAGGAAAAAGAAACGCAATTCCCAGGTCATCTACGGGAAATAGAAAAGGGTTTTAGAATGTAATTATGGTGTAACTGGAAGATAGTTGACCACTCTGTCATCTACGAGAATTTCATTCGTGCACGTTAAGTAAATCTTTCAAATCTGACGTTGATTCAAGAGTACCCCACTCAAAATGAAGTGCGTTCTGTACCCATCAATATCGTGTGTGCCCCCCGCGAGATGTAGTAACTGCACGAACTCCTTTGTGCATTGAATTGATCGGGGTATTAACCCTCCTCATTCCTCATCCAGCGCCAACGCCAACTGAGCGACGTTGATTGGAGGATTTGGCCTACGTCTTATACTTCTGTTCAACTCGTCCCATAAATGTTCTATTGGGGAGACGTCAGGGCTGTATGGGGGCCAGTATAGGGTGGGGACATTGTTTGCTGCGAGATAACCACGGCAAACCCTCGCTATATGCGCCCGGGCGTTGTCCTGCTGAAACGTCAGTTGGTGCTGCTGTACTAGAGAAACAACATGCGGCGCTAGGACTTGATCTCTAAAGCGGACGGCCGTGATATTTCCCTGAATAACGACCAGAGGAGTCTTAATACCATGCGCAATCTCTCCCTATACCATGACCGATCCTCCTCCAAAGCGGTCATTCTCTATCACGCAAGCATCTGCATAGCGCTTGTGGGTACGTCTATAGACACGACGTCGGCCGTCTGCCCGGTAAAACGAAAACCTGGACTCATATGAGACCAGGACCCTTCTCCAACGTTGCATTGGGAAGCGTCTTACGGAATGTGCGTTCAGCCATTGCATTCGTCTGGCACGTCGCCGCGCATTTAGCTGTGGTCCAACATATGACCGCCACGGTCTTAGACTGAAGGCACGCAGTCGAGTACGCGCTGTCTTTGGATCAATTGGAACATGATGACGCCTAATTATGTTCCTTGCTATTTCCGTGGCCGTCAGAAAGCGATTGCGTAGGTGCGGAAGTCGCATTGCCCTGTCCTGCCGACGCCTCGTCACACGAGGGCGACCGCTACGGGGACGGTCTGCAACCCTTCTGGTGGCATGTAGCCTTTGGATGAGACGGCAAATGTTCGATGGATGGACTTCAAATTGATTAGCGACCTGCTTTTGCGGGGTACCTTGCATAAGAAGTGCAATGGCACGACCCCTGTCAACTTCGGACAGTCGTGGCTTTTTTTACGGTGAACTGTTTATGCTTAAAATGTGGGAAATCAAGACTGATATGTCTGAAGATTCGCACACACAGATTTTGAACCAATCCTTTATACTGGGTTCGAGATATCGTGCTATTGTCTCTTATTCTTTTGTACAAGCGGCGCGCGCAGTTTAGTTATGCATCAGTGACTTTAATAAGGTACCATAGGGACCTAACTCAAATGCACACATTTGTCAAGTTTCAAGGGTGTACGTCAAGGATTTAATTTACAATATTAACTTTCTGCTAATTGAGTTTCTTTTTTCCTCTCAGTATAGATAGATAATATTACCAAGTCAACGAGTCGTAATATACTGAGTCCGTGTGTAACCACTGTTGTCCGAGAGACCAGTGTGGCCGGACGCACAGACTTGTCGTAGTCTTGGAGCAGCTCGCGGAATACTTTCTCCTCCAACATTTCAAGTCTACCCGTACCTTATAAACAACAATGAAATAGACGTAAAGAGCGTGAATGTTTCATAAAGAAACTGGCGTCTCAATAAAGTTACACATAGCGAGAAAAATATATCATAAGGCCCAACTTCAATCGCTTTGTTGTATAGGTATATGTTGCCTACACTACTATCCTGTGATTTGCCATTAATTTTCTAAACTCAAAATAATAAACCCGATAACAATGTCTAGAGAGATGTTGCACTTGTCGAATATGAATATAAATAAAACATACCATATTGAAGAGGGCTTGAGAACTGCCAAAGCAAAGGACTCCAAAACAGCACTATCGACCAAAACACACCCATCTTTCAGCGTGCCATATACATTATGACTAGCTTCGTCACGACACACGAATGATATTTCGATTCATCCTCGAAATTGCTTAGGAAAATTAGCCTAATTGCTCAGACACTCCTCTGTTTTAACATTTTAAAGGTTACTACCGAGAGAAGCCGGAATCTCACGTGTAAAAGCATTGTAAACAACAAGAGATCGGTTTTTATTATTTCAAAATTAATCCTCAATTTTCTAATTTATTTTCGCTGCTTTGTCTATTTCACTATTCTTTAAGTCATTGGACGAATAACGGGACGTCACTCATAAAAGTGCTGTGGAGTAAAATCATGGAGGATAATGTAGTGTGGTTAAATAGCTTTCAAATACTTAAAGCTTTCTATGCCTGTTAGTAAGAGTAATGATGTTTGAGGAGATATGCCAGTCATTGTTTGACCGAAATCAGGTCGGCGGAAATGACCTGGAAACACACATTTAATGACACATGATTTGCTCCTGTGTAAACCAAAGATGTATGTATGTTTAGTGTACCATCCGATGTATTTTACTAAGACGAGATAATAATATCCTTTGTATTACAGTTTGTTCAGATTCCCGGCTAATCTTCCGACTCCACATCTTCCGCGTTATGTATGGTTCTTGTTCTCCACATGAATCTTCAGCTGTGACGTTTTATTGCTGGATCGGATAGTTGTCCAATCTTCCTCCAACCATCTTATTTCCTATGTCAATGTTATCAAATCATGGTGACAGTTATAGTTCATTCTTTATGTACCATGTTTTGAATATCTCCCAAGGGGTATTAATTAGTCTTGAAGATCCACCGCATATAAAAAAAAATTCTCTCCCATGTTTCATTCCAAACTTACTTTTTAATTTTGAGCTGAGAGTTTTCTTTGATATATTGTGTGAGGGCACACTTAAGATGTGTTGAGAGTTTTTCTTTGATATATTATGTGAGAGCATGCTTAAGATGTGTCGCGAGTTTTCTTTGATACATTGTGTGAGGGCACACTTAAGATGTGTTGAGAGTTTTTCTTTGATATATTATGTGAGAGCATGCTTAAGATGTGTCGCGAGTTTTCTTTGATACATTGTGTGAGAGCATGCTTAAGATGTGTTGAGAGTTTTTCTTTGATGCATTGTGTGAGAGCATGCTTAAGATGTGTTGAGAGTTTTTCTTTGATGCTTTGTTTTAGGGCAAGCTTAAGATGTGTTCAGAGTTTTCTTTGATACATTGTGTGAGAGCATGCTTAAGATGTGTTCAGAGTTTTCTTTGATGCATTGTGTGAGAGCATGGTTAAGATGTGTTGAGAGTTTTTCTTTGATGCTTTGTTTTAGGGCAAGCTTAAGATGTGTTCAGAGTTTTCTTTGATGCATTGTGTGAGAGCATGGTTAAGATGTGTTGAGAGTTTTTCTTTGATGCTTTGTTTTAGGGCAAGCTTAAGATGTGTTCAGAGTTTTCTTTGATGCATTGTGTGAGAGCATGGTTAAGATGTGTTGAGAGTTTTTCTTTGATGCTTTGTTTTAGGGCAAGCTTAAGATGTGTTCAGAGTTTTCTTTGATGCTTTGTTTTAGGGCAAGCTTAAGATGTGCTGAGAGTTTTTCTTTGATGCATTGTGTGAGAGCATGCTTAAGATGTGTTGAGAGTTTTTCTTTGATGCTTTGTTTTAGGGCAAGCTTAAGATGTGTTGAGAGTTTTTCTTTGATGCATTGTGTGAGAGCATGCTTAAGATGTGCTGAGAGTTTTTCTTTGATGCATTGTGTGAGAGCATGCTTAAGATATGTTGAGAGTTTTTCTTTGATGCTTTGTTTTAGGGCAAGCTTAAGATGTGTTGAGAGTTTTCTTTGATACATTGTGTGAGAGCATGCTTAAGATGTGTTGAGAGTTTTCTTTGATACATTGTGTGAGAGCATGCTTAAGATGTGCTGATAGTTTTCTTTGATACATTGTGTGAGAGCATGCTTAAGATGTGCTGAGAGTTTTTCTTTGATACATTGTGTGAGAGCATGCTTAAGATGTGCTGAGAGTTTTTCTTTGATACATTGTGTGAGAGCATGCTTAAGATGTGCTGAGAGTTTTTCTTTGATGCATTGTGTGAGAGCATGCTTAAGATGTGCTGAGAGTTTTTCTTTGATACATTGTGTGAGAGCATGCTTAAGATGTGCTGAGAGTTTTTCTTTGATGCATTGTGTGAGATCATGATAAAGAAGCTGACTTGTTCTTGCAATCGCCTTCATTTCGTTGACTTTATGACTGTTTGATGACTCAACACAACATTAACGTCTTCCCGTCCCATTGTTTTATTGTTGATATAGTTTCTTTAAGTTTAAATTCCAATTGTCCTTCTCTTGTTAGCCGCTGATTATGGTTAACATACTTTATTATTCTTTGAACAATGTCGATCACGTGTTCCATCTAATTAGATAAGATATCTTAAGTAAAGACATATTTTTAAAAAGATTGATTGTATATCCTATATACTATGTATTAGTATCAGTCAAACTGTTCCTAGAATTAAATATCAGTTCACTGTCCCTTGAACTGGTCTGCGCGCGCGCGCACACACACACAAACCCTCACACGCACACACACACAAACCCTCACACGCACACACACACACACACACACACACCCCCTCTCTCTCTCTCTCTCTCTCTCTCTCTCTCTCACACACACACACACACACAACATAAAACGGCTTAAGTGAAATTGACCTTATATTTCATACATGCAAAATTACTGTTAGGATCAGAAACTGCTTCAGTATGAATTCTGACATTTTGTTTAACTTTAGCTTAAATGTGTAGGTCATTACAGTTTTTTTATCATATTCCAACTGACCACATAGGCTTGAAACATCTCTTGTTTGTTCGTCAGTCATCTAAATAACATTCACTTTGTAATTCATCTTCGCGTTATGGCAATCGGTATCAGAAAATTATTTCAGCTGTTATTATTACCTGACAGAGTTGTCTCCCGTAACATATGGATGAAAGGGCTATAGGACAGATGGATTCTTGTAAAATTCATATAGAGTTTTAGATTATTCATACATGTGGCACATTGAAACATGGCGGGTATTTCTTGTGATACCTCAATGATATTTGTAAGAGAAACAAATGCTAGAAGAGCGTGAGAATACTAATATAAGAAAACAATACAAACAAAGCAGAGTACTTCCGATCATGTTTTATTTCTTACAAAAACATATGACTTACGAACTATAACCTAATGATCCGAACTCCATAACGGAGAGCCCATGTTCTCTTGTTTACACATTTCACGCTGTCATTTACACCTAATACACGGATCTGTCGCTTTTACACCCAACAGAAGATAATTAATTTTTGAGCACGATGAACGCAGCACGGATCGATGTGAACTGTCAAAATGGCCAACCATACACTACGGGATTCGACTCCTCCTAGGGAGCGACTGAAGACTTCACTAAGTCGTCATTTTATTTCCTTTTCCTAAAACAACTGGAATGGATCCATTCCAAGCATGCTCATAGATCTAAAACAAAAACAATTTATAAGCAAATGCGATGAAATGACGTCTGTTTAAAAAGTTGCCTTTCTTTATAAGTCGATTTACAGGTACAGGGCGTTCACATATTCTCATCAGTCCAACATCAATAGACAACCATTTTATATTGCTAATTAGTATGCTTAATAGTATAAACATTAATTTTAAATTTACCATTCCCTCCGTACGTCTAATAGTATGCATGCACATGGCATGTATACTTTATCATTTGTGGGAGTGAAACATAATTGGAAACGTAATGGTTTAATTGATTATTAGTTTGAATTTGAACACCTGCCGAATATTTTGTACTCCGGTAATATGGAACACCATTCTAAAACATGTTTTATAATAATATCAATATTATAAACTTTGTATTAGAAATCGAAATCAGACACAATGATTATACATATAAACGATAGTTCTTATTAATGTACTACTCGGTCCTTTACTTACAGGAGATTCATTCCAGTGGTGCCACCCATTCCTCCTGATCCACTCCCAAATAACCCACCACTGTAAACAAAATGTCGTGCTTACTAACGAATTGATAAAGAATCAACTTCAATCCAAGTGTCCATGTCAATGTCACAAGTTACTTACATATATTTCACTTCAGTAATCAGAATGAAAATAGAGGGAAAAGACCCTAAAATATGTAAATGAGTTCTTAATGGTAAGAATACATAAATACAGCCATCGCCTTCGGTCAAATGGGCCTGTAAAAGCAAAGCGGAGTCTGTCTTGAATCAAAACATATCATGCATTATTACTTTATTTATAGAGTTGAGGATACTATTTTCCTGAAAGAAGTGTTACATATGAAGCAAAAATAAATGATCAGGCATTGTTTGATATAATTAAATACTTAATTCACATGTGTCAACAACAAATATATAGCATATTTTAGCTGGAAACATTAATCTTATCACACTACCTTATACATACATTATTGTTATATACTGTTCAGATATATCTGCGCGTTATATATGGAAAGTCAACGACAGATGTCGATAAAATCAGATTATAAACCCCTGTCTGTTTCGTTAATTACTGAGGGAGTTTAAGTTACTTTTTTATACTTACGTCATCAAACATAGAAATTAAAACCACATATGATATATAATTATCTGATAAGTAGATTGTGCTGATTTTTTTCAGTCGATTGTGCTATTTTTTTTCAGCTGTTTGTAATTTGAAACGACAACCAAGGTCAAAGCATTGCCATTTGGTGTAACACTGCAGACATGTTTTTTTTTTTTCTGAAATAAGATACATACCACAACCCTCTGAAATAAACCCACTATGTTAGTAGAACTGACACAATGCTCTGATGACAAAGTGAGAATATTCCTTGCATATTTTTTAAATATACACATGCATTTGCCGTCTTTTAGGAAAAATCATAAAATTTAAGAATGATGAAATTAAAGGAATTTGGGATAAGTGCAACTTTCCATGTAGTTTTTTAAATGATTTCGACCAAATTTGATTTTCTTCATTAAATTCAACATTTTTTATGATAACAAATGAGCTTACAAACAAAACACAAACAGCTAGAACATTTCGATATATAAACAGAATTTATAATTCTAACCCGATATTGATGGAACGTGGATAAAATATGAATAAAAGAAGGACTCACATGGAGACCTCTGAAAAAGAGCAGAACCAGAAACAATACCAAAGTTCCGGAAGGATTAGCGTTGTCTGGTTCTTTGCCGACATACACATCCTCATTTATTTAGGTAATGTCACGTTTTCAAATTAGAAGAATGTTAGCGACATATCAGTCGTTTATTTATCCTGATAAAGTTCCTTGCGATACCGGCTGGGCAGTGTATCATTAACATATTAGTATACTTTTGGTTCATGACATTCAAGATTAATGTAATACGACAGTATTTTCCTTGACCTTCAGGGTATGGATGCTAAAATGCTTTAATACAATGTAAAACAATTAATGTAATATAATATTATTCTATATCATAACTTCCTACTTATCCTGCTTTTTTGTTATTCTGAGTAAATGAATGAGGTACCAACTCCACAGGCAAGCTCTGTATAACACAAGGTTAAAGCCAGCTTCCATCCCAACTTACAACAAATTGGATAATCCTGATGACCGATCCATTGCTGGACTCTCACGCATAAAGTTATAGGGCTGTAACATAGGCGGTGGCATAGACGCGGGCGTCTGTGGGGATCCACGTCTGAGTGAACAGTTCAAGTTTAAAATTCATGCTAGAAAATTTGAGTATACTGTCGCCTTATATTTTGCGTCATTTATCGGCCACGACCACCAGAAACTAACATCACATCATTTGTTTCGATGTATTTCAATACCTGCATTATATTCATTTAAATCAATAGAATGCGCAAGTATTCAAACGACAGCTATCACCTTCATTACTTTTCCCATTTCCTGTGTTGTCCAAATTAATAGGAAAATTAAAAATCAAACATTTCAGTTTACATCGTATCTATATATTTTTGTTCTACTGATCAGTATACTGATTGATCTGTGGTGAAGCAACGATGTACATATTGGCGTCATGTTAATATATAACAGTATCAATTGATTACTGGTGAGAAGAAAACAATGATATATACCTTAATCCTGTTAATGAGATCTGATTAAGGAAGAGATTGAGTATCAAGTAGATAATTTCCCCAAATATCCCAAATCTATCGTGATGCACACCTAGAGGAATAGGTCAAAAATAACTAAAAAGCAATAAACCTGCCATACGCTATACGATTATAACGGCCCTGTCAATAACTGGCACATGTTTTATATTGATCTGTGTTTTATATATCCACACGAGACATTAATGGCACATTACATGTATGGCCTATACATAATATACCACAGTGCCAAAGTACACGCTTGTATTCTAATGAGAAATATAGGCCCACTATTCTCCTGTAATTTGAATATTATGTTCATCATTCGTGGCCTTATATGACAACTGCACTACGAATATTATGAATGTTCATACTACATTTCCCGATTTATATGTAGTTAATTGATATACATTGAATCTGTGTAGTTTTAAATTTTATACCTTTGTGTGTAACTACACGTGTATCTGGTGATTGTAGTGTTTAATTGACAAAATACACACGACATATATTTGTTGTTTATGTGCATTTTTAAATTTTATACCTTTGTGTGTAACTACACGTGTATCTGGTGTTTGTAGTGTTTAATTGACAAAATACACACGACATGTATTTGTTGTTTATGTGCAGTTTTAAATTTTATACCTTTGTGTGTAACTACACGTGTATCTGGTGATTGTAGTGTTTAATTGACAAAATACACACGACATATATTTGTTGTTTATGTGCAGTTTTAAATTTTATACCTTTGTGTGTAACTACACGTGTATCTGGTGATTGTAGTGTTTAATTGACAAAATACACACGACATATATTTGTTGTTTATGTACAGTTTTAAATTTTATACCTTTGTGTGTAACTACACGTGTATCTGGTGTTTGTAGTGTTTAATTGACAAAATACACACGACATATATTTGTTGTTTATGTGTAGTTTTAAATTCTATACCTAAAAATACATGTATATGTTTGTTGTTCATGTTAAATATCTAAATTGCTCGTGTTTGTCTAATGAACGTAACAACCACACATGGCCTTCAGTACTATAAGGTTGCGAGAAATGAACGTGTGCGGTCAACATTCAGTGTACTGGATAGACAATACATAAAGATCACAAGAATTCTCGCGTGACGATAGCCATGGTATCTTTCTATTCTTATATCTATAGAAAAGTGAGCAAGTAAGACCAATCTACTTCTGTGGAACCCAAAATATAGTTAATATTCTTTCATATCGATGAACATTTTTTTTTTTCACGACATATTTTTTGGTCTTCTGAGCATGAGGAAGACAGTGATGTTGCATGTGATATAACAAATATGATAAGTGGATTTCCGGCTACTCTGAGCGAAATACTTACAAAAAGGGAGGAGAATTACTATCAGTCATGGATCCACCTGAAGGTTTGGAGTTTCCAGAGCTACTGGTCAAAGGGTTAAATGTTAATATTAAACGTTAAAGGATAGTAAGCTGAGGAGACAATAGTGTCAACTTAACATTCAGAAGGACTATAGAGATGCATTCAGTCACTTAGTGACATTTTACAGCAAGTATACACAAAGGTCGTAAATAGCATTAAGGTAACAACAAGAAGTTTTAGTCACATAAACATTAATTTTTCCATATACACACTATGTGGATAGTGTTGACATTATAAAATATCTTCATTGTATCGCGTGAGGATACTGACGAAAATGTATTTGCGTGTTCCACTGAACTATATAACTTTGCTGACTAGTGTCAGTATTTGTCAACACAAATACCACGTGACTGACTTGTTTGCAAAACTTTGATCTGATTTTAATTCAAGGACCTGCATTTGTGTGTGCGACTAGGTAAACGTTTCTAGTGAACAGAACTGAACTGGTGTCGTGTTTTACGAAGTTCGGTTTCTACGAAGTATTTTTGATGGTCCCACTGACTTCTCAAATAGCGGAGTTATCTATATCAGCTTTATACCAGTGTTACTAACCTATTTACTTATCATTTCAATATTAGATACAATTAGGCATCATCCGACTTCAAAGAATGCGTGGTTGTGTTGTGGAAGGTCACATTTAATTGCTATTTTTTAACCAGAATGTGTTTTAGCCGCTCTATAGCACAGACCGACACTTAAGTCAGATAACACAAGCACAATGCTATAATTGCGGGGTCTATTATAATATGTGCTTGTTCATTTTAACTTTGATATGTGACAGATGATTAGCCGTTAGAACCAAAAACGATCCTCTTTCCGCATTATAAAACCACTTTCAGGAAAATGCCATTTCGAATACAATTTATTTCATGGATACGAAACATCTTATATTATAATCTTGTATTATGTACTGATAAAGTTTCTAACAATTGTTGTAACAAAATAACGAAATAAAAAGTATAGTGAATAGTGTTTTAAACATGAAGCATCGGTTGAATAATAAAACGACATGCTTCACTGTGAAATTGATACTTAATTATAGGATTACCTGAAGCTTGTGAAAATTAAATTATTATTCCATGGTGAAATACCTTCATTCAGCGATTTGTCCAAAACATGGAAATCTATACGCGTATACCAGTTAAATCATACAAAATTCTGTACATGTTTACCAGGTAAATGACATGAACTTCTGCTCATATTTACCAGGTTAATGATATAAAATTCTGTACGTGTTTACTTGTTAAATAATATGGATATTGCATACTTAATGTTATCAGAAACGTTCACCATATTATTTTAAATTCTACCCCCTGAATATATCGTTTTCTTTTATCATTTATCTGCGTTAGTTACACAAATGGTTTCTATAGCAATATGTTATAAATATAATGTTTCTTAGATATTTGTAACGATAAGCAAGGAGAACATAACTTACGCTTACAGGTAATACATTCACAAAACATCCGTGACAGTCGAAAACACGACAACGTTTTGTTTTATGGCAGAGTGCGGTTCTACAAGTTGCCTGTCATGTTACGAACAGCTTTACCGACAGAAAATATATCACTTACGTTACAGCAACATTGAAACACATCTACAAGCTTTACTTACAAAGGTTTAGGGAAATCCATTTGGCTAAATGTCGTGTCATACTGTCCAGGTACCGGGATGGATGTGAGTGGGTTTGGAGGGCTGACAGGGTTAATAACAAACAATTGGATGATGAAGTTTTGTTATAATTAAAATTGATATCAATGTTATTTGTTTTTGCTGGTACAACAGTGCAGACAACATTGAAATTTGTCCGTTATAATTGGTATCATGTTTAAAACACTATCGCGTTTAAATATATCAATATAAAAAACTATTTGTTCAACATCTGAAAAAAAAATGAATAAATAAATAAGAAATAAAAATAAAAAAAAATAAAAAGATTTGACTACTTTCAACAAGAAATTCAAAAAGCGCAACAGCAATATGAAAACCAGGGTAAGGAAAATATTTCTTGAACGATTATGATAATAACTCCCTTTCCAGGACTCTCTACGCCAAAATGTTATTAAAGTTAAATTAAGATGAGCAAGTAATCAAGTGATTGTCTCAAATAAATATCATTTGTTGTCTTAATGAATTTCCATTTTTGTATCTTCGGAGTTGCGCCAAGAATCTTGACGTCTTATCCTTACTGAAGTCGTAAAGTATGGTAACTTTTTCGATATTGCCTGCTGATGTACAATGTAATATCCCTAAGGTATAAACCACCACACTGAGTTCAGGAGAGGCTGGCTGAGTTAAGGTTAAATCATTAAAGCATCAACATTTTCAATGGTTTGTTGGGGAGTGAAGTATCTATAGAGGAAATATGGTTACATCTACGTGATGAGATATTCTTTCTTCAAGAACAGTTGATATCTGTAACAGATATTATCTACGAGTTGGTGTTAGCTACTTCCTCAGTGTTAACAATATCGGCATTACTTACTAAAAACTATTTGGATATCCTGACGGAACTGGTTGTCTGCTCATTTGTGATTGCCTTGATCCGCTAATAAGTAAAACAGTGAACACGTGATCAAAGAACAAATTTCTATCACTATATTGTCAGTTCCCTCTTTCATTCAGCCTGTTATTCCTTACACATTTAAATTGAAAAAAGGCAAATAAGGGACGCAGAAAACAACGAAACGTATTTGCTTGGTGTGATACTGAATGTCTCAAATCTATAATATCATATTTGGGCAATGTCCATTATGACATGTAGGCCATAACAGGTATCAATGCGTTAGACATATTATTACACAATATATAGAAGTATTCCTCTTTTCCATCAAATTTCATTTCCATTGGAATAGCAAGCTACATCTAGTATGGCACTGAACACGTTCAACTATAATCAGTATGACTAAATTCTGTTAAAATATGCTATAAAAATTTCATTGCCTTAGAATAGAAAAAATTCTTTGTGAAACATTACTTCTGGCCATTTTGTACGGGTTCTCCAACCCTCCAAGTTAGTACACTACCAGACAGTCCACGTTATATTGTGTCTAACTATTTTCTCAGTAAAATGAATTTAACAAATTCTGTAATCATGTGAAATTAAAAGTACTATTATCTCAAAGATAAATATAAGAAGCACTGAGGATTAATTGACATTTACTAAATGACTGTCATGCTCTTTTATTTGATATGAATTTTGTTTCACACGTGAAAAGCTATTGTGAGATCAGACCATAAATTTTACATGATAGTATCGGTAATATCAAATTTTAAATAAAGAATCCAAATGTGAATGTTTTCATTTCGTACTTATTCAATTCTATCTTCGTGGCATTGTAATATGAGATTAGCTTAGCACATTGAATATTTTCATATTACTTCACCGAAACGGGTGTAATTTCTATCAACTCCTTTACTAAATTCTTTATTACATCTATATTCATGTAAGTCTATCTATGTAACGTATATAAGGTTATGGAATAGCATATCGCTCAAGCAAAACTAACTACTATAAGTATTCTATTGCATATATAACGCCTGATATAATCCCCCGTTAGCTAGCATCTACTAAATAGAGAAGTTAGCTTAACGCACTTACTCTCTTATATGTGGTTAATTCTTTGTCAGTTTTGTGTCTACACTAAATTCAGTTCTTGATGAAGTTCATAAAGTTGGCCTGAGAATAAATGACAACTGCCATGACTTCGATATGTTGCTATATATTTGACGATTAATGATGTGGTATTTCCTGTCCGTTTTTGGAATACAGAATGCGCATGACTTTCAAAAGAGCGAAGCAGATGGTTCGCTATAACTTTTACACAGAAGAGGTTAAAACATATAACTATTGCAAAGGAATATAAATGTGGTTGATATTTATCAGAAATGGTAAAAATGACAAGACAACTTACAAAATATCGTATCCTCCCGTGCTTGGACCTACAAAACAAGACATTTACTCTGTTATTATAAGCAGATTATATAAAACATCTGACCATCTTAGTGATATGCTAGTGCAATTATACTGCATAATCTACATTCAATTGACTGTAGTTTGCAATACACTACCGTTAAGACAGAGTGCGTTAGTAAAACAGATATAACTCCAGCATCTGTAATTAATACCATTGGGAAAAAATGTATTATCTAAACTGTAATATACTGAAAACTTCGTGCTTACCTAGGCCGAATAGTTCCGAGAAGATGTCAGTTGGTTGTTGTCGTTGTTGCGGCATGCTAAACATTTCCATGTTATTCATACCCATACCACTAAACCCAAGGTTCACAGGCGAGGAAGGAGTCGGCGCGGCCTTTTTCCCGGGAAGGCTAGGAATGCTTTTCGTTTCTAGCAAATGAGGAACATGTAAAGTAAAAGCTGCAGAATGCATTCTGTCCGTTCTTTTACAATAGAAACACTACTAGTACTTGAATATCAATAATAATAAGTCATGAATATTAATCACATGAAATGACAATATAGCAACATATTTACCAATAACACGAAATAGAATAACTACAGCAACATTCCCGACATCAGATAATATTCTTCAACATTGGTTTGGAATATCAGAAAGAAATACATGACGGAAAAAATCCAATCAGTAAGAAAGTGGAGTAATGTTTTTGTAAGATCCTTTTCATGCAGTATGTAGATGCTTGGAACTAATGTGATTTACTTATGTTTTGACACAAATGAAAAATCAGGTGCATTTGTTTTATACTTTGCGTTCCTAAACAATTCAAACTATAGCAGATCGGATTAGAATGGATTATTTGATACACATTCTGTGATATACCTGCACAGAAGAAACATGAAGGTCCTTGGCATCTCGCTTTCCTTACACACACCTCTTGTGGGAACTTACATCTTCCCTTCTGAAACACATATGATGTGTTTAATACATTACTAAAATCTATTGTTAATTACATGGCACTGTAACAAAAACCCCAGTATGGACGTTCGGTCATATTTTGTCAGTCTTATTGATTACAGGCTAATTATATCATAGTTGTGACTATCAAGTCTGGTAACCTAATGGGGAAGATTTAGATTTTAATGCAGTCTACAAGCTGTCTGATGTCGGTATTACATTTCACCGTTAAAACATTGAAAGTGAGCCAAGGCTTCATCCAACTTGATAGTGGCTTGAAATTCTGATCCTAGGTCCACTGGTTACCCAGAGGATCTGTTTTAAGCACTTACAACATGACCATGTTGTTCAAGGTTACTTAAGGAAAACAAATTCGCAACTCCTGCTTATACACATTTTGGAATGACGTTAGTCATTTTTGCTTCAAACAGTAAAGACAATAAATCTTTTAACTCATGTGACATTGCAAGTGTCAAAGTCATTCATCTTACCAAATTTATGCTTCTATGTTCCTTAATATGACAAATGATATATCAAATTCTTAGCGCCTCAATTCTTCTGTTTTCAGATATTTTAAAATGTTACAGTCTGGCCTTTGTAACCGTAAAATGGGTTTTTGATAGCTCTCCATTCCATCATACGACTAATGAAACATCATGACATAAAAGATATTCTTTGCTTTATTCTATTAATAACAGCTATATTTCATCAAGTGAGAGTGCAGGCCGAGTGAAAATATGTGTCCATCCAACGTGACGAAATATAACTGTTTTATATCGAGAATAAGAAATATCCTATGTAGTACATTGTTTTCTTATCTTTCATTAATGCCAAATTGAATTTGCCATTCTGTCTATTTGCTTATCCTATTATTCCAACCGTATAATCATTTTCATTCTTAAGGTTAAAAGTTTTCGCATGAAATTGTTTAGAAAATTACACAATGCTCATGGCATTCTGACATTTAATATTCAATTTAGAGGGGTCATGTCGAGCTCAAGTTATCTATTGCACTATTTTTATGACAAAATCGGCTCTATGCAAATCAAAATATAACGATTCATTGACGCTATGGCACAGACATAGTACAACTACAAGGCGGTGGTTGAAACTCTCTTGTATTTTGGTCAGTTGAGCTGCTATCACATCAAACCTTTTGGGGACTTTATGTCATTCAGCCCAGAAGTACATTGTCTAAGGTGTCACGTGAAAACACGAATCATTGTCCCCTTGTACTAGTAGTTGATATATCGCTTTATAGTTGTTTGTTTATTATTAGTTAAAAAAACATTGAACGAGACAAAATGAATCATTGACGATATTATCTATAGCAACAAACAACCATAGTATACTAAACCAATTTGGGTAACGTGGCTTTCTGACATCATTGACTACAAATGACATGAACTCTAATGACATCTTTCTACTCGTACCACTAGACACGTGTTTTCTTCTTTCTTTTCCTGTTATTCTTCCAGATTATGATATTGAATTTGTATAACATCGCACTCGTCAAGTTAACATATTGTCTCCAAAATAGAATGTCTTTATATATATGAGATATATCAATGAAAGATATTCAATATGCAACATTTGACTTTTTAATACGTTTGTGTGGATTTTAGTTTCGGCAATATCTTATCGATATTACTTCAGATTTTATAAAGATATATTCTATATGATTGGCATTTCTATTTTAAGACAGGTATTTGTTCGTAAGGCGTTTACCTTACTGTCTAAAAAGAGTTCTTATTGTTACGTATCATGATTATGTTTTGACGGTACGTTCATTCATCCAAAGAGTTAGACGTGATCGAACATATCATGTAAATGAAGGTTCTGTCGGTTTTTCATTATGCACTCATACACTTACTTTACACCTTCCTGATACTATATAAACATATCGCGTTCCCTGAAACTGGACAACACCAATATGAAAAGCATAGATACTAACACATTTTGTTTTAGGCGTTCCAGAGGGAGTTGGTGACACTGGGGCCTTCCTTGCTGTGGGCTTTGGGCCAGCGGGTCGTACTTTCGGTCCTGCGGCGGGGCTCACTTTAGAGCCAGATGGTTTCCGCGTAGTGACGGTAGCTGGTCTGGGAACACTGCCTTGAGAGAGTCTGCCAACTCTGCCACTAGGTCGTCCTTTCGATAACTTTGGACTACTTAAACGCGGTGAGGGTTTTTGTGATTGAGCCTGTGAGACCACCACGATTACTGCTAATAGCAACTGAAAAAATATGAATATATATAATTCCACTTCCGAAAGCAAACGTGACATGACATTAACATAAATAGATTTATGAAAGTAAGAATCATCACAATTTCATGGTATTGTGTCGTAATTGACAAGACTGAGCCGAATTTGTAAAACTTTCTCACTAACACTCTTCATCAAACAATTAATGCATTTCCTTTAAGATAATTTCCACAACTTAACAGAGTTGATTATTATTGTATTTATTGATGTATCTGTAGATATCATCTTTGTGCAATGTTCATTCAAAATACAAATATGTAGACGTCGTATGCAAGCTCAGTTTATTATCCATAATGCCACTCAAACAATGTTTTCCATGAGTTTGTAAATTTCGTTACAAGCCATTTAGAATGATGGCATTTTCGACCAGACAAAATGCAGTTTGGAAACCCTTCTGGTTACCCTGACAATACATTTTCCAACACATCATACTTGTAGAAGAAATATAATTATACTGTTATGGCATTAGACATAAAACGCAGTTACCAAGTCCTAGCTGAGGTTTAATATCTCTTGCAAATTAATGAGTTTTTACCGCGAAAGTTAATTATCACTGTCATAATTATCACGACTGCAATATATTACACGTTGTTCTTGTAGTGAGGTTTCATTAGCCACCATTCCATTACACTAACGTTTTCACTATGATATACACGCGGCGAGATATATACCAGAATATGTGGATATCGTGACGTGGTAATAAGTGTTATTTGACACACACATAATGACGGTAATTAATAATACCTTTCATAGCAATTAGTATTCTTATAGATCAAAAAGGAAAATACACATTTTTGTTTTGTTTTGTCTTTAACTGACATCTTACTTGTAGAATCGAAACCGATTAAAAATGCTCAGTCGATATAAAACTGCGTGTTGCAAAATTAGTACATTGATTACGCTTTACTAAATACAGATAAAAGATCCGATGGTTCCTCTCTCAACTATATAATGCTGATAAGAAATTAATATCCTTCTCTGTCTTCACTCGTTGACGTTTAATCATAGATAATATTCAGTATAAAAAATTATTTTTTTTGGCAAACTATGTTAGACAGAAACACTTATCGAGTTATAATTAACTCTATTGAGCTAACTTATCATTTTGGTTGGAAGAATCGTTCTCCATGAAAATATTATGTGCAACACGTTGTTTTTGAGTGTCTGACTTGTGTTAGAGCATTCTCATGACAGACGTTTTACTAAAACGATGTGTGGAATTTACTCGGAAAAAATATATATGCGTAAGTACAGTTACATTAAAGATTAGATTCCATTGAAAAGTAGATAAAAAAATAAAAATAAATGTCAGGTTCACAAAGTATTTACTGTCACATTTATGTTGATGCTGTCTGTTGTCACAGAACTATTTTTCTATTTATTAATAATGTGACACCATAGTTATCAGGTTCACATGCTTCAAACATATATAACTGTCTGGTGCAGGTTTTGGTCGTTATGGACAAACAGCAAGATCGATCCGTGGAAAAAGAAGAATAAAATGCTAGAAATTCTAATGAACTAATGAAACACAAACACAATAGAAAGTATCATGAATTAATCCACTGATGACATCCGAACGAGGACTTGTTTTATGTTTTATTATTTATCCCAAATTTTGAAAACATTATTATTAACGTTTGAAATATTTTAAAGCAAAACATACCAACAATAATGTAGCTGACATTTTCAAATACAGACAATGTAGAATATCTTATCAGGTTGTGTACCACATGAGAAATCTGTCATGATTTCTGTCGTCAAATCAATGGGTGTATTATATGCCTACCACAGTAAGCAGAGAAACATCGCCACCAAGCCATAAATAGCCATCGTGCAAAGGGTCAATGTTAGTCAAGCGACATTTCCTCGCATAAGATGTATATAATCGATCATTGTGTACCTGATTACCTAGATATAACAAGTAACATGTCCGTCAGTATAATAATTTATGTATCTAGGCAGACTGGTGACATTATCACTTCCATATACCGTGTAAAGTACATATCTGTTAGTGTGTTCTGACATTACAAAATGTTTCGAAGATACAGATAGTGGGCCTTCGTATATTTTTATAACAAGCGATAGAAGCCCAAAGAGAATATAGTTGAACAGAGAGACTTTAAAATAATGATAATAAAATGAGGTGATGGCATCACAAGTGGTTCTCCTGGATGTCTCGCGTCACATCTAGTAGTCTAATGAACGTTAGATGTTAGATAGGATAAATAAAATATGAATAATCTTGCTTGAGACCAGATGGCAGTTTCCGATCAGGACGCGACGGGAGTACTCGTACCTATAACAATGCTGTAGGCAAACATTCACAACTTATAATACCACTCCTGTGTACAGTACCTAAGACAAAAACAATAAATATACGTGTACCAAAACAAATTGTGTCCAACACTGAAAATATTCTATACGAGCGACTTTTAAATTCTTCAGTCATTTCGTACTCTTAATCTATATAAAAAAATGTACCATATTTTTAAGGCTTCTTTAATTTAAACATTTAGCGTCACTGACGAAACCGAGAGGTACGAAACAGCTGTATAATGCAGTTTACGTCATTATTTTGCTCTGCTTTATCTGATTTTAATAAAAGATGCTATTCGCTTGCGTTCTTTCATCTGTAAGAATATAAGAATATTAAGAATCACTCGTATAATAGGATATTTAAAAACGTATCAATATGAAGTTAGCTTTGCTTATAAGATTCCTTTAAAAAATCTCACTTCTTATCAGAATGAGCGCTTCAAGACGTACCCAGAATGTACAAAACATGCACTTTCTATACAATTCGGAGTTATATAAGGCAGAGCCAAATGATGCATTAAGCTGCATCATGGACTGTTTCGTCCATCTAGGAAGCCCGTGAAAAAGATAGAAGTAACGTAGAAGCACAATCTGCGATTGTTCATACATCCCTTTTCATTTCAAGACAACATATTTAAGGGAATTGGAAGAACTTGCCAAGATGTTTGTGGCCTGATTTTTTTATGAAAGCTCTTCAACAAATTAAGCCTCGTATGAAAACTTTTACAAGTCAACCAAGTGAGATGGTTCACCAAGGTATGTTGGGTGATTATGACACCAAACTTAACGAAACTATTGTCAACAGGAAATTCGTATATTTCTAACCCTGTATTACGTATTATGAATAACGACGTCAAAAGAACGGAAACTAATTGTCACTGACGCCAGTTTAGTACTATACCAAATGTGGGAAGAAGGATTACTTCTATCCTAAAATTCATTAAACAGTTGACATACATGTCCCTTGAGCTCAAAATCACACTTAATAAAACATCTCTGGGTTATGATAGTAAATTCAAATATCAAAACAATGTTTATATCATTAGCCGTTTTCGAAACAACGCTGAGAATGAGATATAAAAATTAAGTGATCGAAATTCTCACCAGATATTTGTAAAATTATTTATGGATACATTTACATGTATAATGATATTCGACTTCAGAACTAAGATTGTGCAAATTAGCAACGAATGTATCAGCGGCTTTTTTACCTCAACGTTATTCTCACATACTTGATATAGCACGGCACTTACATTAGTTTTTTATAAGTATGTTTGAACACTGTTTAGTAACATATTTCAACCTGGTGATTTAAGTTCATTATGTCTGTGAAAAGTCACGCCATTGTTTCAATCCAATATATGATGTCACGAGAAGTCGTCGGGTCAAATAGTCTTAATACATGTAATTTTGTTTTGTGTTTAAATGGTAGAAACAAATACAATTGTACGAGTTACCTATTCTAAACAGTGAAATATATAAAAACACTGGCTGAATCATCGGCACTTGACACAAATTCTAAACCCATGTTCCAAACAAATCATACAGTCATTATAATATGTATGGACCGTGGGTTAGAAATTCGTGGTGAGTATAGGCATTGCAGAGGCTCCATATATTGATTGTTATCAGAATCATGGTGTTTAGGTTTACGATTCACTAAACAATGAAACATAGATTTTAAATCAATTTACTAAAATATAATCCTGATTTAAAAACTCGAATTAAACATTTTCCATAACAAATAATAAGTACTTTTAATAGTTTGGTATAGCGTTCTACGTTGCAACAAAAATGCACACATCGCATTATCGATTTCGTTTACCGAGAACTAAATACGGTTTAATTGATTTGATATATATATAAGGATATAACGAATACGACATACCAATTAATAAAAAAATCCATTGATTACACATAAATCCCGATATTCGTATTTTAGTCTTATTTCAGAAAAAATATGCGACTTATGATTAAAGATAACCTAGACATAACTGTATCATTATAACAATACGAATTTTACCCGAAAAGTAAAAAAAAAGTGTTATCCGTGTGATATCATACTCACAAAAATATTCGTTCCCATTTTGAGCAGATGTGGCGTCTTGGACCAATGCTAGCTGTGTGACGGTGCAACAGAATTTGTAGCACCACGACTCACAGACCACGCCTCCCTGTCCTCATATGACAGACAGGTAAGTGTATATATCTGGGCCGTAAGTGATAAGATAATATATTATCATTAATATGTACAATGCTTTTACGTAGGGTAAAAAGTCGGGGGATGCGTAACAGGACATTGTCACATATATACTTCAGTACCATTTTATGTGAAAGCCTAAATGTAGTGTTACATTGCGTCCCAAGAGCGCAAGATTATTAATAGAAGGTGACAGTACCATGAATCACGTGCAACATGATGTGTACACAAAAGAAAACGTAATATCAAGGGACAATAAGCAACAGTATATACCAGATATACGAAATATATATTATTTGATGGTTAGGTGTGTCAACCGCATTCTTGTTACTCTTTTTGTAGATTAACGGTGAAGCTGGATAATAAACACAATTTCCAAATCATCCTCTCCTCCATGTCTTGCAGTTCTTAATCTTTATACATATTAAAACTAAAATATATGGTTTTAACTCACACTGGCAAACACGACAGCGTCACATGTAAAATTAAAGTAGCACAAAAGTATAAATACACCTGACTGGACATTATATAACGTTACAGTTTATAAATCACACTTCCATTAGAACTTCTTAACAGCAACGCTAGCTGTAGTCTACCGGAAATTTCGTAAACGTTCATGAGAGATTTCTAAGATTTCAGTGGTTTTTTGGACCTTGTTCTTTTAGTTCCTATTGCTTTGGCGTTTCAGTCGACTGTAATGTCACAGTTCATTTCGTTGATCCTACTGGCTTCATTTCTAATGTTTTAACTCTTTCCGGTCCTTGTTGGTCTCATTATTGATTATTTGTGTCTCTTCTGTTCATATTGTTGTCCTTCCCTTTGTTTTGGTGTCCCACTTCCTTTAGTTGTTGTCGTTGGTGGCATTCATTATTTGCTTTCTTAATGTTTTGTCGTTGACGCTTCTTGAACTCTGTTGCTGTAATTCTTATTGTTTTGTTGTCCACATAATCCATGTCGCTTTTCTTTCAACAACGGAATTTCATAATATTCTTTCGGTATTGCATCTACGAATCTTTCCAGTCCATGTTTCTGTCTTTGCTTGTTTTTTTATGTTCGACCAGTTGTCTTCCGTTCTGTTTTAGGATATAAAAATTGAATACTTTCATTTGGAACAATGGGGTCCAAAAAGCGACAATCAAACGTGAAGCAGCAGGTGTCACTTAGTACATATTTCTTATTCCGTATATGATCATACAAGTTATGTCAATGTCATTTTTGTTCTGTGAAATCTAAGATTGAAATCAAGCATGTCCTAACGCATTTATTGATTACGTTATCGTTTTTAAAAGATAAGAAGCCTCTATCATAATCTCCCTTTATTTAACTGCACGATTTGGAGTCATTATTATACATTTTGCATGTATGTGATGAGTGTGGAATCTACTAAAAATAATTGTTGTAGAGTTACAATTTCCAGTTAATAGTTACGTTATTGTTGATATCTAAGGAACTAAATACAACAAATATTTTTCATACTTTAGACAGCAATGCTAAAGGACTGCTGTTAAAATTATAGGCTCTCCACATTTGTTGTTAATTGATATGAAGTTTTCGTGTATCATATAGAAAGAAATGCTTTTGGAGACATGCACGCTGTTACCGAAAACAATTAACTTTCTCGTTAGGAGGCACTTAATTATAAATATGCTAATTACGCATTGTTAAGACACTCTGTATTTACGGTACATGGCCTTAAATTTTGCTCTTCAAAACATTTGTATATAAAGAATTTCAACAAGAAATAAATCTGGTGCAAGTTTTGTTATATTACTTTTGACATATTATTCGCCAAGTTCTTATTAGAAAAAAATTAAGCTCGATAGCAGTACCTTCATGTTGAACTAAAACTTCCAGTAACTGTTAACAACTTTTTGTAGTACAATGAATAAATTGAATTGATAGTAGAGTATTTGTCACAGAGGACTTTCAATGGGGGAACCGTTACAACAGAACACACAAATATAGTATGTTTAAAATGATAGCATTTATGTCATGGTGCACAGATGACAAACATTTATCACCTATAAATATAATAGTGGCATATTCGTTCAAATGTCGGCACTCAAAATCAGCCAGTGTGTATTAACAGCTTCTCATTCAGCATAGATTTTTTTCAAAATTGTGCTACCAAGATATATTGCACATGGCATTCTGTCGTTTTGAAATTTGTCACCAAATTTGATCTCCTAAGTCGCAAGGTTTCCCACTGCTTTAGATTCTTCGAACAGCTGACAAGTGCAATTTAATCCCTTAATTTGCTATACTTTATCTTATTCTGTACTAAAACATTCTATTCACATTGTATATATCATGAACAATGCTGTGTTATCGTTATTGACAGGATGTTGTACATGAGGCATTTATGGAGGCAAATTAACATATGGCTATTCTTGATCGAACCTCGTCTACTTCTGTCGGAATAAGATTTGATTTCGTCATAGTAAGGTAGTTTTGGGATAGGGTCCAGGAGGTCATCAAACAACTAGCAGCCCCGCGGTATGACAAATCTCAAATCTAAAGGCAAAAAATAGAAATCGACATATCCAGAATATCAAATGTTTACTGAAGATGTTGAATTTTTTAATATCCTCATCCATTTCGCCAATCGTTTTAACTGAATAAGTAATAAAAGATTCCATTTTTAATCATGCTCTTGAGTCTGGCGATTAAACCAATTTTTTCTATCATTTGATAAAAAGTCATAGATTTTTTTTCGAGATGCAGGTTTAATACGATTATAGAGAAGCTTGATGCTCGTTAGTAACAAGGTTTACATGGCGGCTATAGACGATAAACAGAAGGCGACCAGCCTCCTTGAACACATGGTCTTTTTGATGTAAATCTTTCTTTTGTTCATATTTTGCCTTTTGTTATAGAATTTGAGTTGAAATTATGATTTTGTAAAGATGTCGACATTTTCTTTTACATATATATAGTCTTGTTTGGTCCTCCACTTACTTAGATTTCGTGTTGCCTGTTGCTCTATGACTTTTCTCACCGATGCATTTTGAGGACCTTTGATAGTGTAACAGCAAAGAAGTCCTATGCTTCATCAAGATCATGCCAACCGTATATCCCAAATGAAGTATTGAAAAACCTTGTCGAAAACGTTGTAGTTCCCTCGGCTGTTGGTGTTGAGGACGGTAGTTTTTCTATGTCAGCTCAACTCCAAGCTAGCGTTTAAGTCATTATCTCTGATCGTGTTGGTTATTTTGGCCGCTGGATGTTTTCTTGTTCTACTACTTGTGTATTGTTTGTGTACCAGATTATGTCATGGTTTTCTCTATTGGATAAGCACTGTTGATTTTATGGAAAATTATTGAAACTAAATATAGATCTTCTTATGGTATATTTTGTAAATACTATTCTTGGATTCTCCCAGGTTACTCAACAATGTATCAGCAGATGGAACATTTTCTTAATATGCCTATGCAATTGACAAGAAACAATCTGTCGTTTGTGGAAATGTTGTTGGTTCTTCAACTATATATCCGCTTGTGTACCGCAAGGATCAGTCCTCGGCCCCACTTTGTTTTAATTCTATATTAGTGATCTTGTCGACGCTATGAAAACTGTTACCAGACATCTTTGCCGATATCTCTTCTTTTCAAGAGTCTTCGGCAGACTTAAACGTTATAGAACAAAGCTTGAACCATGACATTCAACCTTTACAAAATTGGTTCAATTAGTGGCTAATGCAACTCTTTTTTTTCAAGTACGAAAGCCATTCTCTTCTTGACCTCTTGATATTTAACCTTACCTTCAATGCTTCTCGTTGTTATCTTGGTGTCTTTCTCAGTAGAAATTGTAATTGGTATGTCCATGTTCAGAATGTTGTCAAAAGAGCGTCATTTAAAGCAACTACTTTGAAACTATTGTAATATAAAATTAGCAAAGAGACTATTCATTCTATTTACACGTCTTCTATAAGGCCAACTCTCGAATATGTCCCCAGTATCTTTGAAGGTTGCTCTGATGAACTGTCAAACGCCCTAGAAAAAAATCAATTTAGAAGCCACCAGTCTTATAACTTGTTTCTCATCTGCAGCACTGTGGGGTACTATATCCTGACTGGCTGACTTCTTTTAAGATCTAGTCGCGCGAGAAATTCAAACTCATTAACGGTTTCCTTTTTATAGATTTATGTTAGACAATTTCCGGATTATCTTCGTTATTTGCTTCTCTCTTATAGAGGCGATATTCGTCGTGATCTCCGTAACCCAGATAACTACCAAGATGTACTTAAAAGGCATTTACCCCTTCTACAATTACCTCGCGGAATATACTAGATATTTCTGTAAATAAATAAGATATTATTTCATTATCAGCTTTCAATTTGAGAACATCGCCTATACCACCTATTTGACCTAAATATCTAATATACCTCGCGATTCTTTTAGCATGAACCAGACACAAGTGCAGTGGTTTTAAAATTATTTCCTTTATTTACGTCCATCACATTTTTGCCATTGTGGTTACGGTAACGCAGATACGTGTCATTTTTTTCATTTGTTCGCAAATTTGATATTCAAGAACAGTTTCATTAAATTCTCTATCGTACATTGGCAGCCAACCAGTTAGTTCCCTATGTCAATATATTTCTGTGAGGAGATCCAGAGCTTCCATTCCAAACTAATGTTGATAGTATACTGACCGTACTTCAAATTAACAACTAGTTAGTGGCTAACCCAGGTAACCAGAACTTCCCCTTATCTTTCCCTCCTTCCCTCGCCTTCTTTCCTTCTCTGCGATATATGGAATATAAATGATTACAGTTGAGTGCTGGTATATGATTAAAATTGTATCATGTCATGACGTAATATCTGTAGCTCTTATGCAACATAATGTTGGGAGAGGGCCTAGTAAGTTGTGTTATCTGTAGTTATTGTATATTGCAATGTCGGGAGAGGGCCTAGTAAGTTGTGTTATCTGTAGTTATTGTATATTGTAATGTTGGGAGAGGGCCCTGTAAGTTGTGTTGGGAAAGGGGCTGGTAAGTTATGTTATCTGTAGTTACTCTATATTGTAATGTTGTGACAGGGCCAGTAAGTTGTGTTATCTGTAGTTACTGTATATTGTAATGTTGGGAAAGGGCCTTGAAAGGTTATGTTATCTGTAGTTGTTGTGCAGTGCAATATTGGGAGAGGGCTTGGTAAGTTGTGTTGTCTGTAGTTATTGTGTATTGTAATGTTATGACAGGGCCTAGTAAGTTGTGTTATCTGTAGTTATTGTGTATTGTGATGTCTGGAGAGAGCATAGTAAGTTGTGTTATCTGTAGTTATTGTGTATTGTAATGTCGGGAGGAGAGCCTGGTAAGTTGTGTTATCTGTAGTTATTGTGTATTGTGATGTCGGAAGAGAGCCTAGTAAGTTGTGTTTTCTGTAGTTATTGTATACTGTAATGTTGTGACAGGGCCCAGTAAGTGGTGTTATCTGTAGTTAGTGTGTATTGTGATGTCGGGAGAGAGCCTGGTAAGTTGAAAGAACTTGTGCCCTTTGATCGAGTGTCAATAATATATGTTTGAATGTATAGTTTATGTTTTGTTTTTGTGTGAGATAATTTCTCTTCTAAATTTGTATCTAAATCGTTCTTAAAATAGGTTACAGCCATCGTAATTGTTATTCTTTGACAACAGACAATTTAAGATTTGACCCATTGGGTAGTAGCTGGTTGTGCTGGACAGTGTCGGTTTTTCTTCGCATGTTTCTTGGTTTGATATCTTTGCACTTTATCATTGTAGTCTGCTGGTGTTACATGACTACTGCTATCCGGTATTGCTCTGTAGGAGTCATTATGCACATTTGATCCCATGAATGCTTCTGACATTTTGGTTAATCAACTAAGAAAAGGCGTGAATATCATGATAAAAAATAGTGATTACAAACTTTAAATGTCAAAATTTATTATGGCCGGCCGGGCGCCACTAGCGGTGATCCAGAAAATCCTTGCAGAGTATGGCATGCACAGCTATGACCCATACTAAACTGTTCAAACTATTTCAAGGCGGTCCTTTCAGAATCTGTCTGAAATAGCTGTGACAAACTGTGAAATGAAAATTGGCTGCTGGTGGCCATACTGAATTTAGATTAAACCTCACAATATAGCACGCAAAACAAAGAGCAAGATGACATTGCTGCACTGGTTTATCAGAAAAGGTGGTAGCGAACTTTAAATATGTATATAATGGCTGCTGTACAGTTGGCCTTATTGAAACTCCGATGAAGCTCGAAATGGGTCACACACAACTAGAATAGAAAAACACTTGGTACATATGTTTAAATTCAGTGATTCTTCAAGTCAGAAGTTAAGCATATGTTCACATACGCTGCTCATCCGGATATCCCTGAAGCAGATCACTGCTTAAGAAAATTAGCAGAAAAAAAATGGTTTATGCGAATTACAAGTTTATTGGACAGACTGACTAATGGACCTCGGGCGAAAAAGTGATTTTAAATTCGTTAGTGCAACCTGGTTCTCAATGTCCTAGTCGCTCCTTCTGGTGCACCGGGATTTTGCACAAATTTCCGATCCATGGTCCATATAGATGTGTTATAGTGACTTACATTAGGTAACTATACTGTATATGTACACCGTGGGCCGAGAACTCGTGACAAGTCCCTGTGTCTCGGTCAGCATATAATACACTGGACAAAGAACTTATTGGCGATTATCCCAGTATTAATTACCGAAAAAATGACTTAGTAGCTCAAATCAATAAACCTCATCAGTATGACAGTTCCTTGTATTTACAGACATATTTCATCTTCTGTCTACCGTAGGCCTAATGGACACCACCAACAATATGATTTTCCTGCAAATTTTGCTGGTGTTCCAAAAGAAAATACGGCTATTGTGAAGCATAATATTCACGTACAGATTGCGCACTCTGATTCGTCTAAAATCAAAATCTAACATTTAATTAAGTGATTAAAAGAACAGTGCGGGAAAAGTTACCACCCTTAGAAGAACTCTTCCGTGAAGAAGGTAAACTTTTTCACGAAACCCTGCGGGCTGTCGTATAATTTTCATGTCACAATATACGCGGTTGATGTTGACATCACTTCAAAATGTCGTTGATCTTTGCTTTAGTGTGTGGAATTTCTGTAACTTTATTAGTTCCGTCAATATGTCAGCGAGAACATGCTGGTATGTAGATCTAGATGTATTGCTATGGTTTGTTGACTGCAAGGCTATTTATACACATCACGAAATCCCAACACATTTATAACTTTGATTTGTCTTGCATATTATGTTGTTGGTCAGTGATCAGTAATGAGTGACCACTATATTTATTTGATAACAGGTGATGTCTTGAACTTGTAGTTTGTATACATTATTATGATACAGTTATCGAGATTCTTCCCTTAAAACAATCAAACTCTCTGTAAAAGATTAGGATTATATAGGATCAACCAACTGTTGCAATCGCGATTGACAAGTTACGGAAGTTATTAATGTATCATACAAAACGCTGTGTAGTACACATATTAATAATACCTGATAAATGAAGACTTAGGATTGTCTTATCTCTGATATCCACTGATTAGATATATGTAAATATATATATATATATATTCTAGACACCACAACCAAATGGATTAATATATGATATTCAGTTAAAACATATGTTACAATACAGTATACAATTATAGGTGCAAATTCCATATGGATCAGATACCTGGACCCTAAAATGGGCAGGTACTTATTTTATTGTTGAATATATTAATGTAATATAAACGTACATGATCATGTTTTGGAATTTAAGTTCCTATGTTAATATTTTGTTTATATATTTATATATTATTATATACATTTTGATTTGTTTGCATTCAGTGATGATGTTTGCACATTGCCAACATCTTGTGCCACTGAACACATAACCAGAACCGTACTGACTTTAAAATGTTTTTAATAAAACAAATAAAACCAGCACTACATAAAATTGTGGTTATTTGACATTGTGTTCTAACTGAATAGAAAATGCAAATTGTATTTAAGACCACAACAACATTAATGAATGTTTATTATATTTTGTAGGTGTGTATGTAACACTGTATCCACCCATGAATGTATCTATTGGGTACATATCTGATGAGACTGCATATGTGTATTGGTTTGCACCTCCAGTTTACATACACGTGAAGTTTAATAACACATTTGGGGACCCAAATGAACCTGCACCCGGTAATATTGACAGTGATACAAACGGAGACACTGTGACAGAAGTGTTGGACAAACAAAAGGAAGTATCTTATACATACAATACAGAATCTGAAAACACCACAGATATTGTTTCAGTTGTGACAAATAACAGTTCCATGGAAACTGTAAACTCCAGTTCTGTTCAAGGCACAAATACAACGACAACTGGCTCAGAATCAACAAATTCTTCTTCAGCAGACTATACATCTACTCAGCATCAACACAATGTTACAATATGGACAGCGTGGACACCAAAGTATGTTCACTATAATGATTCTGAAGACAAACAACCCCTGGAAAAAAAAGATGTTGTCAATTTCCTCAGTGGACATTTGATAGGCTACATTGTGAAGTGGTGGCAAGATGGGTCAAGTATGTGTCCATTTTCCCCATGTTATGCATATTGACATTGCTTATAC
The DNA here is from genome assembly GCF_031769215.1 of Ylistrum balloti. NCBI lineage: Eukaryota > Metazoa > Mollusca > Bivalvia > Pectinida > Pectinidae > Ylistrum > Ylistrum balloti. The sequence continues at coordinate 16,585 of NW_026782116.1, read as the reverse complement.
AGTATATAAAGAAGTTTTATTTGTAGTCATTTGGCCTTGTAGATAAAAATGCTATGTACAATATATATGTTTTTAAGTCACATAACTCTGGGGTCATTAAAATGGAATGATTTCTTTAAAGCTGTCTGTAACACTAACAGTTGTCAAAGTTTTGCAAATACTTGTAAATCTTCCTATTCTTCAGGCTTTTTGATAAAACAAAGAAATACTCTAATTTTAATTAGTTTCTTATAATATTCATCAATCATCAATTTATATTGTTTTCATTCCACAGTCTGGTTCTTCAAGATAGAAATTTATAAGTTCATTTGTTTATATCTGTGTACAGAAGAATATATCCCCACTTTAAATTCAGTTAATTTGCATTACATGTGTTTTAATAATATAACAAATTGTTGTCTAAGATATGTTAGATATTGTGATCCTGATATGGTGACGGCTTCATTTATGTAAATATGCAAAATAAAAGTCATATAGCTGACAAGTAAGCTATATGTAGGTGTATGTTTACATGCATGTAGTTCTGGGCATGGTAGTCATTTAATTCTGATACAGATCTTGGATATACTCTGTAGGTATGACATAATGGTACATATATTAAAAGACCAACTACTTTTCTGTATTCTCTGCAAAACGTTTTTGAAAGAAGCCTGTTACTGTAGTTGGAAACTTACAATATTCGTATATTTGTAGTATATATGAAGCTAACCTGTATTGAAGTGTAGGTAAAGATTTCATTAAATGTAATATTATGATAAGCCCAACCCTGAAGTTACATGTTAGCTCTTTATTGGCTGATTGCAGAATAAATTAGTTCATATTTTGCATGTAGTATATATAACACGGTTACTAATGATTGAAATGTAAGTGTGAAGAATTAGCACAAGTTAATGTCAGTTACATTGTCAAAAGCTGTTTCAAGAAACGGAAATGTTGTGATAGATACTGTCTATAATGTCATGTTGTGTATTTCAGCTAATTTTACTGAACAGCAAGTGAATCAGACTGTAACAGAGTTGCACCTTACAGAGTTGACCCCTAACACCACCTACAGAATAAATGTGTCTGCTGTGTATGATGGGAACAAGATTCTTACAGCCAATACATCTTATTTTACAACCAGCTTTGATACCACTAAATGTATGTAATTCATGTACATATATATATATATATATATATATATATGTATATATATAGTTACTTATATTATAGAAAATGGAACTCTAAAACCATAACTGTTTTTATGGACATAAATGCCTTTCTCATTCTTTTCTGACATGTGTAAATTTTTGTAAAATTTTATACTTTTTGACTTGCTGTATAGACCTAACCTACCTGGATTATTTTAACAGCTTGCCAATGTGACACATATGGAACAGTACCTGGACATTATGCCTGTAATTTCACCTCTCGCAAATGGTGCAAGTGTCGGTCTGGTTTTGGGGGCCTGTTTTGTGAGCAGTGTGCTGCAGGCTATTACAGGAATGCTGCAGGCTTGCCTTGTTGGAAATGTCCTTGTGATGATGATGCTTCCACAGGTTCCTGTCATTTTAGTAAGTCAAAACATTGTGGAAAATGCTTAATATTTTAGGTTGTTCACTTCAGCATCATTGTCATTATTTTAGCTTCTCTGTTTTCCTAAGTTATTCTGATATAATTTTACATGAAAATACATGAAATTAGTTCATGTTTTGAGGTCACAATTTGCTGAATTATACGAATATGAAACATATTAATCAAACTACTTTTTTGAGGAATAATGTACAGATCTTATGAAATGAAATATGAACAAGTCACACAGTTTATGTAGCCACTAGAAAGAAATGTGTAAATCTCATTGCTTTCCAAGTGAGAGTTGTCTCCCTGCAAATACAGTGTACCATAAATATATGTGTGGGGAAGTTAAATTGTCATAATAAGGATAAAGATGAAAAAAGGTATATTTAATATTATTATTAGTTTACTTAAATCATACTCTGTACCACTATGGTACCATACATTTACATACATAATACATTTACAACTGTATTAATACAAGTTCTTGACAGTATAACTGAAGAAAGACCTAGTTATTATTGTCCATGATTTTACATATATTGCCCAAAAATGATGACAAAAATATTGTTTCTGGAAAAAGTTGATCTATATGACAACTATCCAAGTGAAATAAAATACACTTTTGCTTGAGGACTTGGTCATCAGTTTGGACATAGATGTACGTGATGACCTACACAAGCCAGATAATTTTGTAAATTTGTTAATAAAGTGATGTAACATTTACCAAGGCTTTAGGCATATAAATCAGTTGTGTTGGTAATGAGTTTGTCAAGGCTGTACTGGTTATGCTGATTTCTTAACAAACTTAAATGTGTCTATACACCTTAAGTCTTTGAAAATGGCCATTGTATCATAATTAGATGTCCCTAACATTTAAGTACTTACTTGACCTGAGTGATAATTGTTAGAATATGATTTACATATGTGTATACCATGATTTTGTTTTGCAGAGGAAGAATTTCTTCATTGTGATGAATGTAAGCATGGATATGCTGGGAATCTATGTCATAAGTGTTCTGAAGGATATTTTCGGTATGGGTCCTCAGACTACTGTAAACCATGCGCCTGTAAAGGGAACAGTGACAAATGCAACCCATATACAGGTGAGATTATATAACTAGTAGGCATACAGGTCAGAACATATTGTCAGATGCTATTTAAGGTTATGAAACAGCAGTTAAATCTCCAAGAGCCAACATACCTTTAAGTTATTAAGTTATTATTGAAGGGCCAGGATGCCATATAGCCATCATGTTTTGTCTGTCACTGTGCATAAACTTTCCATTTAAATGACTTCTTCTCGATAGCTAATATGCCTGGGGTGCTGATATGCAACCTGTAGCATGATGAGGTGAAGGGCTGTCAAGTTTGTTAAAATTAATGACCTTGACTAATTTTCAAGGACACAGGGGTCAAATATGATAAAGTCTTTTAACAAGTTCTTTTCAATAAACAAAAAGCCCAGGGTGCTGATATTGGGCCTGTAACATACTGGGATGAAGGGCTAACAAGTTTGTTAATATTATTGACCATGACCGACCTTCAAGGTCATGGATCAAATATGTTAAGGTTTTTAAACTACTTCTCAATAACCAAAAGGTCCATGGTACTGATGTTGGACCTGTAGCAAGCAGGGATTGAGGGCTACCAAATTTTTTCCTATTACTGACCTTGAGCCACTTTCAAGGTCATCGTGATCAATTATGTCAAAATCTTTAAACAACTTCTTCTTAATAACAAAAAGGCTTAGGGTACTGATATTGGGCCTGTGGCATGCTGGGACGAAGGGTTACCAATTTTGTTTATGTGATTGACCTTTTCTCATTTTAAAGGTTACAGAGGTCAAATGTGTTAAAATCTTCAAACCAGCCCTTCGCAATAATAAAAAAGGTCCAGGCTGTTGATATTGGTTCTTTAACATAAATGGATGAAGAGCTATTGATTTATTAAAATAATTGACCCTGACCTTTAATCAAGTTCCCTTGGTTAAATGGTTTGAGATCTTAAAATTTCTTTTTCAACAAGCAATGTTTGTGTAGTAATGACATTTTTGTGTAGCAGCATTTATAAAGGATATGATTTCAAGTTTGCAGACAGTGTTTTTATGAACCAACATTGTCTTCTTTATAAGTTGTAGATTAGTTAAGCAATTTATTTTAGACCTATTTGGCCTCTTTGATATATATGTCTATAATAGTCAGGTGACCTTAAGGCCTGTGGGCCTCCTGTTTGTAAGATATACTTCATCCACATAGCTTCAGGAGGATGACATTTGATGTATACACAACCCTTTTGATAAGGAATTTAAAAAGAAGAATAATAGCTCCTACTATTGTCTATAGCTGGTTGCCAACATGTTTCTGTCTTATTGGTACTTTAAAGTTATAATTACCTGTAAGAACTGTATTTTTCATTTCAAAAACTTGTTTACTGAAGATTTTTTTTTGTTTAGTTCTAAGTGCTAAAAAATTCTGGTATTTTTTTCTGTTAGAAAAATCATAGTTTGTATCAATAATTTTAAATGATGTTAAAATAATGATTCTTCGAAATATTTACCACTGTCTCTAGAAAGGATAAGATGAAAAAAAGAAAATATGCATTTAGAGTGGTTTGAAATTTATTGTAACTAATCAAAATTGTTTTGTTTACTTCAGGAGAGTGTATTGACTGCAAATATAATACAACAGGTTTTTCTTGTGGTAAATGCAAGAAAGACTATGAAGGAGACCCTAATGTTCACAAAAATTGTACCCACAAAGGTAAACCATGTAATCTCAGAATGCTTCTCTTGTACAGATAATGATGTGTATTTTGCAGAACATGAAATTCATCCTTCATTAATGTTGATATAGAAGATCTCGATTTTCTCCTTTCTATCAATAAAGCTCCTGCACTGTCGTGTTTGGGAATGTTATGTATCACTTTTCATATCAATATAGATATAATAAAATTTTGTAATCATTACATACATATTTTAATACTTGTTGTGTATATACTTTCCTTATGTTTTTTTTGTGTTGTAGCGGATCTGAAGCCGAAATCAAAGTCAAACACAGTCATGATTGCATTGGTGTGTGTGTTAGTGGTGCTCATCCTCTCGGCCATCGCAGGAATCATCATTTATAGAAAGTGGAAGGACCATCCTGCAGCAAAACCATTTTGGACAGTAGAGCTGCAGGATGATCATGAAGGTGTTAATTTCAGTAGTGTTCCAGAAGATGACTTTCAAGCTCGTGTTGAAGACATGAACTTCTATGAAAAACATGATCAAAGCAAGTCCAAACGAGGGACAAAAAAGTATTCACCACTACGAGAAGATCTTTAGTTATTCTATGCAGTCAGAATAATGTGATGTGGTACTTGAATTACGGCCTCACCTATTTGTAGTTAATCTAGTCAGCTTGCTAAGGTATTCGACAATAGCCCCAACCTTTTCTATAGGAGAGAACTAAGGGTTTGCATCCTATCTTTAAGTACCAGTCGCATTACAGCAGGGGACTAAAGATTTGTACTTTGTCCATTGACACCGGCGTCAAGTCCATCAATCTGAAGGTCCCTTAGGCAATATTAGGGGCAATATTTCTGATACTCTCGCTCTTTACTGACATTATATTATAACAGATGAAGATGTTATGGATGACGGTGTATCATATACTAAAAATGGGTTGTTTTTCCCAAGATAAAGAGAGTTATGGCCCTTTGTTTCGTGTGTATGTTTTTGTACAGGGTATATATGTCTCATATTCAGGTGTTAGTTTTATAAGATTATCTCATGGAATGGCAAAGTGTTTTATACTGAAGGTAGGCCTCATGTTTCACCAAATAGAGTGTTATCTTAAACACTATAAACAGTTTTATGGTTTTTTGAATACAAGATACCAGATATGTGATAAATTCTGAAATATCAGTAATGATTTAAGTATTAATTTAAAATCAAAAACTTTTGTGTAAATTCATAATTAGGATTTCTGTTGTGATTGTTCAAAGCCATGTGATGCAAAATAGGCAATATTACACAAGTAAAATTTTCATTCCACATCATTCTTCTGTATGGAAATTTCAGCATTGACATAGATTACACTTGCTGTTAAACTTACAAATGTTTTCTAAGTGAATTTTCTCAATTAATGTTTTGTTGGCTTGAGGTTTGTAGGATGAATTCCAACATTCAGCATGATGGAGTCAGACACTATAATCTTTAATACTTTATCTTATGATGAAAACAAATGGTATTGGTTAAGAAATGCTTATCTCAATTAATCTAGTGCTGAATTTTAAGATAAAAAAAGGTTTCTCTAAGTGTTTAAATTGCTTACTCCATTATTATCACCGCTTTGTTTATGTTGGCTTATTAAATATTTTGTCTTTAGAAGCAAATTGTCACATCTGAGTCACAGAAATACTACTGCAATAAAGACAGTGTTTTTCTATCACTAGATGACCACTAAAAATAAAATAGCATCGCCTTTTTTTGTACACAATTTTGTACATAGAGTGTAACACTTTATAGGTGTAAATGTATATGTAAGAGTTCATTAATCATTTATCAGTTAAAGCTATATCAAATTAAAGTTATTTACCAGTACATATTTAAAGACTTATTGAGAGATTGTCCTCATCAGATTTGTTTGTAAATCAAGGAATGATGTTTGAACACTACTTTGTTCTATACTTGTGATACAGTGGGGATTAAGACTATGAAATAATATTGTTGGGACCAATTTTTTAATCATCATGAGGAAAACTTATATTCAGAACCATATTTGTGTTGTCTGGTAGTAACAATCCAAGGCCACCAGGGTTGGTTTCTAATAGGAAGTAGAAAATCTTACCATTTACCCAGTTTTTTCTTGTGTACCTCGATTACTTCCCTGCTACAGTTATAGGCCAGCATCCAACAGAGGAACAAAACTATTAATTTAATATATGCATATATAACTTGTTTTTAATTTTTTTTAAATTACATGTCTGTATTCTGATAGGCTGTTTGCAACTTTGATTGTTTGCACAATTGTCCATGACAATTATGTCTTGACACCAATGTTCTTCCAATTGGTGATATACCAGTCTTGTTTTGTCAATAAAGATCAGAATGTGGTGCTATACAGGAAGCCCACTTTTTTATCCCATCGGGGAGTGGATGGAGACAAAAGATTTACTTTGTGTATTAGTTCAGTTTTTAGGTCACCTGAAACAAAGTCTCAAGGTGACAACTTATTATGATCCCCTTTTGTCCGCTTTTGTGCATCATAAACTTTAAACATTATCGACTTCATCTAGAAAACTTCTCAAATGATTTCAATGAAATTTTACAAAAAACTACCATGTCAAAATTGTAAATTATATGGTCCCCAACCCCTGGGGCTTGAGGGGCGGTGCCAGAAAGTGTCAAATTGATCGAAATTTCAAAAATCTTCTGCTCAAATAGGAGGTATAGTTAGGACTAGGTACTCTTCACAGGCTTAACCAAATTTGTAAATTTCATGGCTCCAGGGTCTCACATTATCCCTTGGGAAGGGGGTAAATTTATGTATAGTTTATAAAGGAAAATTAGATTTCTGAGCATTTGTTTATTTTCTTTTGGAAAATAGTTCAAACTTGGTTAGAATTATCACTATAAGATGACAGTTTGATGAGATGCGCATATTGAACTCGGTTGACCCCAGGCAATTACGGACGGGCCCAAAAATTGGTCCTATTGACTGAAATTTCAAAGATGTTCCACTGTTCATGGATGGAAGATTTTCTAATCTTCCATAGGAAAATTTGATTTTTGAGTTTAATTTTTTTTTAATTCAAACTTGGTTGGAAGCCTTTGTATAGAACACCAGTTAACATTATGCACAGTTTACATTTTCATTATGTATACAATGTAGTTAAAGTTATCTATCTTACTTTTTTTTAACAAAATTATTTCTATGAAGAACATTGTAACTTGGGTGAGCATTAAGGCCCTTAGGCCTCCTGTTTTGTTTCAGCTATTTTTTACCAGGAAATTTAATTTTTAATTTGCCCTTTTTGTCCATGAACTTGGAAGGTAAATTTAATATGGAAGTAAAAATGGGTGAAATGAAAATGAGGTGAATTTGTGTAAAATAGTTCAAGCAAGGACAAAAACAACACAGGATGAAAATACCCCAGTATGCAGCATTGTAAATATCAAGCCTGTGACTTTGTTTCTGACCAAACAAATAATTTTTTAAGTTGGAATAAATGTCAGTAATTGTATTGATATCATTGTTGTGATCACTGTCGTTATTGTTTTGTATTTTATTTGAAATCTTTGTAGTTTGATAATTTTGAAATATCTTATGGCTATCAAATGTTGTAATGTTTATAGAGATAATAGTATTAATTTTCTTGTTTTTATCCAATTAATTATGATTTGTTACAAGTAAAATCAAACCTTATTGTGTTCTTTTAAGATGTTAAATTATGTAGATAGCAATAAAGTGTAAAATATTTTTAATCATTTGATGATTGTTCAATTGAAATAGTTTTTCAACATCTTTGGTTTAAGATGTTTATCGCAACAAATATTATATGTAAAATTCCTTAAATGTGATTCATTTTCTGTTGCGTAAATATTTGTCAATATGAAACATTTTAGAAAGATTTTCTGTTGATACTGAAAATGTTTCTAGTGTAGGTGTATTTGCCCTTCTTAGTATGAAAAATTTCACACAGGATTTCAATTGATACTACATATGTTTCTATTGGAAGATTTTTTTTATTAATGCTAAATGTGTTCGAGGTTTAACCACACTATGAATTTTCTTTGCAGTTTGGGTTATTCTTTGATAAAAATGTGTTTTAAACATTTAAGAATTCCGTCCTATTTTGATTTAGATTGTAGATATAACAGGTTAAGTCTACAAGAGCCCAGTGAATTATAGACCTCTGGGATACACATTAAGAATTATTGGAATTTTTTTAAAACAAAATTTAAATTTGTGACCACTTCTATTATTTGTTTCTGAGAGGTCTAAAAAATGAGTTTTTACTGGATATAAACCCATGCAGGAAATCTCTATTACAGTGAGATACCTTTGAGTGAAGCATGGTTAGTTTGCTTATAATTGGTCTCAGGATGAATCTTCTTGTGGTCCCTACGTTTTCAATGGTACTGTGTAATATTCATTACCAGGCAATTTGCTGTATAAAACTCAACATATCATTTTAGTTTCATGATCATGCTATTCTAATTGAATGATTGACATTAATTTACAAAAATTACTGTTTAATTTCATCATATTTCTGTGTAATATTCCACTTTCTGATGTGACTTCCCTGTAAAATGTGTTCTGTAATTTTGTAAATAAATATAAGTGAACATGCTTGCATATACAGAGCAATGTTAATTGAAGGAAAACAAGTTTGATATGGAAGAAATAATCTTGCTTAGTAATGTGTATCATTATGACAAATCAGAAGTGAGATGTAACCTTGTTTTATGAGCTTGATATTTCATTTTGTCTGTGCTTTTACAGCACATCATTCTTTTGTCTAATTTGGGCAATCATTGCTTGCTCATTGTACATTGTACTTAAAAAACATTTTTTATCTTTTTAGACACTTTTCACCAATACTAGGTATACGCTTCACTAATATGTAAATGCCCCATATACATGTCCATCTACATATATATATATATATATATATATATATATATATATATATACTCACAAACCCTTGCATTCATATTTAGTATTAACATGCCACATCAGATTTCATGCCATTTAAACTTCTTTGAAGTGTTTACCAAATTAGAGTGTCTGTTTTTATGAAGGCATATTAGTCAGAAAAAATGTCAAACATGATATGTTAAAGTTGATCCATTGATTTTACATTCTAAATTTCACACCAGAAATGGTAATAATAATTTGACATTAAGTAGATGATTAATAATTAATTAACAAGATGATGTGATTTGAAATTACACAGGCAGAGATTGGTCTATATTACATTCCATGTTTTTGTATTTCATCACACCAACAAATATGTGCAGTGACTGAACATGATAACACTAATAACCTGATATAACTCTAATAACCTGATATAACACTACAGTAACCTGATATAACAATATAGTGACCTGATATAACACTACAGTAACCTGATATAACACTACAGTAACCTGATATAACATTACAGTAACCTGATATAACACTACAGCGACCTGATATAACACTACAGTGACCTGATATAACACTACAGTGACCTGATATAACACTGCAGTAACCTGATATAACACTACAGTAACCTGATATAACACTACAGTAACCTGATATAACACTACAGTGACCTGATTTAACACTACAGCAACCTGATATAACACTACAGTAACCTGATATAACACTACAGTGACCTGATATAACAATATAGTGACCTGATATAACACTACAGTAACCTGATATAACACTACAGTGACCTGATATAACACTACAGTAACCTGATATAACACTACAGTGACCTGATATAACACTACAGTAACCTGATATAGCACTACAGTAACACTACAGTAACCTGATATAACACTACAGTAACCTGATATAACACTACAGTAATCTGATATAACACTACAGTAACCTGATATAACACTACAGTAACCTGATATAACAATATAGTGACTTGATATAACACTACAGTAACCTGATATAACACTACAGTAACCTGATATAGCACTACAGTAACACTACAGTAATCTGATATAACAATATAGTGACTTGATATAACAATATAGTGACTTGATATAACAATATAGTGACTTGATATAACAATATAGTGACTTGATATAACTCTATATAATGCTACTTCATATTGTATTTGCTTTCTTTTTTTTTATGTTGATATGTTTGTGATCTCAGTTTAATTCGCAGGGTAGTGAATGTAAGGGTAATGAATGATTGTTATAGTGATATTCTCAAAGATGAGGAAGTAAGAAATTGATTAAAAACTCTGATGCAGTACATTTTTGTATTCTTTATGTTTATTTCTTTCAAATTTAGAAATGAATTATTCTGGTTTAGCAAATAATGATAATGATAAAAATATGTTCAAACTTTACTTTGATTACAAAAATATGTAATTCTTATGTTGAAGAATAACCTGTGCATGGTTTCTCAGAATTTAAATAAGCAGAAACTTGTGGTTCCAAGGATGTAAAGAGAAAAAAATTTAAATCTAAGTATTTGTACACTCAGCCAAAACAGTTTTTGTTAGTAAGTTCCTCTCTGCAAAGTGGAAATATTTATTTCACTTTTAGCAAAATGTTATAGATATAATTGTGGTTTAGTGAGTAAATAATGATTGCTAGGATAGAAAAATCTGAAAAAGGTTTATGCATCATGAATAACTATCAAGGCAACTGATAATCTGATATTACCCGGTATTAGAAATACAAAAAATATTTCTTATTTTATACATATCATTATGTATTTATTTTTATAGCTGATTTTTTTGACATGATGCTGTTGTGATAAGAAAACAGAATTAGACATTTGACTGTTATACAATTGTATATCATCAGTATGTGTGTGAGTACAATAAGAGTATTATAGTAACATACAATCTGGAGTGAATTCTTAATGACATGTATTCTTGCTTACTTTTTGAATTCACTTGCTTGATGGACAAATTCATTTTATAGCAATTAAGTGTTGGTAGTTCACGAAATATTGATGTGATATGAAAATATGGTTTGAATGGATTTTGTCCATATTTTTGTCAAATTTCCTGGAGAACAACCAGGATAAAACTAAAGATATGGCTACTGACCTGCAAAGTAAAGTTCAACAGTTACAATCAATGGGTTACAATGTACGTGTGATAACTGTAACTCTTTGATTACAGTGTTAGGTTTGTTCCCATTTACTTTGTAATGTGGAATATTATAACATCTGATATTTTTACAACTGATTCTAAGACATCTCATTAGGTGTCATGCATGTGACTAGTTGCTAGAATGTGATGTCCTTTACCGATTACTGTGCCTGTGTATTTTATTGTACAATATCAATCTTGCCTTCCAAAGTCGTGTATATAATGACTTCATTCAAATAAAGACGAATATATTGACAAATCTTAACAATTCTATACATATATTTTTCTTCACGCTAGTCTTTAGAAATGGTTACAGTGGATTAATCAACAGCACTGATGTTTTGGAAAGCTCTACATCAAATATATCAAAAGTAGTTATAAATAACGTTCTGGTTGATGTATATATATGTGAATTACCTGTGCTAGGATTTATACAGTGCCTTGTAAAAATATATATCCGTACGTACTTTCTATTGCATTATCGATGCTTTTTAATGTGCATATGATCAGAATAAACACACATTGTGGTGTAGCTGAGTGTGTACTTTTCTGTAGCGAAGAATTCATGATAGTATGTTAACCAATTCATACTGAACATGCGAGATGGTGTTTCAGTAGGGCTTGCTTTGTTAAGAGACATTCAAAGTATTTCACAATGTATCATGTACTTTAAACAAATCAATTTTCAATGTAATTTGTGCTATCTGACTTGCCCCAATATGCATACAACTGAAAAACTTGTTGAATGTGACGGTTTCTTAAATAAGGTAAGGAGGCATAAATCAAGGAAAATCAGTGGCTAGAGCTATCATTTCCTTGTTACTAGAATGAAATATATCATAAAGAAAAATCACACGATATGAAATATACTAAAAAAACTTTACCTTCTGAGTTTTGTATAAAAATTAAAACAAGGTTACGAGAGATCCATCAAAAGAAGTATTACTAGAGGAGTGAAAACGTTTCTGAAATAGGATATTCAGCAATCAACACAAAAAGTGACCATCAAACAGGAATAGAAAGTATGGGGAAGAAATGTTCTCCACTAAAAGGCTCAAATGCTATATGAATTCACCCTCGTTGGCCAGGCATACTGTGACTAACAGTCATCTGTACTCAAAAGTGGTAAAATAGTCATTTGAATAAAAACGGGGGGGGGGGGGGGGGGGGGGGGGGGGGGCAAGCTCAGTAGATAGTGACCCATGTTAGGTCAGCCTGATAATGTCATCTCAAGGAATTGAAAAATTAGAGCCAATGAGATACGAACTGTCTCAAGGGTGTGTGAAACTTCCCTATTGCTATTGGAATGTAAGTGACTGTTACCTGTTGTGAGGATCCAGATTCCCTGATGATAAACTAGAGACTGTCAAAGACTTCTGTTTTAAAGTCATAAATAGCGTGAAGAAAAAGTGTTGTAGCAACGTTGGGGAAAACTATCAGTACAATGGGTAAATATTGTTCTCAATGACATAACTTAAAATCTCTAAAAATTTAGTATTAGATATAACATAGAACGATGAACAATACATTGTAGGGGCTGTCATCCCTCTATAACTTAAAACAATATTACAGAACATAAACCATAGGAAGCCATTACGTTGTCAGTTTGATTGCATTAATACATTTTCTTCGGCAAAGCGAGAAGCTTTCCAAAGGAGGAAAAAACATCCTCATTGATATATATCCCTAATATTTCACATGATGACCTTATCTTCGGTTACTGTACTCGGGGTATCATATTCCGACAAAACGTTAATACGGAACAGCAATGTTACAGCTCGGATAAGAACGAAGTAAGGTGGTAAATTAGTATACATTATTACAATGCAACAAAACTTAAAAAGTAAATGCAAGAACAAAACGGAAACTACAAATTATATGCAAAATAACTGTTTATAGGACCAAATAATAATAATGATACAAATAATAATAGAAAACAGGTTTTAAAGAATGATGGGAATTTTGTGCTTCATCGACATGACGCCATGAATATCTATCTTCAAATTAACTTTGCATAACAAAACCAGTGACAGTCTAACAAATTTCACTACACTATTGAGCGTATTCCAAAACGTCGACTTGCCGACGGAAGCAAATACATATATATGTACTAAGCTAATGGTTATTAACCTGTTACCTAAATTTCGTCATTTCTTTAAAACAAGGGAAAGTATTCCGAAACATTTTCCTTGGGTTGCTTTGTATACATCGAAGTTCTTGTATCACAACCTGTAGGACAAGAAATTAGGGTTTTACCACATCGGAGTGGAAATCGTTCGGGTCCCAGGTCAACAAAAAAAAAAAAAAAAAAAACAAACAAACAAACAAACAAAGCACAGACATGTTAAGAGAATTCTAATTCAAAATTAAATTTGATGAAACCATGGTAACATGTAAACAAACGAAATACTTACCTAGAGACTCTTAAAAAAATCAAGAAATACCAACACGGCAATATAATCATAATTCAAAATCATATTCCATAAAACTAGGGCAAAATATGAACAAAAGAAAGATTTAAACGGAGACTCGTGAAAAAGTACAATGAAAATCATACCAGGTGTTTCAGAAGAGCAAGCTTCTCAATTATGAACAAGGTATACAACGACGGAACCAACAGGCAAACTAAAGAGTGTCAAACACTCCAGCTTCTTGTCGTACAAAGAAATAGAATATTTCTCGGAGATCACTATGGCGATAATAAAACTTCCACATAATTGTCATCAACCTGCATCTTTTGAACCGAGTAAAAAGCACAAGAATAATAAAACAAAGTGTCGCGAAAGAATAAGTGTCTTCTGCTTCATTACGACACCGATGTAAATATTGGCCAATCCAAGTAACATTCTGAAATGAGACCAAGGTTTACAACAACGGAACCAACAGGCAAATTAACGAGCATCAAACAAAAATGCTAAGACATGTATCAAAACAAATGGATTTGTAAGTAAATATTTTCCTATATCGCGGTCAGCGAGGCAAGGCTGTCCGGCTGCACCAATTTTGTATATTCTTCAGGCGGAACCACTGGCATGCGCCATTAGAGCGAACCCAAATATAAAAGGAATCAAATTACCTGATAATACAGAAACTGCAATAAATATGTTTGCAGACGATACGCAACTCCTTGAATCTGACGAACAATCAATTGAAGAATCATTCAGAGTGCTTAATGTATATCAATCAGCGTCTGGTTCAAGAATTAATTTAGAAAAAACTACCGGAATATATTTAGGTAGATGGAAGAATAAAGAACCCGTATACAGCAATATCTCATGGACACAAAAACATGTAAAAACATTAGGTGTACATCACGGTTATAATATAGATAATAATGCGATATGGGAAGAGAAAATAAAGAAAATCAAAGCATGTATACAAGTATGGAAAAGTAGACATTTAACTTTATATGGCAAGAGTCTAATTATAAGATCTCTTATCTTTTCCTTAATTGCCTTTGAGACAGAAGCTCGAGGTATACCTGAAAAGTATATTAAAAGTATTAATTCGTTAATTTGGAATTTTGTTTGGAACGGAAGAAAAGACTTAGTGAATCGTAAAATATTATCAAAGCATTATCATGAAGGAGGTATGAATATTATAGATGTGAAAGATTTTGTTTTTAGTATACAGGTAAAATCTATGTACAAAATATTAAAAAGTGACACTGATACATGGAACGCGATAGGCAAACACTGGCTTAGGTCTTTGGATGACAAATACAGAATCGAGTTTTTTGTTTGTAAACTATCGGACATACGTACGTTGAACCTATCCAACTTTCCATTGTTTTATAAAAAACTGTTAGAATCATGGTCAACATATCAGAAATTAAATTTAAGACATGTAAACAGAAACGAGATTCTTAAACAACCGCTATTCGGTAACCACTTTATTCAATTTAATGAAAAACCTTTATTTTTTACCTCATTTACGAAAAGTGGCATCTGTACAGTCAACGATATATGGGATGTACAAAACAAGAATTTTAAAAAAGACCGTGATATATACTCTTTGTTAACAGATAAGCGAAATTGTATGTCTGAGTTATCGAGATTAAAAAATGCTTTTCCAATAGTATGGTTAGATGAGTTAAAGGGGAACAACAGAGAGAACAATGATTATTTATACCCTATTATTGATAGTAACCTAAATATTATTGGAAGAGATGGGAAACCGCTCACTATGAGAAAATTAAAACCTAAAATCATCATGAATACACTGAATAAAAATCTGACACCGAATTGCAAATTGAAATGGGAACAAACTTTTCAAAAACAATTTGACTGGGAACTGGTTTGGGATAACATAGAATTAACATTTACGACAACACAGATGAAGGAATTGCAATGGAAATGTATACACAACGTCATTTATACTGAAGTAAAAATAAGTAAATTTAGTAATTCAGACGGAAAATGTCATTTTTGTAAGACAGAATTAGAGGATATTTTACATCTTTTCTTCTCGTGTAACGTTGTAAAATCTGTCCTTATTCAATGCAGAAATAAAATATTTGTGAAGTTCCCAAGTTTTAGGAATGAACTTTTGACTCCAGAAATATTAGCTCTGGGCTATCTGGAAAAAGGTATCTTTTCTATTTTATTTAATAGTGCGCTAATTGCATTCAAATGGACAATGTGGAAATGTAGAAATGATATAAAACATAATAGTATTAAATATAGTATCAATCAAATGCAGAAGAAAGTTCAATCAGTAATAGTTAGCAATCTAATTTTATATGTAAAGTCCAATAAAAAGAAAACATTGCCTATTGAATATGCACAAAATATACTTAATAAGATACTAGATCAATGAAAGAGGCATTCTTTTATTACAAGTTAAATGTCAAGCTATGTTTAAACATATATATTGAATAAACAACTCATTTGTAAAGAACAGGATTACAATTAAAAGTATAAAACGAGCACTGTGATGAAGAGAAAAAAAAAAAAAAAAAAGAGTTGATGTGACGTGATTTGAGAAGTTCCAAAACATGTAATATAACACTTGTTAATTCTCTTATGCATCTGTTGTGTAGTTAAAAAATTAGACTAATTATCATATATCATATATGTCTATGATTAGGATCTGTTATGTATACCGTTCTTTTGTGTATCTTAATATTTGTGACTTGTAACCGATGATAACGCAATCTGTCTGTCGTCCGCATGTTTATCGTTTCATTTTTCATGGAAGGCCGTAT